>NC_092838.1:1583593-1900312 GCF_039878825.1 Excalfactoria chinensis | reverse complement strand
GACGGCTGGGGCTGAATCCGCGGGGACGGGCTGGAATGTGGCGGCTGGGACTGGGGGCGGGGAGACTGAACGGGCGCCGGGGACCGCACCTGGCTGCTGAGGGAGGTGGCGATCTGCTGGCCGGGGAGATGAGAAGCCTGCGGTTGTCCTGAGAGCATGTGCTGCTGGGGGCTCATGGGGTTGGGCTGGCCCGGAGAGCCGATCTGCTGCTTCATCTGCTGCTGCTGCAGGATCCTCTGCTGCAGCGCCTGCTGAATGTTGGGAGCGCCGTCCGCCCCCAGGCCGGGCTGGCCCATCTGGTTCAGCTGTCCTATCTGAGCCATCTGTCCCATGGACCCCCCCTGTATCGCTATATGCTGCTGCATCCGCTGCTGCTGCATGGCTTGAGGGTAACCTCCGGGTCCTTGGGGCTGCTGGAACTGGTTGTGGCCGGCCATCCCCGCCGCCATGCCAGCCCCTCCTTGCTGCTGCTGCTGCTGCTGCTGTTGCTGCTGCTGCAGTAGTTGCCTCCTCAGGATTTCTCGGTACGTATGATTCATGCCTGCCATGCTAGTGTTGGGGCCGGGGTTCATCATGTTGATCGCTTGTCCCTGCGGGTTCATGGCTCCCATCCCTTGCTGCTGGGGAGGAACGCTCGGTCTCTGCACTCCCGCTTGCATCGTGTTCATGTTCTGCAATCCCGGCTGAGCGTGCATGCCCGGCTGTTGCATGCCGGTCTGCGGCTGCTGCATGCCGGGCTGGGGCTGTATGCCCGCCTGCGGCTGCATCCCGGGCTGGTTAGCCACGTATTTGGCCGTTCTTTGCTTTATAAAAGCTGCCATAAGCTGAGGGTTGGACTTAAGGATATTAAGAACCTGCTGCTGCTGCTGCGGAGAGCTCGGTGATTTCAAGGTCCTCAGCAAGTCCTGAAGTGCATTTGGAGGGATGCTCCGCGGCGGCTGCTGCACGCCCGGCATCCTCGGCCCAGCCACTGCTTGCGCCGTCGCCATCGGCATCACCGGCCTCGCCATTCCCGGCTGCATCGCTTGCTGCTGCGGCATCGGAGGCGACTGCCACTGCCCAGGCTGCATGTTGGACATCACCGGACCGCTGACGGGGTTGGGCCGGGGTACATTCATGCCGACCTGCTGCATCTGGCTCACCGAACCCACCGCCGGGTTTACGAGCCCCGGGCGACCAGGGGGCAAACCATTGTTGATGTTGTTGACCCTGTAGAGCTGCTGCTGCTGCTGGGCAGCCTCTCTCTCAATCTGCCGAGCCGCTTCCACAGCGGCCGGCGGCGGCTGAGCAGGAGGTGGAGGCGCAGCAACCGGGTTTGTGGGTTTTCCTGTCGAAACAGTGGTGGGGGGCTGAGTTCTGGACACGCTGGGAAAGCCAGCCGGTGACATACTTACAGGGGACGGCTGGGGCTGGGGAGGAGGCTGCGGTGTCTGTGGCGTACTTGGCTGCTGCGTGGGGGTACCAGGCGTTGCTGAGGTAGGAGAAGGCAAACTTTGCTGAGGCACGTTTCGGGTGTTCATGGTGGCCATCCTTCTGCGCATGAGCTGGGCCTGCTGCAGGCGGTGCTGGATCTGCTGCTGCCGGAGCTTGTGTTTGATGTTGAGACAGAATGGCACGGGGCATTTGTTCTCTTGGCAGTGTTTGGCGTGGTAGCAGCAAAGAGCTATGAGCTGTTTGCACACCGGGCAGCCGCCGTTGGTCTTGCGCTTGCAGCCCTTGGTGTGCTGGACAACCCGTTTCATCTTCTGGCAGGATGGCAACGAGCAGTTTGCGTTGCGGCACTGACAGGCGTGGACGAGGGACTGAATGCAGCGCTGGATGCTCAGCCGGCGCGACTCCTGGGGGCTCTTGGACTGCTGCTCTCCTTGGCTGTTGCTCTCATCATCCAGGCCCAGGCCCCACTTAACCATCTTGTGGTCATGGCTCTTAGTGTTGTAGCAGTTAATGCAGAGGTCGTAGTCCTGAAAGCAAAGAAAATCCAGAGCTCAGTTGTCTGTGAAGTGCAACATAACCCCAGTGTGGAAGTGCATCAGGGTTACAGTGGGCACAAACACAGCCCAACAGAAGCAAGACAGCCGCCCTGTGCTGTGAGGAGCTGCTGGTTTCCATTTATGCTGGGTGTACCAAGGTACAGAGGTGGCTGCGCAGCCCATACGGGCCCCACAGCACTGGGATCGGGTCTTTAGAGCTGGGAGTGCTGGGCATGGATGGCAGAAGCACCAACAGCGGCCTCAGCAAAGCCAGCTCCAGTCTCAGGCTCCACTGAGGGCAAGAATGCGATCAGACACTGCTTCTGTGCCATCACTTCCATACGCTGCAGGTTTTGGTCTGCTGGGTTTTTTTCCTCCTTTTTGAGGATGGCAACTTTTTACATCTGGAATGGCTACCAGACAAGTTACACAAGGACAGCCAGAACAGCGCAAACAGCTCTACCCTAAGTGCTCAGAACCAGGGGTTTGCTCTCCATTTAACTATCCTTGGTGTAATTACTAACAATTAATTCCTGACCTGCAATATGTTTTTTAATCTCTAAGATAGTCCTTGAAGCAAGTGCAATTTTCACGGCAAGGCGGACACTTACCTGAAAACAAACCTCAAACGCCCCCATTCTCACTGCCCTAAGTGCTTTTTTTGACTGCTAGAGGAAGATAATTCCCCTCACACAGAAGTAGCCAGAAAAAGTCTAATGGCCACACTTCCTTTCACCACTTAATTCCAGCCTTGCCTGAAGAAGCCCTCTTCAGTGCTCTCCTCGGAGGGATTAATTAAGACTCTTCAACCACAAGCCTGGCAATAACTTCCAGTGTGAGAACGAGGTTGCATTTACTCAACAGTTTTTAGTTCAGCTGAAGCCAGAGGTTACCAGCAGCCCCCTGGGGGATACCTGCCCCTCACGTCCACCCGTGTGACTCCACGTGTAATTGCTCTCTAACGCAGTTCAGTAGAAGTGATCTCTACTGCAATAGGGCCAGACATCAGAAGCACAGAGCCAGGTTAGGAAGCAATTATTTGGGCTGATCCAAAGGGCAAGCAACCTCTAAAGCTGGGCAGAATTGGAAGCTTCTTTTCCCAGCTGCACAGCAGCCTGGGCACGTGCCTGGCTGCACTCAATACAAAGCCAAGCGCCACATACAACATGGAGCCAACTGCTCCTGTGGTCATCCATTCAACATGGATACACCAGTCCTGCAGATTCAGGTTACTCTGGCAGTGTCAGACCCTGCCCCTCAGCCCCGAAATCCTGTCCTGATAAGCTGAAGTCTGGCTGTGCAGAGGAGCTTGATGACAAGGGGAGTAATTCACCTGTAGCCATTCTAGGACATGGCATCTTCCCATGCAGAGAAACAAAGGCACCTACTCTAGAAGAGATTGATCCATAGTGGCAGTCGCCTTCCCTTAAAGCTTCACATTGCTAACATCAGAACAGGCTGAATTTTGAGGAGACTCAGGTGAGAAGCCACCCCAGGTGACCTACACATACCTCACAGACAGTGCAATGCCACCTGGTCTCCACGTGATGCTTGCACTCATTGCACGTATAAACAAAGCGGTCCTGCCCCTGGGTATGGAGCTCTACCAGCATGCAGAGCGTGGACCACTTGGATCGGCGCAGCGAGGAGAACTCCCAGTGCTTATCTCTGGCTAAGGTGAGGAACGCGTCCCGCCCGTCCATCAGATCGCAGCTCAGCAGTGGGTCGGGGTCCACAATGGGAGGCAGCGTGTTAATTACAGGCCCAGCATGTAAATGGATCACAAAAAACACCTGCAGATAAACAGGAAGGGGGGCAATAAATCAACGACGTCAGGTTATCTCGCAGGAAAAGCTCACGTTCTGTTGCAGAAACACAACGCTGCAACCATTATCTAATTGCCTCCGTTATAGCAATCTCTCCACTATGTTGTTACATGACTACAAGAAACCTTCAGCGTAACCAAAAGCTTCACTCCCCCTGGTTTTCCAGTTCTACCATCCCGCCCCCATCTACAGGAAGCCAACTTCCCCTGCACACAGCACGTTCTGACTGTACCTCTTTATGCTTCTCCATGGTTGCATACAGCTTCTGAGACAGATCGTTGGACACGTTTGGCATGCTGGGTTTCTTCTTGTTCGCTCTGCTGATGCTGCTCTTATTCTTGTTGGTTTTTTTGTTGTTCTTTTTCTTGGCGTTTTTGCTGTCACCCTGACTTCCCTGCAAGAAACACACGGGGAAGACGTTCAGCTTTACAGAGCTCCCTCCCATTCACTGCAGCAGAAAGTGAGGTGCAGCTGCTGTCAGTAACGGAGCTTCGTTCCAGTGCCTGCAGATGAGCCACACTGTGCTAAATACATCCCATCTTCCAGGACAGAAATCAAAAGCCAACCCAGCACGAAACAGATTTCAAATGTGGTTTAAAAATAGCCCAGGTTTTTACTTCTTTTTATGCACAGACATACACTCAGTTGTGTCTTCTCCCTGTGCTTCAGCTCCGCTGCCTGTCCTTGCAAGTCTTACACAGAATAAAATGTGTTAAAAATAAAACCGACTTTGACAGACCCTGTGAGTGCAGCCGTTTGCTTTGCTGTGCACTCAGGACTCGACGCACCCGCTCAAGTTCTAATTCATTCATTTCAATCCAACAAACTGAGAGTTAATGCACGGAAAAGGCAGGATGTGAAACCACCAGAACACGTCTCACCCCACCCTGACGATGTGCTGCTGCATCAGCAACGCCAAAAAAATCCCCAAATACCAAACACTCAATGCCTTCACTTGTGTGTAAGTCACTGCACAGGCCACAGTGAACACAGACTGAATGCTAAATATAAGCTGGGTGAAAAATAGCAGATGGTGCCATTTGGGTGACCTGGGAAAACAGAGATTGATGTGCCTGAAAAACAAAATAGAAATTAAAGGAAGAAGCCTCCTGTCCCTGTAACAGAGCACTCAGCTCCCAGTGAAAACCCTACCTGCTGCCATGCTGCTCTGCAGGATGTGCAGAACAATCCTCCTGTACACACACACACACACACACACACACACACGAAAGCTTCCTGAACATTATGTACAGGCCAACAGGTTTTATTGCAAGTGTGTTTATTCACACTGAGCAAAAATACTCCAACTGAGGAACCAATTCTGCATGTAGTCTGTAGGCCTCGTTGCCATCCTTCCTCCTACCCACTGGGTTTAGATGCGAATTCCCTGCCAAACCTCAGGCTTTCAGATCCAGAAGCGAGTACAGCACATGAAGTTAACTCACCTCTGTTGTTTCACTAGCTGCAGTGCTTTCTTCCTTCTTCCTTTCCTCCTCCTCCTGCTCCAACTCTTTAATGCTTTCCTCCAGCACGTTGGGCCAGAAATCACCTTCAAAGTAAGGCAGCTCCTTGGCACTCGTCAGCCTGTCTTCAGTTGCTTGTTTGAAGATGTCCTGTTAAGAGCATCACACAGTACCAAGAATAAATACATGGAGACCACTTAGAAGAGATGGAAGAAACAGAGACAGGACTCAGCGCTGCATGGTGAAATTTGGACATGGTGGATTTGTTAGAAAGAAATTCTCCTAGGGCAGAAGCCGAGCTTAGGGAGATTTCAATCTGAAAGGCAGAACTTCCAGATAATTTAATGAAGACAGCAGCTGAGATGCCTCACAACACTGTGACTGTTCTGCAGCTGACGAGACAGTATGAGCCATCTTGAAATGAGAAGGTGATAAGAATTAATGCAGCGAGTGAGCAGTAGCAAACCTTGTAGTCATGAATGATTCTCTCAGCAAATGCCTTGTCCAGCATCTTCTTATACCATTCTTGTAAGCGTTTGGGCTTGGGAATTTTCTGATCAGGTGGATGGCAATGAAAAATATAGTCATCTCCTTCACTTGGGGGACAGGCCCAGATGTGTCCTGTCACATACCTGCAATTTACACATACACAAAAGGTCCTTAACAGTGCTGACCATCATCGTAAAAGCTAATTCAGTCAAACCGAGATGTGAATTCAGAACCCTTTTTTCCTCCCATTTTTTTTCACAAAGATGGTGGGGCAACAACCTGTATTTGTACAAGAGATGGGAAAGAGTGTGGGATGTGAACATGAAGCTTAAAAGCTCCGCGTAACTGGTGACAGGAAGAACGAGCCCAAGCAGTGAAATGTTTAAGAATCCCTAGTGACAAAATCCAAACTCTCTCCACACTGCAGGAAAGTGTCCCACGTGTGTCAGTGGGCAGAAGGGACCATTCCCAAGGGCGAGGCTATTGGGCATTCTGGACAAACAAAAACATATGAAGACTGTAAAAAGACCATTTTCTTTGAGAAGATTTCACTTACCCAAGTTTCTTCACGTACTCCAAATATCCAATGAGGATTTCATGATAAACTGCAGTTCGGAGACAACGGGGGCGGAAGAAATGAATACTATCTAGATAGGATATGTACACACGTCTACAACAGTGAGAGAAGAATGATAAAAACCATCAGGTACGGCTGGACTTCAGTGCTGCCTACTGAGAACTGACTCTTACAGCAGATAAATTCACAGCCACGCTGAACAAAGGAGATGATTACAGAGTATTTAACTGCATACGTGTAAGCATCTCAACGCAGTTTAAACAGTCCTCCAAAGCAAAAGATGGGCAACGCTTTTGGGATAACAGGAATAAATCTCAAACAGCAAAACTGAACAATAATAATAACAACAAAAGATTGTTGATACTGTAACGTTTTTTTGCTGTGATATTTGATTTCCCCTTTGAAGTCACCTGCAGTCATACAGCAGGACTCGTGGAATCAGCACAGAATTGTCTGAATTGGAAGGGATCTCTAAAGGTCACCAAGTCCAAAATCTGAGCATCTCTCCCACTCCTCTGTATTTAAAAGTAAGGTCCCAGTGAACGCAGCTCAACATCCTCCATATATATATGCCACTGCTACAGAAATGAAGGAGTACCTTGTGTTTGGAGGGGGGCAGTCCGAGCCATACTCCTGCACATGCATGCCAAAGAAGCAGACATCTACTCCATCTATCTCCTCAAATGCAAACAGAGCTTTGGTACGGTAAGGGAAGGATTCCGACATCTCACCAGAATCCACAAACCTGAAGAAAAGGGTGATAGGAAGGAAAAAGAAATCAACTAAAACCAATATCCTACCAGCAGCAGGAAACTTTTAACTTCATCTTAACTCATTAGAAGCATTTATACAGAAGTTAAACTAGGGTCAAACCAGAGCTGTATTAAAACGGAGAGCTGTCAGTGCAAGGGCTGCTGCTGTAACACTCATGAAGAGACAATGTCCATGCACTTAACACACAACTGAATAGGAAAGCACTGAGTAGAAGAGCACCCTCGGAACCCACCAGCCCTTAAACAGGCTGCAGAGTGAAAGACCCGATACCCTCTGATGATGTGATGTCAATGCTGCCCTTATGAATTAAATCCAACATACATCACAGAATAAACATTTCAAGCTCCTCATTTATTAAGAAGATTAAAAATACCTTGTGAAAGCTGAAGTATTTATAAACAAATTGCAGGAACAGTAAGGAACAGAATCCGGGCAATCTGTTCCAAACTTTGTATTCAGTAACACTACCAAAGCCTGGTCCGATTCTCACTCTTGATTTAATATGAGGGAGCTGCAGGATCACAACCAAACCCAGCACGCCCCTCCATGCCCACCAAACGGCTCACAACTCTCAGCCTCCTCCAGGTTCACCTGCTGCAAACTGCTTTTCCTTACCTCTCATAAGCTGCCTGCTCATGCAGCACTCCCAAAGAAGCACAAAGGGATTAAGGTGCAAAGTGCCACAGTTTTGCCATATTTATGCAGGAAAACCTCATAACGAACACTGAAGACAGCATTCAGTGTAATTAATAAACCAACCTGGATTTCATCCCTGGTTTAACTTCTACTGTCTTATCTGAACTTGCTACCACTCTGACAAAGACCTCTCCGGCTTCAGGATGATTCTGTCGCCTCAGAAACTTGTTCACTCTGTCTTCCAAATGGTTTCCTAAGCGGGTGGTCTGCAGCCCTGGAATTGAAGAGGGAGAAGACAGCAACGCACACGTTAATTGCTGTGAAGCTCAGGTTCAGTCACCACGTCTGCGAGGTGTCTCACACTGTTTTCTTCCTTGGCTTTACCTCCACATAAAACAATCACGTTTTTATTTCTACAGCCCAAATGGGCTGCTTTGCTTTTTTCAACGTGTTTAACCAAAGCTGAAGCGTTCATACCCTCCCGTGCAAACCAATAGCACAGCAGAAGGAAGATTACTCAGGAAGGGCACCGACCAAAGGCAGCTTCGTGTTGCATTTTTAGATTCTTGGGCTTATTTTACAGACACTGCAAATGTTTTCTCCTACCAACACCACGACCTGGCTGCTTGGCAGAGATGACATCACTGTATGGATCTGGCTCAACGCCACCCCTTTTCAGGCAAAGCAAAGCAAAGCAAGAGACACGAAAAGCATTCTGCCCTCAATGGAGATCCCACTGCTCGCTCTTTTATTTTCAAGAGAGCTTTTGGATGGAAAAGTTACAGTAATCTGCACAGAAAGCTTAAATGGGTCTTGTACAGCAACAAGGTCTGCAGCACTTCAAGTCGATGTGTTGTCCAGATGCAGCCTCCAACTTACTCTGCACTCAGTTTACACAAGTGGTTGAACACAGCAACCTTGTTTTACACCTTTCTACCTTGTCCAGTTATAACTTCAGCAGCCGGCAGCCATACTATAGTTTGGAAGAAGGCTGGAGTGAAAATACACTGATTCCCTTCACCATTTTCTACGTACTGACTGGTGAAGGTGGGCTTTCCACGTCTAACAGAAGGTGGATCATTTAAAGGAAATTCAGGTGTGTTCTGAAGAAATGATTCGGTTTTGTTGAGGAAACACAAACAGCTCCATTTCAGCCAACAAGCTGCTACAACTTCAGAAAGCTCTTCTAGCTGAATCTACAGCCTTACTGTGTTTTCTTCCTACCACCTCCCTAATGCTGAGCAACCAAAGGACATCTCCGTCCTCCTCATGCTGTAATGCATAAAGATGTGAAAATCTAAGAAAAGAGGCCAAATAAATTAGATTTTCAAAAGCAGCATTAAGATTGTATGCACTGTAAGGCACGGATCCAAACCCCAGATTTGGATGGTTGGAATGTCAGAACATGGGAAAGCTTTTTAAAAGCACCTTTGTTTTACTTCTCAGGCGCATTTAACATACACTTCCCATGAAAGCTCAGCACCCAGTTCAAACTGTAGCTCCAATCTGATAAAGGTCTCCACGCCAACAACAGCTTCCAGGCAGCCTGGGAGCAGTGGTTAACATTTGTTACTGGGTGAGCAACTGTCCAGGTGCCCCAAGAACAAAACTATCTTACGCTACATGTTGGTTACTCAGACATTTTCAAGCTCTGTCACAGAAAAACTGCACACCTGTAAGGATCTAAATCGATACAGCGTGAAGTCAGCAGATCAAAGGAAAGGCGGCTATTCAAAATGATTTCCTACAATGACATTTTTATTTCTTCATTTCATTAACGTTCTCTTACAACCTTCATCTGTCTTTAACGAGAGTAATCTTCATCTTTTCAACAATACTATTTCACATGTCAGGTTACCCCAGAGATGGCTTTCATTACGGTAACCTGATAATGCTGTGTGAGCCATATCCCCCACCGCACCCCATTATCCTTCCTGAGCTCTTGGAGCGGGTCCAGAGCAGGCCACTAAGATGATCAAAGGGCTGGTGCCCCTTTTTACCCTCCCCCTCTTCTTATTTCTTTCGCTTTCTTTTTGCCATGGAAAAATAGGCACAGAGATGCCAAAGGCCTCGGGCAGCGTTAAGGCTGACTACAAACTCATAAGGATCAGGTCTTTAGAATAGTGACAGCCAGCAAAGCCTCAGGTGACGCCATTCCCCATGTTGCAAATACTCCTGTACTATCTACCATGACAGCAGCATCAATCAGAAAGGCAATATATGACAAATACACGCAAAGGAAGAAATCCTTTGGCAGAGAGAATGAAAACCAAACACAGAAATAGAAACGTCAGACTTACTTTTAGCGCTGAATTTGTTTTCTTTACGTGTTCTACCAGTTTTCTTCAGGCAATTATCACAAACAAACCTGAAGAGGAAAAAAAAAACACAAGTGCCAAAAACTTGACAAGTCCAATTCTGGCTACATCCAGCTCCAAGCGCAAACCCATCATTTAAACCATCAACATACAAGGTGTTTTTCTCTGGTTTTGGCCTTTCCATTGGAGGGACTTTAAGTCCTCCTGAGTCGCTTTAAGTCTGTCAAAGAGCTACACCTGCATTTGTGTTTTTCAGTACACAGATCTATTGTCAGTCAGCTCCCATTGTTCATCGCTTAGAAACCACAGAAATCTGAGTATGTAACAGGTTTGTTTCATGTGCTTTTTCAACCTGTAACTACTGACATGAGACCAGAGATGCAAAACTTCAGAAATGCTTTGTCTGTTCATACTCAGCTATTAAAGGACAGTGATGTGTATTAAAAAGCAAATGCAGAAAATTATGGAAACAACATCACTCATATCATATAAGGCTCAGAAAGCAAACAAGCATCTTACCCTGAAGGCCAAATAATATCATAATGTAACACACAGATCTGGTGCATCTTCCGACCGCACTCTTTGCAGTCAACAAACCTGGGAAGGGAAAGGAACAGCCCGTCACTTTTGTTGCTAGGCAGGTAATTCTCCAGAATTCAGCAGAAAGAAAGAACAACGGCCCAACCCTCCGCTACTCTTCTTCATATGTTTAGTAGCTACAGGTGTCAGATGTGAACTTCTGAGTTCTCTTTTTGTGGTGCTCAAGAAATGACGTGGTTTAGTGGGAAATAGTGGTGATGGCTTAAAGGTTGGACTGGATGATCTTTGAGGTCTTTTCCAACCTTGGCGATTCCATGATCCTATCTTACTCTGAGCAGAGCTTTGACTTTTCCCAGCTTCACAGAACTCTGCTTAACAAAACTTAGTTTGTCAGTTACTGCACCAACCACAAGCTGACAAAATGGTTGCTCAACTTACTGCAGACGTAAAAGCAAGTCATTCATGACTAACCATGCCAAGAGGACACGTATTAACGTGCCTTTGCCTGCATGGCTCTGCAGTGAAGTTCTCTGATTTATTTATTTTATTTTATATTTTTAAGATACTCCAAAATAAAACTTCTCTTCTGCCTGGGCTGCCACAATGTTTATGGCCTCCACTGCAATGGTGAGCTCAGCAGCCTGCCTGTAAAAGGCAGAGCAGCTCTGCCTAATACCTGCGAGTACGAGAAAAGAGGATCACAGCGCCAGAGAACAAACGAGCAGTAAGATTAAGGCCTGCTGCAGCCACTTAGGGACAGCAGGAAGCGTAACACTGCTGCTACAGAAACATCACACGTGACTTTCCCAAGGCTAACAACCTCATGAGGATGCCCCTTTCAGTGGCCAAGTGCTCAGGTGAAGTGAAAAGGGGGTTTCATGCGTCCAGCTAAATGGGGAGAGGGGAATGGCAAACTGCCACGTGCTTGGATGGAATGATCACTATGATGGAGGGTCACCATGGGCCAGGCTGTGCAGGGCAGGGCAGAACACACCTTAGGAATTACTTATTAAAACCAACAGGTAAGTAAGTGACAAGAAGGTGACTTCAAACATTTGCTGACTTTTTTTGTGTCACACAACCTTAAATTCTTTCAAGGTGGAAACCTTTTAGTAAGGCTGCTAGTCCTAAGCAATGTGGAAAGATCCACATTTAAAAAGCAAATGTGTAAATTTGCCCTTTATTTGTAGGGTACTAACAATTATTCTAAGCTAAGGAACAAAACAACCCTCTTAAATCGAAGGCTTAAACAAATTAACCCCTTCTGCTGGATGCACCCATATTTCTGACCTCCTTCCTTTTGGCTACTTGTAAATACCCAGATACTGAGGGGAAGAGCACAGCACTAAATGTTAAGACTTGTATTTCAGCCTAACATAAAGAGGAATGGCCACTGAAACAGGCTCACACTCAGGTCCTGGTGACAAAGGCAGACACCAAGATCACACGTGGTGCTATGAACTCTGGAGAAAGGTCTCACTGCCAGCTTGGGCAGAGGTGGGAGAACAAGGAAGAGTTCTTGATTCCCTCTCTGACTTCTGAAGTGCCGGTTAGAGGACAAGTGGAAGTTGTGAGTGACCCTATCAGCACGAATGGCCTGGTTACTTACGGCTCAGGATCTAGCGTGTCGTTCTTCTTCTTCTCAAACTGATCTTTAGAGATGGTTCTAGAGACAAAGAGTTAACATGAAAACTCAGTAGCACCGTTTTATCAGAGGCTGACACTACATCACGCTATTCTGAACTGCAGAAAACAAGCAAACCAAATCTGAAAGCATATCGGTTCTTGTTTTCTATTCAGAGAACGCAATTCATTTTAAGCTACAGAAAATACTTCCCCCCATCTCATTTTCATTGTTAAATTAAAAACAAAACAATAAACAGCATATACGTAAATTCAAAGTATCAAGAACGAGGGAAGGTACAGCCAGTAAAGCAGCCACCTTCCAAAGCAGCTTGTGCTGCTCATGCATCTCACAGCATCTTTTTGGCTGGGTTAAAGGCAAGCCGTTGGTTTCATAAAGAAAAGCTGTGCTTCACAAGGTGCCTCAGCAGGACCGGCAGAATCCTTTCATATAAGAGGAGGGCTCAGGGTCAGTCACAGCACAGCCTCCTCCTCCCCCTGAGTGTGTTGCTCAGTGCCAGCCCTGCAGCCTGGGGCAGCTCTCAGGCAGCACAACTGGGCACGAGTGGCTCTTGTGCACCTGCACACTTGTTATAGGAACAGCCACCAACCATCAGTGACTGCAAAAATCGCCCACTAGTGAGAAGGGCAGCATTTCCCCATAGACACAACTGGCCACAGTGCCAAGCTAGGCAACAGAACACCCCAATGTCCCTCCTTTGAGAACCAAAACAAAACAAGAAGAAGAAAGGAAACTACTTACGTTTGAGGCTGGGAAGGGTCATCACCCAGGGTGACATTCTCCCCCTGGATTTCAGTGAAACACTTCTCACAGAAGTGATACCTGTCAGCAAGAAGGCCATATTTGGGTGAACTGGTCCAGCCCAACACACAGCCACCCGAGCACGGAGGCAGCAACCAGAGCAGGGCAGATCGCACGCCGAGGGGGGTTTGTTGGTTGATTGGTGGGTCAGTGTGCACAATGAGGAGGAACAGGGGACGGCAGGGTTAGAGAACAGGGGAGGGAACAAACAGCACAGACGTAAGAGGTAAGACGCAAACACCAAGACAACACAGAGCAGAAAGCCAAGGCAAAGCACAGATTAGCATTCGGTCTCATTTTATACATTTCGGCCATCATTACTAAACAGAGTGGAGGGTCAGATTCCAAATTTGGGCAGGATTAATGCAGTAGCTACCAAGCTACGTTTACAGAGGCCTCAAATTGAAGAATTTGGATTTGATTTGCATTGCTTAGGGGAAAAAAAATCCTGCTCCGATTGCAGGCTTGAGACTGATCGGGTTTGCTTTGGTTAAAAAAAGCAGCCTTAGGAACACACTTTTACAGGTTTAAGCAATTAGAAAATGTGCTGAAAGCATTTACTGGTTGTCAGTAAAAACTAGAGAAGCAGAAACATTTGGTATTGAGGAAAAAGAGCTGTTATTCAATTCAAAAGTTATTTGACTGTAAGAATAAATGTGACCAATTGCTCAGCTTTTATTATTCAATATAAATGAAACCAAATCCATACTCTAGACAAACATTTAACAGAAATGCAATTATGGGTCAGAGTTTCCAGCCATTTCTCTATAGAAGTACAATATATGTATATATGTGAACAACATTCAATATTGTACATACATACAGTATATTTAACGATGTGCAATTCAACTTTACAAATCCAGTACGAGACTGGAGAGAATTTTTAGTCCCCAGACCAAGAGCCGATCCCACAGCACTCAGCAAACCCATGGGTTACCAAACCGAGCCGAGTGCATTGGAATGCAACTCCCCAAAGCTCCTATCTGCATTTGAAACAACAACAACCACCAAAATATCTAAAGTTTCACTGATTTTTTTCTTTTTTTTTTCCTTTTTTAATCGTTTTTGTTTTGCTTCGGATGAACTGGAACCAACGTTGTCTGGGTCATTAAAAACGAGAGGCTAAATGTTTGGAAAGGATATGAATTCACACATGAACAAAGGTAACAAAAAGAGGCCACAGCTGTAAAATGCAGGAAGGCCACGGAGGATCATCAAAATAAGGGAGCTTTATGGAGGTTCGAGAGTGAGAGAGTATAAGCAGCAACGGCAGCACAGCAAACGCAGGTTTAGTACTCAAACACTACAACTGTACGAACGGTGAGCATCAGAGGCATCGAACGAGGGAACCAACAACTGCAGGGATGGAGGGCAGCACGGCAGCTCTGTCCCTTACAACACATCCTCGCACACCTGAACTGCTGTGAGCCAGGGGACAGATCCCACTAAGATGTCTGCTCCCTGCTCGCAGCCGACCGCACGCTAACTGCCCGTGCCTGGTCTCCTGCAGGTCAGCTCAGCTGGGATTAAACACATCATCCTTCTCAAGCAAAACCAAGGCTTTTGGAGCTGCTAATGCAACAGAACGAGGCCAGGAGGAAAAAAACAAACAAACAAACAAGATTGACTCTGTTCATTTGTAGCCCTTGGGAGAGATAAATGCTTCACGATGAGCACACAGCAATCCTATAGCAGGGCTTTTCAGGCAGTGACACCACACCTCCCTGGTGCTGAGCCCACGCTGCCCAGGTGACACGGCACCTCCCAGCCACAGCAGGGGCAGAGCTCATCTGCCTTTTAAACACTGCCCGTCCATTCTTTTTTCTTCCTGTGCCATCCTATACAATTTTCCTTCACTAAAAACACCAACAAAGAAACCCCAGCGAACTCACAAACAGCAACTCCCAAAGTCCATCATTCAGGAGTCAAACGGGGCAGCACTGAAACACAGGATGACCCAAAAGAAGGAGTGCATAACCAGGGAAGCCCACAGGCTTCCATTCATACTTGGTTCAACTGAAGCAATCCCAGACGTAGTTTATTACTATTTTAATTGCCCTGTGCTGCAGAGCAGGGCCCAATGCCAGCAAGAGTCCAACCCTCATACGTGGGATTAAGATGAAGAAAGAGAAACTGAAATACAGTGAAAATGAATCACCTGAAGATCATGAATGCTGGTCGATAAAATAACTGCGGTGAAATAACAGCTGTAAGTTGTTATGAATATGGACCCGCAGAAATGGAGACCCACTCATAACTTATTGGTTTCTTTGCATGCTGCTACAAATATTCCCTAAAGGCTGTGGGAAGCATACGAGATTCTAGCTGCAACAGTCAGATAATTCGAGGAAGGTGCTCATTGCAATGCATGAAAAATGGAGAGCTTCTCAGATGCGGACTGTTCAGTGACTGGTTCCTGTCTATCAGAGATGAGTCACATTAAGGCTCATTATCAAAGTCCTGAGAAGGCTCAGTCTGTGCCAGCACGCCAATTTCCAACTGCAATTGAAGTGTATTTGAAGGACTTTCTAGATCAGCAATCGGACCCTACGACTCACCTGAGATACCAACTGCTTCTTTTCAAATGGAAACCCACAGGAAAAGCGTGCTTTCTCAACACATGCTCTAACCTAAACTTCTGTTATTTGTGGAAGCCAAACGGTTCTGTTCAAAATGACTGATTTTTAATTGCTGAATTGCAGTGGCAAAGTTCATTTATTGAACAGTGCCTAATTACTCTTAGTTGTAAATACACCTGGCTTCCAGTAAATCCAGTGCTGTCTGTTCTGTACACTGAAGAAGTCAGGAGCACTCAATCAATTACAGCTTTGCTGGAATGACAGAATTTTCCCTCTAATTTCTTTGTTAAGAAAGAATTAAGACACAACTATCACTGCTGTAGAAAACAGCCTGACTGCTTTACAGTGATAGGGCTGACAAATAAGGGGCCTCTATCATCCCATGGGCCAAACGCACACCACCAAAATACACTGACTGAGCTTCAGAAACACCTTGTTAAACAAACCTATAAAAAGATTTCCCTCTTGATTTTAGCAGCCTGAAATACAAACTTCAAAACAAACAAACCAGAAAAGCCCAAATCCAAAAGCTCCCTCTTCTTTCTCAATACACCTATGCCCATTCCAACCCCATTACTGCCCACTGACAGCTGGGTGAACCCTTTCTCACCTGCTACCACTACCCTTTAATACTAAACCTTATGTGAGGGGACTGCCTCATCCCTAAGAGGCAGGAAAGAGAAATGGCTTCTCCAATTATTTCTGAAGTTGCTATTCTTTTTACCTACCCCACTATCTGGATGTAGAATAAGACAAGTACTTTAAATCCTATCACAAAGCACCAGTATTTAAGGACCGCAGCGGCCACTGAGGTAATATCCATTTAAATGCATTTTATTGCTTTATTTCTCTTCAGACTGACTTTGGAGAGTTCAGAGCAGCTGTGTAAAACCTTTTAGGAGAGCTTGTGAATCGACATTCCTCCATAACAATACTATCTGCATGCCTCTGTAACAATGCAATCTACCTCAGTCCCAACACACAGAGCAAAGCAACACCTTTTCACCTCCTACACTCATGCCGCTCCAGCTCAGTGGTACACAACAGTCTTACACCATCTTACAACGCATTTGGTGACCAGGGACGGCCTTCAGGGAGACTAAACGCAAGCAGTGACTGCCTGGATTCATTCCATAGCTGTGCTCAGACAACAGCCGGCTGCACATTTCAAAGCTGGTGCAGCTTGCAGACTGTCAGACCCACAGAAAAGAACCTGTAACTTTGTTTTAAACAGGGGAATGGAAGCTGGAGCCACAGCCCATCTATGGTTTGTCATTTTTTTTCTTTTTTGGGGGGAAAAATAAATCAAAGAAGCCAAAAGTGAGAACAATGTCACATTCTAAGTGTGCTTTGCTATTCAGTATGACATTGTTGATTTACATATCAGATGGAAAATACTACAATGCTATTGGTTAATAATCATACTAACATCAAATCCTAATAGTAATCGAGAAAAAAATCAGTATAAGTATTATTTTCTGATATTTTCAAGGAATCTGAGAAGTTTTTAAACAGTAAGTCCAAGCTGGCTTACAAAGAATTAAGTGCTGAGAAGATAAGAGAGCGACTACTGAACTGTATTACTGTACCATTACCTTCTAGATTCTGACAGTAATTCAAAAACAAAGCTGCGTGTTCTTATACCTCTCCACACCAAAGCAACGTAACTCTCTCACAGTCCCTTTAGGCAGCTCTACCTTCCTCCCTCCAGTGTGCCCTGCTATTGCTACTGAGGACAACATGGAGCACTTGCACTTCAGCAGCACAGCCTCGCCAACAGCAAGCAGCTAAGCATCATGTCTATCTACCTGCAGCACAGCAAACTAGAGGGTCACCTGCAAAAGGACAGCATGCAAGGGGGTAAACAACCAACTTTTTCCTGACTTAGCAGACAAAAGGAAAGAGAAGGTTAATAATCCTCCTCCACATTCGCAGACAACACAAACAATACTGCTTTCCTGAATAAGGCAAAAGAAAAGGAACAAAGGAGAACAAGGAAAGCAGACAAGGACTTACCTATTCTGGTAGCTGTAATAGGCAGCATCACGAGGGATGGTACACAGCTGCTTGCCATAGCAGCACAAGGTCTGTGGAGAAAACTCATACTGCAAAAAAATGATGAGAAAGGAAACGTTAAGATGTAATCCTTTATTACTCAAATACCTATTAGGCTAACTTGAGGATATCATAATACACTGTTGTTACTCTTTCTCAAGCTATTGTAAGTATACTAACAAAGTTTTCCTAATGGAATTACAGTAATTAGCTTCATGAGATGAAGAGCTGACTTCTCCAACCACCTACTTGACTGCAATGGACACTGGAAGCAACGAATTTTAGTACTGCTTTGATCAGAAAAGGTATTCTCTCTCTGAGGGAGAAAAAGACAGTAACAGAATAACAGCAAGAAGGATACTACCTAACTCTTTTATTCAGCTCTTAGCGTGGTGATGAAAAGTCAAACCCTTACAAGCCTTTTCATTTCCTTATTTCAACCAGAAGAGCTAAGAGACTACACAAAGCTTCGGTTCAAACAAAGCTCTATGGAGAAAGGCAACTCTGTCCAAGTCCCTGGCAGACATACCTTGCGCCCACAACAGTAGCCAAGGGATTGCATAACGGGATCAATTTCTTGTTCAAACACCTCTGCGAGTTTAGTGCAAAACTTGTAGACCCTGGAAGTCTTGCGATTGTAAAGCCAGGCGTTGTTGAACATCAGCCAAACATCGTCCACGTACTGCCAGGGCTCCTGGTATTGCCCCGTGTCTAATTTACGTTTAATGGTTGAGAGGTCCATAGGATTCTTCACGATGTCGAAGTAGTCCTTCAAACAAACACACAACATATTTCAGATATCAACTGTTCACGCTGCTTTGTGCAACAACAACAAAATGTTTCTATACGGTTTCTATTCTACCGTTCAAAGACACGGTACTGCAGCGTTTGGTGTGTTTCACTGCCGACTCACCGGAATCCCTAAGAGCTGGGGATCCACGGGCTGCCTGAAAGGCAGAGACTCCGGGTCCTGCCGGTACAAGGCCTCCAGCGTTGGCATGAGTGCCTGGCGCAGCTCCTCGGGTTTGAAAACTGTTAATGGAAGATGGAAAGGTTAGAAGAATTCCTTCTGGGTATCCTATCCGCTTAATTCCCCTACAGAAATACAGAATTACTGTAACAAAAATATCTTGCACGTGATTTTCTCATCTACGTTGCTGATTAAAAGCAACACGTATCATCAAGAGATGACTGAGCAGCTTTTGCATTTAACTGAATCACACGAGATTACATTCTCAGTACAGGGGGATGAGAACAATTTAATGACACATCTTCCAGAGGATGCAAGACTTATCCAGAAGCAAATTAAGCATCCATTGCTTCAACACGGGTGAAGCTTCACCATCCAGAGAGGAGACCAACAGCGTATTTTCTCCTTCTCTTTTGACACTGTTAGCTGCTCCTGTGTCAAGATTCATCCAGCAAAGGAATCCCGCAGAGCCAGCTCTCCAGAAGGTAACCAGATGTCCTGAGAGCTGGCACGGGGATTTTCTGGCCATGCCATACAAAGAGTCCCGGTCCAATGGACTGTTAATTGATTTTGAAAGTGTTAATACTTCCAAGATTTACATGCATCATTACAACCACTTGGCAACAGCGGCATGGCAACAGCCATGTTTCTTTCAATAGTGGATGACAAGGACAAGAAAGGCAATGCATTTTCTGAAAAATAATGATAACTTGGAGAGCTCTTCGAACATCTCAGCAGTGTAATTACATTTATTTCCTTAGGAACAGGGGCTTTAAATAGGGAAGAATGCCTATTATTCAGGAAAAAAAGACGACAACTAAGAAGAGCAGGATGGCATTTAATATTTATCTACCTGGCTGAAATGAGAACAATACCAATAAAAGGGAGCAATTAGGAGTTCTCTTGAAAGCACTTAAATCAATAGGGCTACAGTGACCCCTCTGAGGCCGATCATTGCTTTTGTTGTTCAGACTGTGCTTTATTAAGATATAAACTGGCTTGAGGGGGAGAGAAATTTCTGATAAAAAAAACCCCAAGAAAATAGATATATTTTTTAAACTTTCCCCCCCCTTTTTTATTAGTGGAATATTTTCTGAGGATTTCTTTTCCTCTCAAAACATGGAAAAAAAGGCACCAGAAGTTGATGCAACTCAAGACATTCTGAAGCATTACGCTCCCTATGTTTTCAGGCATCTGTGGATGCTGAAGCTCCTGGAAGCTGTTAGTCAAGATGAAAACAGTCCCTGCAGAGCAAACGGAAGCTTGAAGTTTGAACGCATTGCCTGCACCTGGGAGAGGATTGCTGCTCGTGCACAAGTAGCAAACTAACACAGCTCAGCCATCTAAATCATGGCAAAGTGCTATGCAGGCTGCATTGAGGTTGCAGCAAGGCCCTGCTGTGTGCCTGCATTGAGCCCCCACTACCTCTGTTCTTATGGCACCAAGCAACACGTCGTCACTTCAGCTGTTCCACCACCTCACTGCTGACAACACAGTAATTTGTTTCCGCTACACAGGCACTTTCCCATGGAAAGA
This sequence comes from Excalfactoria chinensis, assembly GCF_039878825.1. Lineage (NCBI taxonomy): Eukaryota > Metazoa > Chordata > Aves > Galliformes > Phasianidae > Excalfactoria > Excalfactoria chinensis. The sequence goes on along the minus strand of NC_092838.1, from coordinate 1,880,133 downwards.
ATCCTTACGTATACTCTCAAAACTGTATAAACAAAGTTGTATTACAGAATTCAAGAACAGTGGGAAATCCAGCGTAAATATTATGTATTGTTTCTGCAACTGTTTTACTCACGTACTTTATAAACCTGATAATCCAAATGACTGCATTTACCTGCATAACAACAGCTAAGGAACCCTGTTAAATAGATCTGATCCCAATTCAAATCAGAACAACAGAGCTTCAGCAGAACTTGTTACGTTCCTCATAGACTAACCATCATTCCCGAGAACATTTATCATCTACTTTCATATTGGTTTAAAATATATACGTATTCAAAATCCAGTTATTCAAGGTTATGACTTCACCTAAAAACATGAAGAAAAGTTGCCTTTATCTTTAGCTCCTAAGGAAGGTGATTAAAAACAGAGCATTCGATCACAGCATCCTCCTATCTGCAGGTAAACAGGGAAGTCACTGTCACTCTTCCTCAATTATATGCTCCTGGTTCTCCTGCAGCAAATCTCTGTAAGGAGCACAGCCAGCTATCCCAATTTCATCTTGGCTGTGTAGGTGGTAAGAAGAAAGAGGGATCTCTGCCCGCATCACGATGTTCTCCCTGACAAAGAACAGCAAGGCACCCCTTCTTTTAACTCCTAAAAAAAGTTTCACTTCTTCAAACAGGAAATTTTGCTTATGGTTACTAAGGAGAAAATCCTGAAAGGAAGATGAAGACGTCTTCAAAATAAGAAATACGCCCAGGAACCTTCCCTCAACACAGGCCTTTCATTATCACGACTTATAACAAAGGAAGAGACCAATAAAACTCATCTTGCAGGCCATCACACTATAAGGCCGGCAGCTACAACGAGAAGAGCTGACGGCAATACTACTTCTTTTGAGAAGACTGCAGGGGAAGAGGCAAGCAAACAAAAGCCTTCCCTTCAATCTATGGGGTTCAATACAACTGGATGTGCAGGGTGCTGACAGACTCCAACCGCACAGCAGAAGCTGCTCAAAAAGACACTCCTTTAAGGCCCAGGTGAATCTGTTCAAACATGAAGACACCTGGTCACTATTTGCTCCATGACCTCACAGCGCACACCCTACAACCACTTCCAGCTGTGAGACCCTCCCCCTGGCAGCAGCAGCATCAATCTGCATCCCAGGTCACGTTGGAGTGCACCTCTTCATCCCTCCCATGCCATCAGGAGTCTCAAATACCAACGGAAAATGAAACCAATGTATGAATCAAAAAACATGAGATGAGTCTCGTAAGCAGTTTTAAGATACCATAAAACCCTTAAGCACACTTCACTGTATTTGCTCTTGAATACCTCTTGGTTTATTTTGTGTTTAAATGCAAATGCTCTGTTAAAGCTGGATAAACTACTTGGTGAGAAAATGGCTCAGTTTAAAACTGTGTATGCAGTTTTACATGCTGGAGCTTCACATGTATTACACTGCATGGCTACTTAGTGACAGCATTTCTAAGACAAGAAGGTGTTACTAAAGGAGGTGTTGGAAACACACAGTAACCCAGACTGAATCACCAGAACGACACAGTACAGCTCTGCACAGACCAGCTCTGTAAGAACCATCTTCTCCCAGCTACTGACTCCACTGACTTGCAAGAACGCTTAAGGAGAAGCAATGATTCTTAACACTGGGAACTCAACCTGTTTGTAACTGTTAGTTTGAAACAGGCTCTGCAGCGCACTCTGGTTTGGCTGGCACACTGTGTTACAACTGAAATTCACATCTACTGCTTTATTCTAAGAAAACTATGTCTAATAATTAAATGCAGTGCAAGGCATATACAAGAGATCAAGATTCAATCTCTGCAAACTAAATCTTTACAATTTCTTGGGCACATTCATGCATCTGTGATGTTATTCTAATGCAATCCGATGTAGCTTCCTTTGAAAGAAAAGACAAAATGAATGGAATGTAGCCTTCCATGTTCTTTTTTTGACGCTTACATTATGTTGAAAGCTCACCTTTGGTCAAAAACTAAACACAGAAATGGTCATCTCAAAAAACCAAGCATCAAGACAGCCAGGGCTTTTGAGTCCAAAAACACTTATCTTGCTTTCATTACAAAGAGAAGTAATTAATTTGTGGCCGTTTTCTTTAGCATTAGATGTTTCCTGGTTACTGCATCTGTACTGAGCTCCTGTGAAAGAGCATTGGCCAAGATGTACGGGCAGAGATTCACGCACATCACCCAAGCAGCAGCCACTTCCTCACCACCTGAGTCCTTCTGGGCAGAAACTGGAAACTGCGAGGGTACTGCTGGCATCAAGAACACACCACGCTGCTCCCACCTCTGATTCAAGTAACATTAAAGGAATTCTACTTTCAAAAACAAATGAGCCCTTCCCAGCACAACACAGAAAACGGAAGGGCTCTTTAAAACAAAGTATGCAAGAAAAAGGGATCAGTTTTCAGACACGTACTTTTTTTGCGGGGCTGAGATGGCGATGTGGATTGTGAAGTGGTTCCATTTGTGCCACTTTCCTCTTCCTCCTTAGCTTCTACTTTTATTTCAGGCTTCTTTTCTTCTATTTCCATTGGCTCTTGTTTCAGCTCGGTTCCATCTGTTTCCTCTTTTGTTTGTGAAGATCCTTGTAAATCCTCCTCCACCTTAAGAAAGGAGGCAATAAGATGCACTGTTACACCTCTGACCCAGGCTTCAGCCCTTCAAATATCAGCTTATGAGATTGTCAAAGCACTCTCCATCCATGGCTTTCCTCAGGACAGTTACTTTCCAGTAACTACCCTCTTCTCACCCCTTAGCTCATCAATTCAGACATATCATTAAGTGCTTTTATATCTATCACTGCTTTCAGTTAAGCTGTATAGAATCTCATTTACCTCAGTCTTAGCTTCCACTTGTGTCTCACTAGTCTCTGGCTCAGTTTCTTCAGTTTTAACTTCTGATTTGCTTTCTAGCATTGGTGCATCTGGTCCTAGTTGCTGGGAATTCGTATCAGCACTAGCAACTGAGGCAGGGGTGGGGACCCTGTTATCAATACTAGCTGCTGCCTGGGATAGCTGTTGTAAAAACAGTACAAAAGAAAGACACTGCATATATAGAAATATTTTCCTTTACTAAAAAATGAACAGCACAAAAAAGAGACATGAGATGATATTCTAAAACAGTGCAGAACATGGATATAGGAGCTCACTGTAGTCAAGTTTCTACAGAACACATTCAGTAACTCTGTTTTACAGAGTAAAAGCAAAGGAAGATCTCTGCTCCAAACAAAGAGGCTTCTTTTACAGAGAAAACACCTGCCCAGTAAAACATGGTACATTCCTCCTCAGTGTAAAGCTCAAAAGAAAAAAGCCTACATAAATTTTATGATCAGAAAAGACTGATTCTGATTAAGGCCAAATATTACATTAGGCCCGATACTCCTCACCTTTCTAAACACTGCTGCCATTTTTACTTTGAGCAGATTGAAGTCATTCTTTATGCCCCCCCTCCTTCAAACAACGCTGAGATAATCTGAACACACGTTTTTACATATCTGTATAAGGAATCCTTTGCTCTAAAGTAGAAGCTAGTATTGACAGCCATACAACATACGGACTCTATACATTCGTGATGCGGTGCTATACATAGGGAGGACTTCTGTGGAACACCACTACACAAGAGCAAACACAAGTAGCTGGTACTTACTGGAGTGCCAGGTGGCTGTGCCTGCACAGATGTTGGCTGTTGCTGGGATGGCTGTGGGGTTGGCACAGACTGGGGCTGAACTGGGGTCTGAGGCTGCGGCGTGACTTGAGCCTGTGCTGCAGTCTGCCCCGTAGGCGTGCTTTGTGTCTGGGTCGCGTTGGGAACAGAACCCGGGGTCGGTGTAGGGGTTTGTCCTGAAGATGAGACTGGTGTGGATGGCTGAGTGGGTGCTGCTGGCTGAGGAGGAGTCATTCCAGTTGGTGTTTGGTGCTGAATAGGCGGCATCCCAGCAGCAGTGGACACGGGAGGTGTAGTCTGATGCAGAGGCGGCTGGGTCACTGGTGGGCATAGCTGACCACTCTGTGGTCCTAGCATGTTCATGGAGTTGGGAAGAGCAGCACTGGGAACCTGCCCCTGCTGGAGGGAAAGAGATTATCTTACAGACACATGGCTCCCAAAACTCCAGGAATCACAATTAACGTTTAAGCACTGACATAATCTTTGAAACACATCTAACTACGCTATGCAGCTGACTGTGCTCTGACTTCTCCTAATCAATTTTGTCAGCTTTTATTCAAAGACCTTGATGCTAAACTTAGATGCGCCTCACACATCACTTTCCACAAACACTACCAGCACACAGAAGGAATCCTCACAATCTCCGAGTAACACAAACCTGCAGACAGTCTGTAAATCATATCATTAGCTGGGCAAAGGTCACACTTTGCATACAAAACAGTTGCAAGCAAATATACACTGTAGGTCAGTACTGTAGAGCAGCCCCGCTCTGGAATAGAGCTCAGCACATTTAACAGCTGCCCCACTGCGGAACACAAGACCTAAGATCCATTTTTTGTTTTGTTTTTAATTTAAATTAAAACTTGCTTCTATATTGTCTGTGTGAAGTTGGGATTCTGCTCGGCTTTTTTTTTCCCCTGACAAAGTTGGTCAAGTAACTGAACCAGAGCCCAAGAAATTATAGGTGCTTCATTGTGAAGCTGTTCAAAACTTGCCTTGAGAAAAGACTTGCATCTTTCAGAATCTACACTGGGAATTATAGGACATTGCCCAAGTAAGCATATGGAGGTAATACTCCTGAAAGTCATGAATGACTGCAATGAACAACAATACACAGAGCCAGACAACTAAAATACGTCAGACCAAAATTATTTAAAGCATTTAACTCAGGCATTAGAAAACACACCGTACCTGTGCCACCCCTGCCTGGGCTGCTGACTGACCCATGCCAACATTGTTCACATTCATAGCCCCCGTGGAAGCTGGAAACTGATTCTGGGGCAGGAATTGGTTCTGGGTAGGAGCCTGACCCATCATGTTGTTGGAATGGGCTCCCATCATGTTCTGCGGCTGAGGCATTCGGGAAGGAGACATTGCCATCTAAAAGTTAACACCAAAATAAAGATGTCAGTGGTTTTTTATCATGCAGGAAGGCAAAGGAAAATACCATCAAAGCAATGAGCCAAAAGACGTGACAAAACATAAAAGGAAAAATGGCTTCAGTAAACCAAATGGAAGTGCGTGTATGCACGTAATGTCAGCATTTGTTTCACAGTATTCAAAAGGGAGTTATTTTGATACAATCTAATATTCAAATTATACTAACACTTTAAATATATTGGTGCTTTTCCCTTTTTCCTGAAGAATCAAAACATGTTTTCTTGGAGGAATAAAGACAGTACATAAACTGCAGAGAAGCAGCTCCTGAAAGGACTCTGCTCTTGCAGAATATCGCAACTCTGATATTTACCTCCCTAAAGACATTCTTTTAAAACACATAAATAACGAAAACAAATGCCTCAATAGAAGCTTGACAGACTCGGTACATCTCCATGAAATTATCCTACAATTTCCAGTCCTACTCAGTGACGCGGCCTTTTCAGAGCAGCATTAGCACCGGTAAATACCATCAACCAATTTTGAGAAGAACCGGATAACAACAAGTACGAACCGCAGGAACAGCGCCCATGTTGTTCATCTGCACAGGATGGTTCATTGGAGAAGCTGCACGGGGTCCCATGGGTGCTTGTGGCATCTGTACATTCCCTATGGACATGGGGTTAAACTGATTCATTCCTGCAAATGCACCCCCCAAAACAACTCATTAGGAACAAGTCATCACAAATTACCTATGTATGCTCTATTATAAAGTTCACATTTCTTATGGCTAAAATGTAACTGCCCTCCACCCTTTTCCTTGAATGCTGCTTAAATCACTTGGCTTAAGAGAGAAACCAAGATGAAAAAAAATATTTAGGAGAATGCCAGCTAGGGAGTGTTTAACTAATGGTGGCTTAGAAATGATGAGGAGCATGGATGATCTGTAAAGACACAATGCTGTATGTACACAATACCATAGGATGGTTTGTTGATGTAAAGTAATTGGGGATACTCTTTTGGGGGAAGCTGAAACATCCTGCAAAGATTCTATGATTCTATGACTGCACTGAGACCTTTACTGTCTCAGAGCAACAACAAGGAATGATGCTGAAAAAGGGAGACCCCAGTAAGTTCCCCGTCCCCCCTCCCCCAAGTGCAATTTCAAGATAAAAAGAGATGATTGGCATTTCCCCTAATGCTTTATTTTGCACCCTCAAAGTGTTGTTAGAGAAGAAAACATAGATACCTTGAGAAACCTGCATACGACTTATAGGCACAGTTGTCATGGACATAGGCCCATCTGCAACAGAAACAGATAAACAGTCAGAGAAAAGACACACTGTCTGAACACAAGGGTAGTCTAAAAAGCACAAGGGCACAAACCCTGCAAGGCCACAGCCAAAGTATTAGAACCAAAAACCCCGCTGTCCCACTTTGCTTTCCCTGGTGCCCACCCTGATGCAGAAGCACTTACTGGGAGGCCTGACAGGCTGTGCCTGGCCCATGGCAGCAGCCACCTGTGGGATGCCAGGGGGCTGAGGTCCCGGCGTCTGTAAGGCTGGCTGCGTTCCCAAGATCCCTTGCTTATGCAGACGAGACCTCCGCTTCTCTTCTAACTCCTTTTGTATCTTATAGATTTTTTCTGCTAATAAGTGATAGTATTCATCCTAAAAAAGAAAAATAGCACTCAACATCAAGCATTAAAAAGCAACGACAGAAACCATACAAGCCTACCTGAATAGTCAGCTGATTTGTTTTTGGTTCAGTTTTTAGTGCATGCACCTGCCGAGCTGAACAGGAACTACTTCTTTTCAGAACTGTCAAATCAAGACAGTCTCATCCCTGCTTTAATGCAGAAAAGCAAAACTGAGCTCCCAGGGACCTTAAGAGACTTGGCTTCATGACTACTCACTGCATTTACTTTGTGCAAATTAGCAGACAAAGGAGAAGACTACAGGGCCTCTGTTGCTTGGAGAAAGCGAGATTCAGTTTCTACGCGTTAATGACTTTTTAAACGTTATTTTCATAACAAACATTTCCACTAATGCAGAGACAAAACTAAGAGATGCCCCCAGAAACACAGTTATGCTAAACCAACTCCTGGAGATAGGTGTTAAGGACAGATCAATTCTTAAAGAAAGATGGAAATCACTTTTCCTAAAGAGTCCTGATTACCGACAGGCATTGTGGGAATAAGCAAAACCAAACAAAACCTCAGAAGAATGGAGAAAAATCAGTGAAAAATAATCTGCAGGCACAGGCAGCTGAACGCTGCATCTGAGCAAGACAGAAAAAAACCCATTTTACTGAATCTACCCTGACAACAGATCAAATAAGGCACTCACGCTGCACAGCAAGGGAGACAATTTTGCTTGCCAGCAATTGCTGGACACATCTGCCGAGCGTGAGATTACACACCTGTTAAAGGCAAAAATAATGCCACAAAGCCCCAAGATCACATTCATTTTGTGGGGACACCCAGGCCTGTAAACCCAGCGTTACAAGGAGCCAAGGTTCAGCCATGTACTTGTCTCAGAATCATTTTATCTACATCAAACTCAACTATATTGGTTATTACAGCAGGATCCAGCTCACTTTAGAGAATCAGGACAAGCTGAGTACCCCTCGTGAGCCTTGTTAAGAAAGCCCATCCTTTTCTGCTGTCCAGTCTAAAAGCACGAGGAGCCCTTTATTCTGCTTGGACGCTTCATCTGTAACTTCTACTTGTGCATTTAAGACTGTGCTACTTTCATATTACAAAGACTCCTGAAAAGGGACGTATTTACAAGGAGCTCATATTGGTAAGCAGTTTGACACCTTACACTGGCCCATTTTTCAATGCCAAAGCAAAACTAATGCTCCTCAAGAAGATCCAGTTCCCCATTCAATCACTTAGAATGTCTTAACTACTCCCTTCATCCAAATTCACTGCTTTGGAGCTTAGTAAGTTAAACGAATTCCCATGAAGGAGCCTTGTGCCAACAAGGCTCTGACAGCTGTATGTGTCTCTTACCTAATGACAGTACCCCAAGATTCTAAACAGGTAAGACTTCATTAGCTATCAGGACAGCACTACTGTTTTTACCTGATGAAAACTTTCAGGGAGTGGTTCCTTTAAGGTGGCAAAACTGCACTGACATAAAGCAATAGTATGTTCAGTGTGTCAGTCAACAGGGTTTTGTTTTCTGAGTAATACAGATTCGAGCTGACACCTCACTGGAGACAAAGAATTCACGAACAGATCATTCTGACTTGTTTCCCATGCATAGGATAAGCACAGGCAAACTGATTTCTTATTCTGTTAGCTGAAACTGCTATTTGTCTTAGCCGAATCACTCTCAGTGCTGCTGAGTAGGAGAGAAATTATTACAACACTGTAGGTAAAAGGTAAGCAGCTTATCACGGATGGGTCCCAGACAAAAGCTCCAATGGTAGGGAGGCATCAGAACTCTTATCTACAGAGATTTTCATAAAGTGGAACGTCAGCAAGGGAAACATCAAGACCTATAAGCTGTGCTCGAGTTTTCACACACATCAGTCAGACTTTCAGGGTGAATGGAAAATGGGCCAGCACAACATCGCTGTGTTTTCATGGACCTGAAGGAGGTGAATTAGTTTGGAGTGACATTAATCAGAGAGCATGGGGTCACACAAACACTGTCACAGACAGACAGCATGACTTCACTCATCAACAGAACGGGGAAATTATTTTCTGTACATTTCCTTACGCTTCTAAGATTTGCAATACTACAGCTCTTGAACATATTCTGAATACCCAGACTGAAGCAACATACCCTGCTGTTGGCAGACTCATACATATCTCCTTCAACTTTCCTTGCATAAGCCACCAAGTTCTCCATGCGGCGATCCTTCAGTGCTGCCGGATCCGGAGTGGGGAAGATGGCTTGGACACTACATGAGATGAGAAGGAATAAAGGAAAAATCCTTCATACAAAATCTGGTAATTCTATACAGCTTTATAACTGTCGCTCAGCACATTCCCTTGTACACCAGAGGCATAAAAATGCATCCAAACTGATTAAAATAATGTCTGTTGTATTGTTCCCCACAAGTTTAAAGCAAATTCAGTGATAAAATGTGAGGTTCGACAGTCTATAATCTAAATACTTCTGTCTACTACAGCAGAACAAATTTACTAGCCATACAAACTACTCCATCCCTCAGCGAGCAAGAAGAATGAACTGAAGAGGAGAGTTAAAGACAGTGGCTCACTATCAATGGCACAGTGTCAACAGCATCACTACTTTCTCATTAACAACTTTTCAGCTAGGAGATCTACAATACTGAAATTATTTAAAAATATCCAGGAAAAAATATGTGGTCTTGGTGAATACTTACAGTTTATGCACTAAATGATTGCGCAGGTCCTGAGTGACATGTTCATGCCATGCTTTCCTTACCCCGGTACTAGAAGGAGGTGCAGCTGTTGGCATGGAGCTGAGGTTTCCAACATTGCCAGAATTTGTGCCATCATTCATTAGGGGGCTAAAGCAAGGAAGGGAATGGGCTGTTAGAGTACAAGAATGCAAGTCTATGTAGTACGTCTGATGCAAAAGCAGTTTTTAATTGCTTTCATCGCTTCTAGTTATTGCATCAAACATTCTGTAAGTAAAACACTGATATTAACTCAACAAGCTACAAAGCATACAGCAGCAAAGCCCAGGAGCTTATAAGACATGATAAAAAAATAAATCCTATCTGCTAAGGTATTTGTATGTTTAAAAATACAACATATTCTTCCCTTTAGAATTTATTTAAAACCACTAAATGTTCTGGGGATCTCTTGGGGGACTTCTTCTGGGGATCTCTAAAGCGGGAGATGTAGAACTGAAACATGAAAGAAGAGAGCAGCTATAGATGTGGCTGATCACTCCAAGCAGCAACGCAATTAGTTTCTAAAGCACGCTCTTTATTTACATTCATAAAACATGTAAATAAATGTTTAAATGAGCAAGAGTGAAAATGTGTGCATTACTTATTTGTCCCAAGGGATGTTGGAAGAGCAGGTTCAGAAATTAGACTAGCTTGCTGGTCTGTTGTGATTCCTCCTGTGGGAAGGTTCATCTGGTTGGCTCCTTTGAGACAAAATCAAACATCATTGGTACCTGGCTCACCATTCTGACAACAGCACAGAACTTCATTTAACACACAGCTGGTTAGCAAAATAAATATAGAGTACCAAAGAAGTCAGTACCCACTATGGTGCACATACACAGCTACTGCATGTGCTAATTTCAGTTTGAACATCTTTTCCTAGAAAAAGAAACAGACTAGTCTATGAAAATTTAAGAGTCAGAAACTCTTTGTAATGGTTCTAGAAGGCAAGAAGATGATAATAACAAGCGAGTTCCTGAGAGAGGATAGTGTTTGCTATAGAACAGTCTGCCAGAACAGAGGAAAGAACCGTTATGCAAAAATTCTTACAGAATTCTATCTAATCACCTTAGACAGCAAAAAGCTGTGGACTGTATTTCAGAAGGAACATAATCCCCTACCATTTAGCAGAAGGAATATATACAAAACTGTCTAATATTCAGACATAAATAAATGAATGGTAGCTTTTAAGTGGTATAATTTTTACGTTACTGATCAACATCAACAGCAAGTCACCACTCTGCTTCTGTGAAATACAGTTCAACATAAAAAAATTCCATACTTTGGTTTATTTAAACACCTTAGTTTTGCAATATTTTTTCCACCTACCCAATGCATTAATGGTCCTCATTTGCTGGTGAGCCTGAGGCTGTGCTGGCTGTTGGCCTTGTACCTGGGGCTGCAACTGTGTCTGAGGCTGGTTGCCATATGGGAGTCCAAGAGCAGCATAGGCTCGTTGCATGGAGCTGGGGTCAATCGGATTAGGATTACTTAGCGATGGATTATTCTGCTGGCCTGTTCCAACTGAACCAATGGAATTCTGCATTCCACCAGCTGGAGACCCTAGGAGGGCTATAAAAAGAAAGAATAATAGAAAATTGAATAATCAATGAGGACAATCAGAAACACGATCCCATGAATCAGTAGAACACACACGCAGTTGTACGCTATATATCTTTGTTTCTAACGTCTGAGTGATCCCTGAGATGCCAAGTGGGAAACTGAATCCACAGGACAGAAATCACCAAAGCAACTGATGCAAACAGTCTAAAGAAGGGCTGTAAGTTTTATGCAGACAAGCCCATAATTACCATAACACACATGGAATATAGACTCCAATGTGAAGTTCAATAGCCTACTTGGAAAGGTGGACTAAAGGAAAAAAAATCCTCTGCTTCTTTCCTTCTAACCAACCCTATTTTAGGTCAAAATATTTGGCACCAGAAGAGAGATCCTGAATTAAGGATCAGCACAAATACAGCATCATTGGACACAAAAGTAGTACTGAACATCTGCTGGCAGCAGCTTTAATTCTCAACAATCTTTCATTAGCTGAAGGATGAAGAAGTTTGTCTATAACCAAAGTTTAGAAGAGTGACAAAAAGCCCTGGTAAGTTTCCAGCCGTACTCAATAAATCTAAAACAACACGGGGAGTCAAAGCAGGCTTTGATAAGCAACTTCTGATAAGCAACTTCTATCATGGTATTTAGGTACTCAGTAATCTATATGACCACCACAACCAACTGACCACTCTCACCACAAAGATGTACGGAAGAGCCATTTCCACTTCAAACAGGAAATTGAAACTACATCAAAAAGCAGTTTTATACTAAGCTAGAATTGAACAAATATCTGTATTCCAGCCCCATTTGAGCCGCCATTCCAAGCAGAACTGTGCTTCTCTGTGAATGACACATGGAGTATCCTTCACTCTGGAGACACCGCACACTGGTATCAATGGGGCTCTGGTAAAAGAAAACATACTCCACATTTTCCCCCTCAAGTAATTGAGGATGTAATACATGCAAAAAAACTGTGATGCAAACACAGCAACAACAATAGCTTTTAATACAACAAGAGCAGTTTTACTGAAGCACTGAGAGGCACGTGGTTAGGGGAAAAGCAAAGTAAATCAGGAGAACAGGCTTCTGAGACATTAACTGCATCCCAGGCTTTCTTAAATCCTTACCACTACGGAAACAGAGCATCACTGACAAGGACACACACACACTTTCATCTGCTGCCCAAGAGAGAAAAGGCAAAAATCTAACAAACCCCAAACTGCCACACGTATCACAGAGCCAGAATTTGCTCTCTCCAGACGGCAATTCAATCCCAGCTCATTTCCTAAGAAATGCAGTCACTGATCCCCCCCTTCTGCCCTCGGTCCCACAGACACTCAGTGAGGGCAGAGGCGATAGTCCGGTTCTTCAGACAAGCATTCCTGAAGAAGGAGCCCAGTCCAACACTTCCAAAGGGCAATCTGTCAGGAAAAGACTGCAGCTCTCCAGGGTATCTCCATCTCTGAAATCCTCAACATGCACAAAACTGTTTAAGAGGCTCATGCAACCTAAGAGAAAGATGCTCTAAGCATAAGCCAAGAAATAGGGAGTCCCAAAGAGGTTCAGCCACACTAAACTTGTGGCACTTTAGAATTCCAGAGGCTGTTGTGACTGCAGAGGTCTGATCTGGGACCTAATGGATCAGCTTGTAAAGAAAAGAAGAAAGGATGGTATTTCTTGAGGAAGCTGTGACAAAAACCCGCATGCTTTCAGTGTTGGTTGTAAATCCAAGGCCCATCTCCATGGATGCAGCACAATGACCACAGGTGAAGCTGAAGCTTGTGAACGGGAAAAAGGCATCCAGTCACCGCACTGAGGCCAACCAAATGCCTCCCTGCTCCTTCCACGTGCTCTTTCATGAGATTAAAAAAGAAAGCAAAAACGTTTTCTTGGAAAACTGATACCACCCTGAAGAAAGGTGCCCTGGCAACCTGACAGAGATCCAAGCTGTGGGAGATGAGTTTAGGCAGGATGCAATTTGAAACACTGATGGTTTCCAAGAAGTTGTGTGTGTGTGTGTGTGTGTGTGTGTGTGTGTGTGTGTGCACGTACCTACTCAAGCATGCAAAACTCCCCAAACTTGGTAAACAGCCAAACTTTGCTCCAGTGCTTCAAACTGGAAGAGCTTCTTACAGGACAGCCTGTGTTCTTATAGCTAGTGGTCCGCTTATAACACTGAGATGAGGGCTCTGACTGCCTGGGGTCAGCGCTTCTGTATTTGATAGCTCCATCACAAAATGTATTAAGTATTTTCACAATAGAAGGAATCTGATTTTCAAGATGTTTCCTTTGTTTATTTTCACTGCTTTCTTTATATAGATAGATAGATAGATGTGAATGCATGACATCATCTCAATCCATCCAACAAGATGGAGGAAGACAGTATTAAATTCCACACTGGACAGATCAAGTGCAAATGCAGTCAGTCCTCTGTGTCTGATGCCAGAGGAGATCGAGCCAATTAAAATAAATACAAAGACTGAAACAAACAGGAGTTCTCAAATTAGCTGACTTGCTACACAGAGCAACGTCTGCTGTGATTTTTCATTAACTGGTGTTTCAGACATTGCTAAGTTCAAGACAACTCCACTCACATTCAAATACTTTACAGACAACCAAGGTTCTGTTCATGGACCTTAGCAGTGAAGGTGCAGACAAGCAGAAGTGAAGCAGCAGCTGATGAGGCCTCCTTGGGCATATGCACTAGGATACAATCTAAGTGACCAAGCTCTCCTGCATCAGTGTGCGAAGGGGGTGACACTGCCTTAAGGTAACTGCACACATGCTTTCTAGAGGCAGCCCCCCACACTTACTGATTTTAAATTCAGAATCCAAATGCCATTCTAACTATGAATGGGCAGCACTTCTCTAACCTGGCTATGTCAAAACCATCAGTAAATTTGTGATAAGCCTGTTCTAGAATGTTTGCTTTGCTTCCATGTTCTGGAATTAAAACTCATTCAAGCAGCGCTGAAGTGCTTTGTCCTGCAGCTCCTCACTCATCACTATATCCCTTCTGAGAGGCTGGAGCAAAGTCTGTGCTGGGAACCTGGTTTCACCTCAGCACCAGCCTGTCCTGCACCCAAAAGGAGGCAGCTGTACACAAGGTAAGCATACATGGTTGATGGATTAAAGACTGTATCACAAATCAAATCATGGTGAACAAAGACAACGTGTAACTTAAAGGTAAGAAGTGTCAGCATTATGTTTCATCAACAATGCCATTCCAACTTGTTTTTAGTTAAGTATTAAGCTAAAAGCCTTCACATTACATTGCACTGAATTCCTTTTCCCCCATCCCATTCCCACCCTTCATTCCTCAGTCCGTACCTTCTGAATTTCTGGCCCCACATCCTCTACAATGGCATTTTCATCTCAGATTTACTCTCTTAATTAATCTTTTTCCATCTTCTTTATATATATTTTTTTCCATGTTCAATAATATCTCATCAATGCTTCAACAATAAAGAAGTACTTCCTATCCAAACCAATCCTCCAAGCCCCAAACATTTGTACCAAATTTCAAGTCATTACTTGCAAACACAGGAGCCTCTAAGCCTGTTCCAAAGAAAAGCCTCCATTTACCTTATGCAGAATAACTTTTTTCTTGGCAGTTTCTCCCTAGCCCCTACCCTACCCAGACAGATACACGGCACACATCAAAAGAGCCATTAGGAACAGGAGAAACACTTCACACTTGTCCCATTGTGTCCTACAGCAAGGCACAGTACTGCTCATAATGGCACAAATGTCCCTTGAAATCTGAACATGGAGTGAGACACCTCTAAAGAAACAGCTCTGTTCTAACAAAGTGAACATCAGCAGCAGACATAATATTCCCAACTTATTCTCTACCATACGTAGATCCCTCTCTCTTCTCTCAATTAGTAGATGTTGTAATTATTTGTTCCTAACAGAACAAGCTCTCTTCAGTTCTCAGGTTAGGTTTCACCTGATCAAGCAGAGTATTTTCAAATGCACTTATTACTGCAAATGACTTTCCTAGATGTCTAACAAGTGTGATACTTCATAATACACCTAAACAAGTCATTTCAGCATTCGTCTTCAGCCTTCAGACAGCCCGTGAGGTCTCACTGACATAACTCAGGGTAACTTGCGCATTAAACAGCACAGTTTCATGGCTACTGCTGTTGGATTATTGATTACTTGAACAGAGAGGGAGATTTTGTATTTATTTTCTCCTGCATACAACAGGAGCACCAAAAACTACATTTATTTATCCAGTGTAATTCTATTGCAGTCAAAACAAGACCCATTGAATTACATCTCACAACCAAGTTACCTTTTAAGGACTGTTTTTTGCTTATAATTGCCATCTCTTCTGCTAGGTTCTATGAATGATGTAAAAGCAAATACTAACTAAACCAGCCTTCTACTGAAGCTCGTCTTAAAAAAAAGACAACAAAAACCAACCAACAAACAGAACAACACAAACAGTTCAACTGTGTTCGATAACAACCGTGCTGCATGGATATCTCATGCACAGACTGTGCCATATTGGAAAGCAAAGCTATCAGCACATTTTTCAGAGACCAAACATAACTAATCAAGTGCAACAAATTAGTTATCACACATCAAGAAATATTTGGTTTGTGAAGGAGCCATGTGGTAAAACAAAACCAAATCCTTGCTTCCAGAGCAGCTCTATGACTTCATTTTTTTTTACTATTAATATTTTTTGAGGGAAAAAAGCTCTCCTGAAATTATGACAGCATCTTCACTGATTAATGTGGGCAGACTTAACAGCTTTTCTCCCCTTTGCCTTCATCTCACCTACCCTAACAGCTCTTCTCTGTCCTCCAAGGTTTATTAGTTTTCCTCGCTGTACCTAAGTGGAAATTAGCAGAGAGCTTCCAATACAAATCTAATGTACAGGCTGCACGAGTCCTTCAGCTATTTCCCATTTCTTAACCCTTGTTTAAATACACTTAGGCACAACACTACTTAGACTTCTAACACTGCTGCATCTCTGCAGTCAAATGTTCTAAGTCAGCACAGTTCGAAAGGAACCTATCAGCCTAAATTCAGTATTTTCTGTTTAGGAGCAAGAGGGAAGAAACACCCAAGAAACAGCCTGGACTCTGGATGCCCCATCCCTGCAGGAATTCAAGGCCAGGCTGGATGCGGCTCTGGGCAACCTGGTCTGGTGGTTAGCAACCCTGCACAGAGCAGGGGGTTGAAACCAGGTGATCATTGTAGTCCTTTTCAATCCAGGCTATGCTATGATTCTATGATTTAAGTTATTTCTGGTGGCATGAAAAAAAGAAAATACAGTAACTTAATTGATTCTTACGTTGCACATGTGATTAACTCCATTTTAACCACATAACTTCATTGTGACAGCAGGAAAACAACTACTCACGCTGTTGGTTTCTCTTGTCACTGGCATTTTTCAAGGGAAGGCACACAGGACAGTCGTGCCGAGTACAATTCTTCCAGTGGGAGATGATTTGTCTCGAAGAAGCACAATGAGCAACTGCAATGGGAAAAAGCAGTAAGATCAGGGTCACTTCCTAGTTAACTGGTTTGAATAATCTCTTTTTCAAAGCCATTCAACTCCCTCCTCTACAAGCAATTATTTATGTATAACTAAACACAGCTAAATGGAACTGAACATTTTTGGGACTCACAACAATGTCATAACAAGTGTAGGAAGCAAGTGCTAACATTTAAGACATTCTACATGACTGAGTTACTGGCAATTCCGTGATGAATATTACATCCTCTTTATACAACGATGATGAAAGGCTCTCAAGCCCACTGTTGGTGATATCCTACTTCTAGAAGGCAAATACTGCATTCTGTTTTCTAAACAGAAAAGCGCAGAGAACAGGAATGGAAACAGGGTAAAGGTAACGAAAAAGGGAGTCGTTGTTTAATTAAGAACTAGTTATTCCATTCATCTGCGCTGAGTATGGGGGGGTCTTCTTGAGAAAAGAGAAACACTGCTGACAGCTGCCCAATAAACAGCACTGGGGACGTTCCCGTGTAGCTCCAGCAACATGCTCTCACCTTGACAGGCCTTCCCAGCCTGGCAGTGTGTCATGTGGTTGAGGACGTTCTTCATGGTCCGGCAGTGTGGCAGAGCACAGGCTCGCACCTCCCCGTTCGCCTGCTCACGCCTCTGACATTTGTGGGCATGAAGTAGCAAAACCAACTGCTGCTGGATCAGTTTGCGCTTCTCCGGGTCTGCTGTTGGTCCAGTTGCCATGGCCTGCGTTGGTACAATTCCCACTTGCTGTACTTGAGTTTGCATCTGGGACTAAGAACAAAGTTAGTTTAGCATCAGGTCTCCAAATCTGAATTCTGATCTTCATCTTGTACAGTAATTTGGGCATCACAAGACTGTCCTTACATCACAGGCTCCAAGGGTTATCACAGCACTCTGCAGCATTCTGGAATATTTTGTTCTCTCATTTCAGACCATTACAAGTACACTGAGAGATTCTGCTGTTAAAACATTTGCATTCAATACTTCAACGAAAAAGGCAACTAAGAATCTTCGGTTTATTAGATAGACCATAACTACAACAGGAAGGAGCTCCACTGTCAGTATTGTGTTGTATTACAGGCAGTATACACACAATATTAGGCACTTCAATCCCAGTTTACTCTACATGAAAGAGTTGGTCAACAGAAGAAGACAATGACATTTATATGACTGTCTCTCTGGTACAGTGACAGAAAGAGTGCATTTTCCAAGCCTCAATTAGCACTGCTGCTCCTAACAAATGAGCACTCACATTCCTTTCGTAGCTAAAAAGCCTAAGGTTAAATGCATACAGTTTACTTCCAGAAAGGGTCAACTAAATCTGGACTGCATTACATCTACCAAAGTGATCCAGAGTTTACTACAGAGCAATATTAGGTTGTGTCAGCTCTTTGAATCTGCTGCTTTCTGTGTCCAGCATCCATTCTTCATACAGCCACACTTCTGCAGCAATGCCCAAGTCCTGCCTGATGGAGCCAGCACACACACTCAGATCTTAAGACCAGGACACGGCTCCTAACAGACTGGCAATGCTTCCTTGACATGGCCTTTCTTCAGCACAGATTGGAAGTTGTTTAATTAACCACCTTCTTCTGAAGGACAACAGATGTAGAAACCCTATCTTCAGAAACCCTATCTTCAGGATGTTCTTATCACAAAGATGATTCCACTACACTGAACCCGCTCACCTGCAACAGCTTCACTAGAAGCAGCATGTATGGCAGAAGTCTTAAACCTTTATGACTCAGAGCCTGAGTTAATGTCATGGACAAAGATTGAACGACACCAAGGACCACCTTGATTACACGTAGTTACCACAGTAATGTGTTGTAAATTCAGGGTACCAGAAAAAAAACTTCACCAATTCCCAAGCTACATAAAAAAAGCTGATATTTAAAACACACAAGTACAAAATAACAACAGGATTACACTGGGAAGGCAGTGGGTGAAACACTTTGGTGCTGTCTACACAGCTATTGACCAAAGCCTGCTTCCTGCATTTAAGAGGAATCAGCCCTACATGATAGAACAGACCATTAACAGCCCACCTACTTTTGACCTTTGAGAAACATTTTTCTGGTAGGACACCCTGAAAAATACAGTAAGAAAAAAAGAGGTTGAGGCAAAGCTATCTACTTATGCTCCTGGGGCGTGCAGCTATCATTTTTAAGCCTTCAATTTCTGCTGTGAACAAATGCATGTGAGCAGAACAGGTTTTACTGAAACAATCTGTAGGTCACAAATAGGAAATAATTAGTTCAGCCAATCTGCAGAAAAATATGAGACCATGCCAAAGAAAATCCTGTTGGAAGTGATGCTTTCATCCCAGTCAAAGAATTGTTTCCCTAGCCAAAATCCAACTCCTGTTACTGCTCTATCAGTTAACAGGCACCATCACTGCTTTATCAGCACCGATACAACGCCCAAAGCCAATGGGGTTTTCTGAGCAGAGAACAAGCAGTCTTGATCAAGCTGAGAAGGTCTGCAGATCTTGGCACCTTGCTCATCTCCACCACACATCAAACATATCAGTAACTGAAAGTCCACCAACAGCCTGACTGACAAAACCTTCGTTCACCAGAAACAGTAACACAAGCCCTCTATATTGCACAGTAATGACTAATACCATTTAAAATTATGGGAGCTGTATATCTATTCTGCGAGACAGCACTGCCCTGTCCCTGCTCTAAGAAGCAGAAACACGCTGTGCTAATGGGTAGTGCAGATGCACAAGTATCCTGCATTCATAGATGTAGAAGGCTGGAAAGTGTCCTGGCAGCTTTACCAAGATGACCAGAAACCCTCTGAGCTGTGATGAGCTTATATTTGAAAGCATTCAACACTGTCCCTTATGATCAAGCACCATCTACTACCTCCCTACCTACCAAACCTGAGAGCCTGCAATACAGTTTGCAAGTGAGAAGTGAGGCAGGGTGCCACTTCTCAGCTCCCACACCAGAAGCTGACATGATGCATCCTAACATGATCAATGTGCTCGGAGTCTAATATTTATTTCTCTATTTTAACAGCTTTAGCAGTGCTGTGGCTGGAGGCATCAAGAGTGAAGAGCAACATTTCCATCCTTCAACTTTCACCCACCATCTAACTTCCACCTCTGAAGCTGGAACTGGGGAATGAGCCTTTTAAGACCTTATAATAAGCACAGAAATGAGAAGGCTCCTACAGTCCTGCCACAGAAGGAACCTGAACAGCTGGTCCTCAATGGCTTTTAACCCCTGAAACAGTTTTCTTCCACAAGCAGCCAATACCTCACTGCTATGCAGTTGAATGTGCTGGGAGTCAATGTCTGCCTTAAATACTACTGTGTGTTCCAGAGCCTGAGCACCCTGCAAACAGGAGGCTGCACCAAGCGCAGGCATGGCTCACTTCCTCCATCCAGAAAGCCTAGATCGTTTCTCTGCAGCCAAGTATGGCCAACCCGGTATCAAACAAGTGAGTTACACAATCCCCATTTGTCGTTCTCTTTGGAAATGAGCCACCTGCTCAAGCCTCCAAGTTGTACATCCTGTAAGGAGTCTGAGTGCTCCTCCAGCAGCCCTACAGAGCAGTAACTACAGCTGCCCACTCCAGGATGCTTCCAAAAGTCAGAACCATGCAATGAAAATGTAAGCTGGGAGTTTTGGAACTTCAGGAGCTATTCTATACCTTGATTTTTTTTTGTCCCTTACCTACTAAAATGGGCCATCAATTCACTACAAAAAAAATCCAGGCAATCAGCCCATAATAAAAACTGACACAATCCCAGGATTCACTACTATATTGTTTGGCCTCACAGCTTAGAAAACAAAAAACAAGCAAGAAAACCCACAATCCACTCTGCTGGCACTGAATATTAATACCCTAAAGCTGACCTCTTAATCATTTTAATACCGTAAGGTTTGTTACTTCTTTCCTAATTAAAGAGATTATACCAAATGTGCTTCTCAGGGCTCAGGGTAAGGTCACATACAGAGTAAAGCCTCACCATCCCTTACTCCTCTCTCTGATTCACACGCTCTTTTTGGTAATCAAAGCATTTCACATCTGCTGGAATCTGGTTTCTCAATTCATGCGACGTGTAACCAATGGTTTCATTCACACGGGACTGCTTCTCACAACGGATATTATTTTGGGGGCCCTTTAAGATAAGGGCAGCACAGAGAGCTGGCTGGCAAGATAACGTGGTTCCTGTCCATTAAAAAAAGAAATAATGGAGATCCTTTAAACGGAAGTGACAGAGCAGAGGGATGGCAGTGAGAAGATGGGGGGCTGCACCGTTCCTACTGCACGCTGAATAACACACCAGCCCTGTGGAAGGAGCAGCATATGGCCATGTATGCACCATTACCACACAGTCACACTGCTGCCAAGGAAAGGTTAAATTTTAACGTGTCTGGCATTTATTTGTTTTAAATTCTTGGCTTTACAATAAAACATTCAGATGGAAACTTGAAAGTTCCACCCCAACAGAAACAAGCTCGGAGGCTGTGCCACCATTAAGTGGGGCTGGGACTGCTTGGCCAGAATGGTTCCCTCTCTCCATACTGTATGGGGAGGAAAGAGAGGTTGGACATACGAAGCTTTCTGATGCTCGAGATGGTTTTGTTTGCCCTCCTGGAAATCTCATATTTTCAACGTTTTAAAGAAACTGCAACTGAAAATACTAAAAAAGTTTCTTTCATTTCCCTCTGTCTGTTGGTTAAAGAGGGAGAGAGGAGGCAACGTTTCTTCTCTTACATCCTCCCCCATCAATAGGAGAGCCTCGATGGCAGCAGCCTTTCCTTCACTTCATCTGAGGATCTGCCACTACCCCCTGTGCTAGGATGTGTGTGCATTAGGAATAAGGTCTCCCCTGAACCAGCTGTTCAGATGAGCACACAAGTAGGCTTCAGAACAACCCAATCAAATACCAAACTTTGGGCAGAACTTCCAATTCTCTGCTGAATCAGGGGGTAATTCATTTGCTTCACACTTGGTCCTAACTTAAAACATTTCAGAAACAACATCAGAAGAGCCGTGCAGCTATTTGTCTTCTACAAACATTCCTCACGAGTGCGAGCGGTGCTCTGAACTCAGCTCAATTCTCGTTGGCAGCTCCTTTCCATAAGCAGTGAATTCCAGATGAATAATTACACAAAGATGTTACAGTGCAGCTGATGGAGAATTAGGAGCTGCTCCTCTAAAATTCAGAAGGAAAGAAGTTGACCACATTGCACCCCTTCTCATAAATGGCCTTATTAGCTACAGGCAGGTAACAAATTCACTGGTAGAAGACCAGGTGTGGCTTGTGCCAAAAAATAGCTGGGTTGTGAGTTAAATTAAAAACTAAGCAATTTGCATCTTATGGAAGGTTTTACAAGTTTCTATAGTAACTGCTACCATGTATAAGAATATAAAAATGCAACAAGCCAGAGTTTCCATAGAAACAACACAAGCAGTTTGATTAATACAGACATGCTGAGACAAATGGGAATATTTAATTTTGCTTTATAAAGAAAACTCTAGTAAACAGGATACTACAAACTTAGGCAAGATATCCTTAGAACTTATTCTAATAATCCTAATGTGCTTGGGAGCTGCAAGTCGTGCACAATACCAACTGAAAGGCATGCCGTGTGTTTACTATGTTAGACTGAAAGGATATGAAAGCTCCTGTTCGGCTTTCAGAGAAGTTCGTGGTGTAACCAGCACACGTTTTAACTGATTGAGGAATTTAAACCTACAAGCAGTACTTGCAGAGAAGCAGTTTTCATCCTGCTTGGCAATAAAAGCACCAGAGAGAAGGAAAGGATGAAATGCAATCTCATAACAAAACACAGTGTTTGCTTTGGAAGTTAAATTACTGTAGAAAAACAGACAAACTTCCCACGTGCTCCACGGAGCAGCAGTGAAAAACTGAAGGGGTTAACTGGTGTTTAAGTGACCACATCCAGTACTGCTGCAGAAGCCATTACACCCCAGAATTCAGGATGTACAATGAAGACACGGCTGCTGAGGGAAGCAGTAAGGTACAACTCACCATATTGGGCACGCTGGTGACTGGAGTGCTCTTGATGTCAGCGGGGAAGGCAGGCAAACTGTTGGCCATGCCCGGCTTGTTTGGTAACTGAGGATTCACTCCCGTTGCTGCCATCTGCTGCCCTCCAGTTTGACTGAAGGGCTGCCCGAAGGGGCTGGTGTTACCTGCCATTCCCATCTGCAAAAGAATGAAATTAATGTAACTTCAGAGACTCTGAAGGGACATTAAAAAAACAAAACCAACACGTCAAACACCCATTTTCGTATTCACAAAGCCCAAATTCTGCTTTAAGTTGTTCAAAATTAGATTCTCAACTTCACAACTTCAAACAAATAACAATGATTTCAAAATATACATCAATATTTGGCTTCGTGCACTTTCCCTGCGTGCACCTGAAGACAATTTAACTAACAAAAACACCATGCAAATGCAAAGGGGAACGTAAGATTACTCCTCCTAATCTGCATAGAGGAAAAAAGCTACTCTCTCCAATGCTGTAACAACTCTTAAAAACCACACAAACCTCAGAAGCACTTTGCTGCATTCCGCGTACAAAGCATGACTTTGTGTGCAAAGAGGAAGGGAACACACTGAGCTATCGAGTAAATGCTTATCTGCTTGTTTGAGCAGTTGAGGGAAAATGTCTAAACAAAAGGCTATCTGTGGCTGATATCCTTCACAGCTTACAGCCCCCAGACCCCGAGGAACAGTGAGCAGAAATACAGCTCGTGCTGAACCACTAAGAACAGCATCCGTCCCAAGGAGCCATTTTGCCTGAGCAACAGCCTCCCAAAGTGGTGACATCTCCATCAGCTGAGCCACCAGACAAAAGGGCCCCTAAAAGACATCAGCAGGAATGGCTGTTCCACCCCTCAAAGGAACGTGGCACAGAAAGTGGAGCAGACAGACTTGTGCTTGTTCTTTTCCCATACATTGGGAAGAACCCTAAATGACTTTGTCACCTGTCAGAGTGCCTTGAATATAAACCAAGCACGCCTTTGTTCCAAAGGCTAAATCCTATTTCTCCCTCCCTTTGACCTCTGCAGCCCTCCCGTGCACCACACGCTGTGCTTCTGATCTGCTCTCACTTCCCCAGGGCAGTTCCTGGGGCAGCACGCAGGTCGGCCCCGCAGCCCCAGAGCTCTGACAGGGGCAGAGTCCAACACACTGCTCGGCACCGCACTTTGGCCCAGGGCCTGGTGTTGGGATGCACAGCACCTGCTGCTGCGTGTGTACCCAGGAAAGACTGCAGTTCTAGCTCAGCTCTTACACTGAAGGCGCTACAAAGCCTAACATATGCAAAAACAGTAATACAGTCTGACTTGGGTACCTCCAACAAAAGCCTGTACAATACCGCCTGCCTCCTATACAAATGGTTTTCTTTTCTGGACTTGCAAATGAGACGTAAGTACAAACAGCCTGAAGTTTAACCTGAGCGTTAAATCAGTGCCCTTTTAATTTTTTACATTTATCCATTAAGGTTGTGTCTGAACAATTAATAGCCAAGCGTTTAATAAGCTTACCCACTTGTCTCAGCCCACTATTCCAGACAAGGTATGAGAAAGGACCGTGCAATAATACCCAGAGCTGCTCGCTCACAGCCTGACAGCCCATCAGGTTCTTCTGGATGAGCACAGAACATTTTAAACTTGCTAAAATCTGAGACCACCCCAAGGCTGTGAGGCCTTGCAGCCCTAACAGGCACCATCAACCCTGCTCTATCAGTTGTCAGTGTTTCATTTTGAGTGGATTTTGTTATGAATCATATCAGAACTAAACAGAACAGCAACAAAGCAGCCCTTCAAGTCACCTAAATTGAGTGCTTAATACAGCAACTGCCTTTCTAGGTGATCGCTGAGGCACAGATATCTGATCACAATTCTAAGACATGCCTTGCTGCCCATTCAGGCTGAGCTGGGAGCAGACACCGGGCACAAGGAAGGGAACCCACGGCTACAGTTACACCAGCCTACAACTAAGGGACCTATTTGTTAACATTGCAAAACATCAGACATCCCCTTTCACCTCAGCTTCACTTCTGAGCACTACTGCCACAAGACTCCAATGAATAAAAGACATCTCAGGAAGTGGAAACTCTTATGTGGCAATCTGTGAAGTAAATACGGAGACAAAAGCCATGAGACCACGCACCAGACGAGTTCACTAGAACCCACAGATGTTCCCAGGCTCACCAGCTGTGATGCTTTTCAACCCCATTTCACTTGAGAGGAGCTGAGCTTCTCCAACGGGACTACAACTCCCCGAGAGCAGGAGAAGTGCACAACTCAAGAACTGCTCTAACAAACTCCCACCTGTCTGTAAGGGCTTTCAGCTGAGGACACGATGGAGGAGGAGCTCTAGCAAAAGCAGCTGCCAAAGAGCATCAGCTCCCAGCGCTTAGGAACCACTGGAGGAGGAGCAGGGTGTGCAGTGCAGCTGCAGCCTCCCCAGCAAACAGCTGGGCAGCAGCTCAGCACGGGAAAAGGAAGAGTCAGATCCTCTCTGTAACCGGCACTGAAAACACATCCAGGCATCAGCCGGCACTTTCCAGTTAGCAAACGGAACATAAAAATCCTATGTGAAGCAGCGGCAGTCAGTTGAGATCTCACAGACAACAGGCAAACACAGCCGTCCAACTGCTCACGTGCAGCCAGGGTTTCACACTGCTCACTTGTTCTGCAAAGCGAAAGCAGCAGCTCGCAGCAAAAGCACCGGAAGGCGCACAGTGCCACGGCTCCTTGCCCTGCCTGGGGAAACAGGGAGCAGAGGGGGACAGCAGTCCTCTGTGTCTCTGCTTCTCAAACAGAACTCCGACCCCAGCACAGGGAGTTGCACAGATAACTCCCCGCCATCCACAAAGCTGAGGCAGCACTGAGGGCTCGGTAAGCTGGGTAGCAGAGCCACCCCATGGAACTGCAAGAGCCTCGGATGCACTGTGCTTAGTGCAGGCAATCTCAAACGCATTACTTCTACTGAAAACCCATTCTTCTCAGAAATACAATAAATGCTCTTCTCCTTTAAGGTGGAAGATGCACTTAATTGGATAATCTTGCTATCCCAGAAAGACAGGCAGATTCTGGCTCCCCTTTTTCATCGCTATGGAAACTCTCTAGGATGCTGTGACCTATTACTGAGGATGGATCAGAAATCAGAGCATCTCATTTGACTCACACAAACCAAGGAATTCACCAACTTCCAAGTTGGCCAATGTGGACAACACAGGACACCTCACACTGCGCTGTGCTGGGCAGACAGTGGGAGGTTCTTGTTTTGCTTTTCAGTTGTTTCGAGAGCAGAACTGAGTTCAATCCCCTCTGGTTCCTGGACTTGTCACAGATGATGTCTGTGAGCAAATCTGCACACTCAGAGTGGATGGGACAGAAACACGTGCTCAGGAACTTAACTCCAAGCTACGCCAGGACCAGACTGCATCTCAATGCTATGCCACTTCTATTTTTAAAGCTTACTTGCTTCCTCCCTTCTTTATTACTGCTGACAAACCACAGTATTTCCTCCCGCCGGCACCAAGGAGTTACTCCCCCTTTGTACTGCGAGTGTCTGGGCCATCAATAAATCCCATCCTTTCCTCCCACTCTGAGCTTTTATTAACTGTCCCCTCACCTCTGCCACTGCCGCCAGCTCTCATCCAGGCAGTTACTTCATAACCACTTACTCCTTGGAGGCTTCCAAGACATGCAACCCATATAACATTCTGCAAAATCCATTCATGGTTATAAGCACAATTTCCTATTCAAAATCCAGTGGTTTTCTGCTTTTTAAAATTCTATTACTACTTAAATTTCCCCTCCAACACGCTGTCACAAAGCACAGAACTATACATACATAAAGTTCTGCTCCTCACTACCCTTTTTCCTTGGGGAAACTCTGCTCTGTCACCCCTAACCCATCTTTCACAGCAGGGCTTCCAAACTTCACAAAAGCTCTGGCAGGACAGACAGAAGTTGCTGTTAGCTTTCCTGCAAGAGAAAGCTGCCCTCATTTGCAGGCACTGAGATGTGCCAAGGAGCAGCACCTACCTCTGATAACACTCCTGCCTTCGTATTCTGCATCCCTGTTGCCCACTAAAAGTGAAAGCTATTACTTTCATTAGTTGGTCCTGACAGATTAATTGAAGAAAAGCTTCCAAGTTGAAATCATCTCAAACTTTCATTAAGTTCTGAATCTCTGACTCTTCTGCACAAGAACAGAAGAAGGTTATGATGGTCCAGTAGCAAGAAACAAATATGAAACCCAACCAGATACAGACCAGCTTGACATCAGAGGGAGCACTGAAAGGTTGACACGAAAGAAAACAACTCAAAGCAATCTGGGTACAGTGGAAAACCTGCTTGGCTGAAATAATCTCATTATGATCTGATCCAGTAAACTAAAAATAAGGTTATCATTAATATACAATTCGGTATCTTCTTGATTTTTATCTAGCAAACAGTCCGAGAAAGAATGGAAGTTGGGTAGAGAGTTTGGCTCTGAAAGTAAAACCTGCAAAGCTCTCCCAACTGCAAACGTGAGCTCTCAGTGTGACAGCAGCAGGATGAAAAGAAGGCTGCTGGGCACACAGTGACACCCGTGTGCTCCTGGCCTGACCAGAACACTCCTGCAGCAACAACAGCTGGGCTGTATTAACTCTTCACAAAGGATACACAAAAATGACAGGATTCTGAAAGGCCGCAAGAACTATTCAAAGGACTAATAGGCCTAGCTACAGTACGCCGTCTAATTGCAGTCTAACAGCCTGATTTATTTAGCTTATTATTTAAGCTTATTAATTAGCTTATTACAGCAAGTAATGATCCTAAAGTACCAATTTTGGGAATAGAAAGCTATAAAGATGTACTACCCAGCAAAGACAAACCAACCTGCAAAACGTGAGGTCCTACACCTTCCAAAAATAAGAGGAAGGGTAAGTGACCAAACACCACTGAAGCTCTTGCGATTATACAGACTTTTCTCTAAGAAGCATGTTGCTTCACTAACCACTTTGGAACTCACCAGTCAATCTGACCCATTTTTGTTCAAGGCCTCACAGATAAAATTCATTTCCTAAGCTCGCTGCATATACAGACGGACAGGTGAACTACGATGCTCCAATTAGCACTGCCATGAAGAGAAGGCACAAAGGATTCTGCCACTTCCCATAGTGCTCACCAGGCAGCGTCTGCAGGCGCTGAATGAGCCCCGTTAGTGCTGCCAGCACAGCAGAGAGGTTATGTGAGGACGGGGCAGGGAGCATGATGGCACACATAGGGGATCAGGAAGGATTCGGGCCCATGCAGTAGCAGCATGAAGACACTCAGCCCCGTTACTGGTCACAACACACTTAGATCTGGTCAGTTCATGTTCTTGGCAATGGGAAAACAGGAAAGGCAGAGCCTCTGTTCTGCTGATCTGCTCCTGTACCTCATACTCGGACAGGACAGCTGCAGCAGGAAGAGAAAGATGCATTTCAGCAAGCAAGCACCATCCTCACATCTCCCTGAATTTAATCTGTGAGACGAAAGATAAAAGTGAACTCTAAGTTGGGATTAACCATCTACATTCTGATGTCTGGGAACAGAACGTATGTGTCAGAATTAAGGAGAGAAGAGAGAAAACAGGCATCCTGGATGTGACCTGGTTTGACATGAGGCCAGGTCACAAACTCAAGGCGGTGTCACCGAGCCCGGCACATGAGAGCCTGTGTTCAGCAGCAGGAATGGCCCCAGGAAGACAGAGCTGTCCCTACATCTTGTGCACCTGCAAGGAGAGACGCTCCCCTTGCTTCCTCCTGTTTATCACTGAAAGAACCCTGTGTCAAACACTAAATGCTAAGCAGATAATAACCGTTTCCACCTTTCAAGAGCTACTTGTGAATGATTCAGTTTTCTGAATGTTTAAACTACAGCTTTAAGGTTATGCCACAATCAAGAGCCTTAGGTTTACTGAACAGCTGTACATTGCATATGAGCATCTCAGAGAAAATGAACCAAACCTGTGACTCCCACTGCTACTCAGCATCTCACGTGCCTCATCCAAAATCCCCTATTACATCACAGGCATACGAGAGATGATATTTTTTCCTTTTATTCTTTAAAGAAACAACTAGGGTGAAACAGGAATCCTGCACTTCGTATTTTGACCCACAGATTCAAAAAGCATCCTTTGGTCTCAGCAAGCAAGGAGTAATTTCACACAGAGGAACAGCCGAGTGCTTCTGCCTCTGAGCTCTGCTGCTGGAGGATGCTATGGGGGCAGGGACAGTCAAAGCTCCTGTGCCTGCTGCCACCAGGTCACACACCCACATACTCTTTATCCTGCCCTTCTGTGGCATCACTGAAATCAGCCTCTTAACACTCTACCATTGGAGTAAACCTTCAGGTCCTTTACTGAATCTGCTTAAAATGTGGGTTTTCAACAGATGGTTACAAAGCTCAGCACTGTGACCCCCTTTTCCTTTCCCACCCACTGATGTGTTTTTGCTACCAGAAAGAACATCACCTTGCTTTCCTTATGGTTTTCCTTACCTTTCTGTCAAGGTAAGGAAATTGAGCACCAAGGTGTCTCCGGTGCTCACAAGCAATAAATCACAGCACACAAAGCACTGGCAATGCAAGAGTGATGTGTGGTAACGTAATGGACGAACACCAGGGATGCAGGCTGACAGCAGCCGCTCTCAGCGCTGTTAGTCAGCACAGGACTGAGCTGTGCACGGTGCCCTCCTGCCTTCCAGCGGTCACCCTGTGGGAGGCAGGCAGGCAGCCCCAGCTCCGTGCTGCCACCCTCACTGCCGCAGCCCAGCCCAGCAGGACGGCCGCCAGCTTGGCCCCTGCAGCCGATCCCTCCGGGCGCCTGCGAGCTGCGGCCCCGCACTTTGGACTCTTATCTCCCTCTGGAATGAAACACAAACCTACGGAGTGAGGCAAGGTCCACCTGGCTGATCACGGCTGCCAGGGAAGTGCGACAGAGGGGTCTGGTGGGGATCTGTGCGCGCTGGTGAGGAGGGAAGGACAGGCTTTCTTTACTACGCTGGCACCTTCTTCTATCTGTTTGCTGACAAAAATGATGTAAGCCTTTACTAATTGCTGTTTCATCCTATAGGAACACGTTCCAAAAGAAAGTCACCGCGGTGCTTGCAATGTAAATGCCAGAGGGACAGATGGAGAAGCAAGGAAAAAATTAATCATTTTGTGGCAAAGAGCCAACGGCATCACCAAAAACAAGAAAAGGAATTCAGTGCAAGTGCAAAAAACAGAGACAAGGCCGCTGCCTCCACTGGGTGAGCGCTCCTCACCCACACCAGCCTGGTAGGTTGACAAGAAGAGCTCGTCAAAAATACTCACTTTTAAAGTCAATTGACAACAAGATGCCTTAAATAAATACACAGCAATGAAAATTGTAACTTGTCAAGAATTAGTTCTGAGAATCCAACCGCGTGTGCCTGGCAGCACCCAAGGGACGCCTGTCTTGTGCCACCTCCGCTGCCCCTGCTCACAGGCTGCCCTAATGAAAGCCCATTGAAACAGATCCGTGAGGTTCCAGAGCATCTTCTCATCAGTACTGAAGTAACGTGAAAAAAACAACCCCAAAAACCCAACCACATAGATGCAGGAACCACTGTCATCTGCTGCACCTGCTGTGATAGGAGGAAACACCGAGTACAGCCAGAAATAAAACCTAAGAAACACCATTACGAGGAAGCCAGGTGTTTTATTGCCGCTTGTAGCACGACTTGAAAACCTCTTCCAAGAGCTTCTCAGAGGCGAAAGACAAATTTAAGCATTCCAAGGCGTTGAGATCTCTTAAAAACCTCCGAACGTTCCAGCATTGTTACTGACAAAGAAAGGTCAGAATTTTGTGGGAAACAGCTCCTTAAGAATGTCTGTATGGAGGAAAAAAAACCTCTTAATGCATTTCAGTTGACATTTGTCAGGGAAAAAAAACAACAAAACACGCTTACTCTGTATGCTTGCTTGCATAAAACACTTCCAAACGTCCATCTGAGAATGCCAGCACAAGCTGATAAAGTGGGATACACCACAGGAAGAACCAAAGCATTTTCTGCACTGAGCATCACTGCTGTACATCAGGAAAGCACAGCTCCGAAGGCTCACTGCATGCTGTAACCTCAGCAAATAAGGACTCTAAGCATTAATGAACAATTAGCAGCAAGTGACCAATGTGTTCTAATTGCCACAAGAGCTTTTATGGCTGCCAATCAGAAAAAGGCACCAGCAGCCCTATGGAGTGACAGGAGCATCTCAAACACGGCCAGGAGGGGAGCTCAGCCTCCTTTCCTTCCCTGTGTGAGCTCCTCAGCAGACACAAATCCTGCAGGAAATTGGTTACACCGAAGGAAAACAACACGGTGTTTCTAAAAGACACAGATAATTATTGTATTTCAACCCAGAACCAGAGGAAAACAGAAATCAAACTGACAAGGAACAAGTTTCCACTCCAGGTTACAATACGTACACAAAAAAGAGTCAATACGGTTTACTGAAAACAACCACTTAGCTTAAATATCATAGCACGACATTAACAGGAACCAGAGAGAAACCTAAATATAAATATTTTATAGCGTTGAAATAATTTGCAAGCAGTGATTTTAAGATCCAACTGTGTTTATTTTGAAACAGCACACAGCGTGCAGAGCTGCCCTACATCTCCGGGATGCTCCTCTTGAAGGACTTCACAACTCATATGAAGCAGCCCAGGGAGCTCCCAGGTGGTTTTAAAGCCAGGTGAAGATCTGATGGTCACCTGGAACACATGTGTGCAAGCAGGGTGGTGAGAACAGCTCAGACCTTGCACTGGGAGCAGAAGGGTGCTCAGAGTGAAGGGCTCAGCACCACCATCCAAACATCGGGCACACAGCACCGAACCCCGGCATTAGACTTGCTGAGTTCTCCAGCCATTCCAGGGTACAAAGATCCTCTCATTGTAAAGGGGTTATTTTATTTATCCTAATTGCCAAAAGTTTCAAAGGGCATTTGTTCTTGTTTGTGTTTAAGGCCTGTTTGAAAAGGGACAGGATGCGGATGGGCCTGCATCATGTCACAGTAGCTATGAGAGCTCCCCTGTTTCACAGAGGGATCTTTTTGTCAAAGGCCCCCAATATTTAGTGTGCCTTGTCCCCATTCTGATTCACTGCAAACCAATTCGTGGTGTGGCACTGTACGTGCCGAAGCTAAAGCAGATATATACACTAAGCAAAGTAACAAAATAACGTGCATTCAGTGCAGTGATGGTTCTGGGCCTGAAGCAGCACCAGGATGCAGAGCAGGACGTGTTTCCAGACACTGGTCCTGGGCAGCCCTTGTAAGTAGCACAATGTCCAGAAAAAAGCACCCCAATCCTCACCCATCTAAATCTCCATCCTACCAACTATTTCCAATCTCAAAACCACGACTTGGATAGGAACACTCACAACACAGTCTGTAAGCATGGCACGCTGCTTCCTTCCCCAGCTGCAGCAAGTCCCCAAACAGGCACTCCTTACTGCCACACTACGCCATGCCATACATGTCATTTGTAAAGTTTCTTGCTTTGTTTCTATGAAAACAAGACACCAGCACGTAGCTCCCAGGCCATACCATGGGCTCTTGATACATTTCTCTCCGTACTTCTGACCATACAATTCACAGTGCCATCACAGCTCAGTGCCATACACAAACAACAAGTGCATCATTACATAAGGAGAAGCTTTTTAGACCCCTTAAGAGACCTCGTCACCAAAAATGCTCCTGTGCTGTAGGGTAACACTAACCAAAGTGACTGAGAGTTGGTGACAAGATCCGCAATGTTAGTGCTGCGTTCCTGAACACCACAGCACAACTCCGCTCTACAAAGACGCCGAAATGTTTCATTTTCGTCAGCTGGATGACTTGATGCGGACCGGCTCCTCCAGCCCGAGCTGGAAGCAGAGCAGAGGAAACCAGGCTGTGGTTTCCCATGAAGGCTGACTGCTCCGTTTCACACATTCTTCCAGCCTGCAGCATTAGTCAGACGCAGCGCGGGTACCGGCGTGAGCGTAAGCAGCAGGCAGAAGCCAAGCAGCTATCGCTTCGAGGATCTTCAATGACATTGCACAACTGCAAAGGCAATTTAACTCATGTGCTAGAAATAGGAAACAACTCCATTTCAGGTGCCAGGAGGGACTGCTGTGGTAGGAGAGCATTTTAAGTTACCAAATCTGTTTGGTTTATCAAGCGCCAAGTCACCCGCGAAGCACCGCTTTACATGGCCGCGTTTCAAACCAGAACTGCGTTACAGATATCTTCATTTGACTAAGGGTGAGTTTTGCTGTTAGGTGCTTCTATGTATTTATATCCTCTTTCTGCTTGTACTACGATAAAGGCATGGTAAATAACCATAGGAACACTGCCTTGGTCATCACAAGGTTGACCAGGGAGCCGAGCAGCTGGTCCAGTTGGTGAGCGCACAGCAGCAGGGCTGGGTGGGATGCAGCTCGTGTGGCTACCCGTGCTTGCCAGAGGCTCCGCTTGCAGCCAGCCCGCTTGGCAGCCTGCTATGGACATCGTGGAGGATAAGCTGCAAATTAAGCGCAAGTCATGGTAAAACAATTCAGGCAGATCCAGACAGATTGAGAGTCACCAGAGAAACAAACGGCAGCAGCAGGCTGCAAAAACAAACACGACGACCACGGAATGCGAACGTCTTCGGCTGACTTAATTCACAACCAGCGAGTGCGTCTCAATCTGCTGCTCAGCAATATCAGCCAGCTTATCTCTACAAATCGTTTCTCCCCTCTTATCTTCCATACTTCAGATTCCTCAAAACACAGAGTCAAACATCAGGACGCACACAGAACTCTTGCTCTTGTTCTTTAGAGAAGTTCACTGCACCATTCGATTTCCTGAAGATTGCCATCCAGCAGCAAACCACTGCTCAGCAAACTACAGGGAGCAAAACCCTCACCGTGCACTGCTCCAAAGCACACACACAGCTTGGAAACAGCAAAGAGCAGAAGCCAGTTTTGATACAGCTCGGCAACAAACCATGACACAACTGGTTGTCCTCTTGGCAGACATTAAAAGGGATGTGACTGTGTTCTGAGCTCCTCCCTCTCTTTCATCTCAAACTTCTGCTGCAACGTGCACTGCCATGTGGCTATTTTGACCAAAATAAAGTTGAAGCCACAAAGAACACGAGTTAATCAGGCCAACACAGGGAAGAGACAAGACTAGGCTCAATTCACAGAGAAATCTACCATACTCCATCTGTTTTTTGCACATTAGTGCCATTCTGAACCACTAAGATTTCGGTACTGGAATTCCATTATGCCCCATGATTCCCAGAGGCAATGGGGCTTAAACACGCTGCACACAAGCAAGGAAAACACAACCAACCATTTTCCCGTGATTGATGTGCTTACAGGCTCAGACTAAGATCTGACCAAACAATGACATCCACATCCATCTATGGGCCATACAGAGCCCAAATAATTAGACTAAACTGCAAAGGAAACTAATCGCAAGGTAGGTTTAGTAGTCCAGAGAGCCAGACAAAATACAAGGAATCTTCCCAAAGCTTTCATAGCAGCAATAGGAGGTAGAAGGGAATGCGTCCCAAGCAAGAGACTGTGTGACATCCAACCTACAGCAACAACTTCTAGTTCCAGCCACCAGGAAGCACACAGAGGTCACATCTCCCTCATTTTAAAAGGATGAGCTCTGATGGCAACAGAAGAGCACGAGGCACAGAGCATGTCTGCATGCTGGTTTCTAAGGAAGCAACAAACCATCTGCTCAGCTTTGCTGCTGCATAAGACGTTCAAAAGCCGACAACCTTCAATCTTCCACACCAATCCTAATTTAAGATAATTTTTTGGTTGGCTTGAACACATTTTCTAGACTTAATGGACTTTGCAGAAACGATCACAACAAAAAGGGACAATTTCACTAATGCTGGAGATGACTGTGACTAAACAACCTGTTCCTCTACCCCCCACCACGTGATATTTGTTCAGAGAAGAAGAATCCTTCTGATCTTTTAATCAGATTTCTTAAAGAACTTCAACCCAAATGAAAACTATCCTCGCAGCGCTGCCCATGAAAACAGGACTGGGATCCCACAGCTAGAAGCAAAACTACTTAAGGAGAGGAGTTTGGCAGTGACCTGCATGAAGAGACACTGCAGCATACACAGCTTCTACAACATCACCTTCCTCAGCTTGAGCATCCCACTTGCAGCTGGCTTCAGACTACAGCTCATGTCCATACATTTGTACTGGCCCATTCTTTACCAGGGGTGGATCTGCTTACAAGAAACCACGAGATCACAGAACCTCTCCCACCAGTTTCATACTAGGTCAGATAAGACCTTAGGAGAGACCCTTTGCTCCTGCGTAATTCAAACTGAATTAGTTTGCATCAGAAATCTGTAGCTTCACCACATGATTATGGTGTCTATGACTATGGCTAGGCAAAACCTACTCCATGAATGTATAGGAAAAAGAGATAGGGTAAAAAAAGAAAAAAAAATAAAGAAGCAGAAAGTAGCACCTTTCTGTGCAGACCAATCACACAGACACTTCCACACAGCCAAATTAACTCATTTGGGGCTGGAAACGGATGCACTCATTTTTATGTGCTCTGACCTTCACTCAGATCACAAGCATCTCTGTCTTAAGCAGCAGGGTCCCTTCTGGTGGCACCAGAATGCTCTTTGTGTTTTTATGTTCCAGAACCAAACGCACCACCACAAATACACAATGGTGTTCCCATTTCTGAAGAAAACACCACTTACAACTGGGCTTCCTTTTGTTAGGCAATGCCATTTTTCCCAGAATTCTTAACACATCAATGAAAAACACACACACTAATAAATTACGATGACAGTGACGAGTGGTGTGCGGATAGATGAAAGATTAGAGATGGAATTCCCTTCTGCATAACACAACAGAATGGTTTCGCCATCAAAATCCAAGGGAGGAACTGCACCAATGCCACACAAGAGATGAGGCCTGCTGCTATCCAGCTGAGACAGAAGGAACAGGACTCTCCTCCTCTAATCACATCTCTGAGCTTACACCAGTGAAGTCAAGAGCTAAAAAGCAATGACTGCATCAGTCAGGGACCACAGCAATGCTCTAAGACACAGGTAAAAGCTCCCACAGGTATGTATACTCCCTGCCCCAATCTGCAAAGGCCACTAAGGTGCCTCCTGGCAAATACTGTCCTTCCCTTTTGCAGAGTTCAGATTAACTTGGCAACCCACATCGAATTTCACGACATGCTACAAGAGGGAGAAATGCTACTCCTCTCCCTCTTCAAACTTCTCCAAGATCTCACAGTGCTGTAGAACACAGTGCTGTATAACACGCTGCTGTCTGGCAGATATAACGAGATCCTGCACAGAAATAATTATTCGTCCCCCCCTTTTTTTTGTCAAGATGAAGCTACTCTTTCCTAATTCACACTGCTAAGATAAAATCCAACGTTTAACCCTCAGGATGTTTTTATACCAGTGCTGCCATTTGTGATCTCACGACAAACCGGCTTCAATATTTCATGCTGCTGGTGTCTGAAACTGGTAACTACAGACTCAGGAATTCACGTTATTTAGTTCTGCTCCTCAAAAATGGTCTATTCATTTTTTGAAACACCCGAGTGGAAAAAATGCAAGTGCAATACATGGAATACATTAAATTATATGTACATACTTTTGTAATTGCTCCTGTCTGTGCTGTGTTCAGCCCGGTGTGACCAGCCATCTGTGGAGATACTTGGGTTAAAGTCTCTGCCAGCACACTGCCTGCATTCCCCTGCATGGCAGGGGCAGAATATTGCATTCCTGCTCCCCTTCCTCTTCCAGCTGCCCCAAGAGATCCATTCATTACCTGCCCTTGTCCTTGCTGAGGCTGATTCATTAAACTGTGACCAGAATTACTGTTGAGAAGGCTCTGGTGTGTCTGACTGAAATTAGTATTCATACATATTCCAGGTCCAGTCTGTGATGTTGCAGGGCTGCTCGTCACCATCCCCACTTGTTTTTGTGCTTGAGAGTTCAGTGTTTGTGATGCGGGTGTGGTAGGTCCAGAGGTGCTGGCAACTTGTTTTGCCAGGCCTGAAGCAGAAGAGTCTCCCTGGTTTAATGGGCTCTTACCCATAGCACCCAGATTACCGATACTCGCGCTGTTCGGCTGCCCTTGCACTTGACTCCCGACTCCCTGCTGGACAGGGCTATTTGAGTTCACATTTCCAATTCCTGGGTTTAAGGAAGAGCCGCTGCCTCCCCTTAGAAGTTCAGAAAGTTGTTTGTGTTTGGAAGCTGCATCTGGAACGAGGTTCCCACTGCTATTTAAAAGGCCCAACTCGCCATTGGGGATCAGCTCATCAGGAAGATCATTTTCCAAGTCAAACAAAGATCCAAAATCTGCAAGTTAAAACAGAAACACAAGTAAGGAAAACATAACAAGTAAGTGACTAAAACACTCGTCTCCAGTACTTTGCACTAGTCTGAAACAGTCGTGCATTGAGGCATATCTTCACCCAAGACCATCAACGGTGTCGGCAAGTGAGTGAGTCTTCCCATGACAGGCAGAGCCCTTCAGAAAGCAGTCATTAATACTACATACGTACAGAAATAAAGGGTAAAACGTAAGTCATTAAGTATTAGCTTTATTGCACAACTTGGCAAACCATTTTACCATGCTTAAGAAACCGAGGTGGCACAAATAGCGGCGTCTAACCCAAGTCCCAAGTTTCTTGTGCTTAAGCTGAAAGAACAATACAGAAGTATCGAGGGAGGTTTTCTGATTGACTTATTCTCTCCAAACAGATATTACATCATGTTCTCTGGCCTCCTCAGTAATCCCAGGCGACTGCATTTCACCCCCAAATCCCACCACAACATTGCTACTTGGGTTTGCATACAACCTTCCAGCAAGGCCTCAAAGCTTAACCAAAGGGAACTGCTGCTTCTTGGAAGCGTTGATCCCAGACTCACACATCAGTGTGTTCAATGCTGGTTTCTGAGTTCTTTCTGTTTGTTTGTATAAACCATGATATAATACATCTCCAAGGCTCCTGAATGACACGCTCAGCATGTTCTTCTCACAATGGCTCGCTTCTCAAACCCTCAACAGCTCAAATCAGTCAAATTGCTCTCTAAGTGCCCATCCCTCATTTATCATATCCCGTATTGACAGAGGTAATCCACATATGCTACAGATGGGCAAAATAAATCAATCAAGTCTTCATTACAGCCCTTGAAGGAGCTGCTCTGCCACGCTGCAACACCCGAAGTCATGAAAATACCCAAACAAACAGCACACAACTCAAGTTGCTTTCGTTCGTTTAAAATGAGCAGCTCAAGTTCACCAAAGTGTTTTACTGCACGTTGTCAGCAGTGCCTGTGTAACCGTGTTATTTCAGCACACAGCTAAAATATGAAGTTATCTGATTGTCCTTATTACACTTTTGTAGACGTAAGTGTATCCATCCACATTAATGAAGGAAATGCACAAGCAGGCTACCCAGCTCTTCACAGTCCCTGCAAAGCTTCCCAATCTGAGGACACATTCTAAACCAACCACTCATTACTGTTATCTAACAGCACTGTATGAAGGCTTCACAGCACCCCTCCAAAGCCAGCCCTGAGCAATCCTAATCCGTCACAGCAGAACTAAACCAAAACATTCCCAGGTTAGAGTAAACAGGAGTTATTTTCTAACCATAGGACTCCCTAATGCTGCATGATCTTAAAGTTCAACTCGATGCTCCGCCACGAGCAACTAGTGCAGAACTGCCCTAAGAACACACCACGTGCATTTAGAAACCGAAACAGCAAAACTTGCAGCACATTTAACCTGTATCAAGAAGCCCCACTAATAACTTTCATTCCATTGAAACACAGCGCATGCCATTAGTGCTCAAACTCTCAGTTCATCCCGGCTTGTGAAAAAAGAACAAGTTTTTAGCTGTGCTGCAGAATGACCACACAGTGACATCAGCCATCGCAGCCAACGTACACCACGCTGTCCCTCCTGCTCCCTTCTAAGCAGGGAAGCAGCAAGCCAACGTTTTCTGAAGCCAATTTTGTGCACTGAAGCATTCATCCTCCCTTTCTTATGGAAGTAACCCTTTGCTCGTTCAGCTCTCCCTTTCCACTTGCCTTTTGCAGGAGCTCCTGGGGCAGTACATCTCTTGGTGATCGCTTCACCACCTCTCCTCCTCTTTCACATACAACTCTGTGACACTGTTTACACTGCCTCTGTGCCTCTTGCAGCGTAGTTATCGACCTTTCTTCTTACATGCCAACACAAATATCAACCTCTCCCCCACAGCTGTGTCTCCAAGCCCCCCGGTGCCCGCTCCCAGTGGCTCTGGCTGGGCTGTCCCTGCTGGGGCTCTGCAGAGCAGCAACGTGGATGGGGACACGGCACTGAGGATCCAGGCAAGTTGGGCACCTCGAGTCTCACAGCACTTCTCCAGGAAGCCTGTGTAAACCCCACCGCAGCATTCCTACACTCTGCTGCAGTAAAACTGCTCATACTTCAGGAACAAAAGGTAGTTGATGTGAGCGCGCATGGCTGGGGGAGACAAGAACAAGATGTAAGATATCGGTATAGCTCAAAAAAGAGAGGGAAAAAAAAAAAAGGAAGTTTTTTCCAGTCCCATTTCCAAACTGAACACTGCACTCCAGCATCCTATTTTTTTTCCTTTTGCTGCCTGGACGCCTCGCCATGCAGTCAGAGCCAAGGGCTGGAAATGTTTTTGCAGCTTATGAGAAGAGTGAAGAAAGCATTTGGGAATACCGCCTCTTAAAAGCCGACACATTCTGCCCCTCCTCAGCTCCTGTAAGAGCTCCGTACGTTCATGTCGGGCATGGAAAGTTTACTGCTCTGCCAGCAGTGAAACACAGAACAGGTAAACAGCTTTGCATGGCGGCTGTGCAAAAACTCACTGTGTTCAGATGCTCAGGCAGGGATTAAGCGTTCCGCTTTTATACTGCAGTCAGAACTGCATGCGCTACATCAACACGAGCTGCATTTTACAGCAGTTACACAACAGAAAACAAAAGTCTACTTAAGCATGTCCACCAATCTGTGAAGACAAGAGACCATCTCGGCAGTTATAGACACGTGTATCTATGCACACAAACATCACACGACCCATTTCTGCACAGCCAAACGGGAACCGACCTCCAGCACAAAGGCAGAAGGTCTCCCCCAACACAGAACCAAACCCACAGCCTTCAGGAGGGAAGGAGAAGCACCGAGCACTTCAAACTGCCACTTTTCCCAAAGGCCTCCTTTTCCAAACTGGGAACTCAGTGCTCTCTGAGTATCCATTTGCACACAGGAGATAACACACTTGAGAAGCACTCTCTCCTGATTTCAGTTTCATGGGCTGCAATGTTGTTTTGCTTTCCTAGACAGCACTTTCAGCAACCACTACAGAAATAAAGTAAGTTTCCTCCCAGCCGTTTTCAGAAGCAGCAGCTCACATTCCCAGGTAGAACTGCTGCCATCCATGTAACTACTTGCAACAGTTACCACATTCTTTTCCTACAACACACAGCCCATGAGTTTGTTTCAATGTCACCGCTGTCCCTTCAGCTCTGCCTGGAGATGTGGCACATCCTGAAGTATCCCCTTCCCTGCTCTCTGTGTGGTATGTTTAAGATGTTAAAGCAGGTGGCCAGCTACTAAACTCAGTCTCAGCTTCATGGCATAACTTTTGCTAGCAACGTAACAGGGCACCCTCCCATCACAGAGTGCCTGCCCATGCACAGGGCTGTTGCTGAATCTGCACTGCAGGTCCCAGCAGACAGGCTGTATTCTCAGCACGCTGTTCCTTCCATGCCAGCAGAGCTGTTACTCTGCACCGGGCCCAGGTTTGTTTTGTGAGGCTGCTCTCAATCACGTCAGACCCCAGCAGACAAAGCCCCAACAGTTCAGGGCTCAGCAGCTCCGCAGGCCCCTTGGCAGGTTCCCTGCTCCATGGGCACACTGCTCGGGGTGGGCAGCAGCTCCCACCCCCACCCCACCTCCTTTAAGGGGAGAGGATCCTGTCATTTACTGTTTCACAAAAGACAATTAATGCATTTCAAGTTTTAAGAGCAATTAAAAATACCCTCATTGGGGAAAAATATAAGATTTGCAGACATCAACACAATGTGCCCAACCAGGCATTGAGCCACCAGGCTGGGACTGACAGCTGTGGGGGATGTGGGGCAGGTAAAGAAGAACAAATGGTTGGAGGGGAGAAGGGGAGGGATTTATGGCCAAATACTTCTCCATAACTGAACGCCACGTAGGGCGCAGACAAGCAGCAAAGCAGAGGTAAGCTCCTAAAATCGGTTAAATTGGTTATTGAGACGCACCAAACAGATCCAAAAGGGACACTACCAGCTTAGAATCCAGCTCACGGTAAGAACAAGGTAAAGTAGTTTCAAACTCCTAGGAAAGTCTCCCCATCTGTTTTTGTAAGACTTCAGCAACTAAGTGACATTTCAAACCTGAGGCTCATTACACTAAGCAAACAAATCAAGAAGGTAATGAGAAAGAATCTGCCCTCTGCTAAGCTTCTGTGCCTCCCCCACCAGCACTCAGCTTCATTACTGCTCCTGACAGCAGGCCGACCGCCAGCATGACTTCTTGGGACAGGAAAAAATGCATGTAGCTGCATCCCCAAACCCACATCCAAAGTGAGCAGCACCAAACACAGCTGTCCGACCCCGGGACGTCTGCTCTGCCCCGCTACCTTCTCAGCTCCCTGAAAAAGACGACAGTAAAAGTTGATAACTGAGTTCAATTCCTTGCCTCTTCCCACCTGCAAGCTGTGTATCATTGAGTCATAAACTCAAGTTTGTCTTTTGACTGTACTTGTTCAAATCATCGTCATCTTTTCCTGTTCACAATGAAGATACAGTGTGTTAAAGGTCCCCAAAAACACGCCACTGCCTTCTGTCAGATCTGCTTCTACGTGGGGAAAAAAAGGTCATCAATCACTCCGATGTTCCGCAATTAACACCAAGTAATACGTAAGGGCACATTAAATGTCCCTGGTACCAAAATTAACATACAGAAGAAAATACAAAGCACACTGAGGTAAGCGGGTGCTTTATCTCTTCCCGGATGCCAGAGGAGAAAAAGAACACACCGAAAAGAAAAACGAAACCACAAAAACTGCGTTGCAGAAGAAACGCGTCGTGGTCCGTTCTGGAAGCATCGGATGGCAAACGATGGATCCGCTCTGCTTTCCTCCAGTCCTGCACAGCCTCTCTGTAACTGTTCCTCCTCTTAATTGCTTCCCAAGGCGTCTCCACTGTTTTGACAGTGCCGCTATGCCGGCTCTCACGAGCAGCTTCAAATCCTACCCAGTAGCACCAACAGCAGCACGTGAGCCATCACAGCACACGCAGCTCTCAGGCTGCGCAGCACAGCCCGGCTCGTCGACCCGCCTTGCTGCAGGAGCAGAGCTGCAGGCAGGAGCTGCAGGAGTTGGCTTTGCTTTCAGAAGATCCCCCTGGTGAAGATTAAATAGTTTAGGGTTCTCTAAGCACATTACTGGAATTGAGGTCTCAGGTGTAACAGCTGACAAGACGTTGAGGTTTGAGGTGACCATTTAAAGCAAAATCATGTGAGAAGGCAGTGGTAAACAGCAGGCATTTGCTTAAAGCAGCACGAAACGCACAGCGAACCGTCAGCATGGGGATGCCCTCAACCATCCCACACCGTGACGGATCCACTGCTGTGCCACCCTCACCGCACACCTGGAGACGACCCAGCAAGACAGCTCCCCAGGATGCACGTTATCTCGACAGCCTAACGCTGACTGTGACATTCCCTGCCTACCGGCTGCTTATCAAAGACACGGGTCGACACGAGGTGCTGCACATTTTAAATGGCTCAGTCCTCCATCCTCCTCAGTATGAGTGATGGCACCGGCACGGAGAGCTCCAACCTTCCATCAGCCGGTGGAAGCGCTCACCTCTGTGCAAGGCTGTCACACAGCAGGCCTATCTCTGCCAGGAACAGAGCAGCGAGGATTAACGTGCACTTACAAGTGGCGTTAAGAAACAAAAAGAATTAAAAGCAGGCAAAATTACAGTAGAAAAGCAACTTCTGCGTCTCCTTCGAGATTTGCACCAGCCACGAGTGATGTTTCCTTTCATGCCCTTTTTCCCTCCCTGCTTCTGGGACCAAACGATACGGGAGGGCAGTCTGTCAGCAATGCAGTGATGCTGTGCAAACACACACGTCGCAAAACACGCTGAACGCACAGAAGGAACCGACAGCACGCAGGCACGTGAAACTTTGTTCTTTCTAGAATACATCTGACTCTTAAGAAAGCTTCCAACTACAACCGACTGAACACAAAACCGGCATCTGCTCCAATGCGCCTCACTGCAAAGCACTGATTTCAGCGAGCAGAGGCTGTTCTGAATCCCTCTCATTAACACCTTCCTTCAGGAGCCCATGAAACTTCGGAAATAGCCTCTCAGCCACCACAACGCAGATTGACACGTGAGACTTCCAGCTTTCTTTGCCCCATCAGATAAAACTACACCCGGTGATGACACAAAAGTCAGGCCACCTGCGTGGCAACACCCACTGCAGCACCCATCGCACACAGGGCAATAGAGCAGCCCGTGCTGTCCAGGTGCAGCGCAGTGGTGTGGCACTGGGAGGCCTGCCCTGCTGACAGCAGCTCCCACTGACAGCACCGCCATTCCCAAAGAGCTCCCACGGCTGTAGGGATACCCTTAGAGAAGCAATTACGTATGTGGATATGAACACGGATGCGAATCAATGGGATCAGACCTATCCGAATAATGGGGAAGACTTCACTTCTCAGTAAAGATTTTGAAGAGCGTGTGTGTGTCCAAGTTAAAGACTCAGATTTAGAGCTCCCAGTGGCTGAATTAGCACTGATAATAAAGTTTCAGATTCCTTGTGATTCACACCCCGACTCTACGCAATAGTATTTGTTGAGACATCCCTACTGGAGACAGCGCTCCAAATAAAAGAATTAGGTTCTCTCTGCATCTCAGACATCTGAGAAGACAGATGGAAAACAGAGCATATGTTAAAAGGGGGATTTACAAAGCAAAAATTCTTGAGAGTGTAAACCAAATTAGGATGGAAGCGTCGGATTTCTAAGTCGTCCCACATGTTTGCTCATTGCAGAAGGACCAACTGCGGGATTTTTCCAATCCCGCGTTCTCAGACAGCACTGCAATAACACAGCAGCGCTGCCGCACGTGTCGTTCTGTTAGCAGGGAACGGCAGAGAGCAAAACCTCCACTGAAAGCAGGCGCCAACAAGAGGGGAATTTCTGGAGTCCGGACTTCCAGGAACACCTGGACAGAACACAAAGTGAATAACCTGCACCAGAGAGCAGGGAATGATCTCACAGGAGATCTTCACGGTCCAGCGGGGCTGACCCTAAATGCTGCCCTTATTTACTGCTGTCTGGCGTTGGCCCAGCGTCTCCAGCAGCTCTACAGCCACCGGCCAAGGCAGCACGTTCATTTGTGGCGTTATGTTTCAAGGTGTTTAAAAAAGAACCAACATAATAAAACCCCAGGTGTCCCAGGCACATACACAGCGATCATTCTAAGCATGAATTAGAAGAGAAAAAGCAGGGGATGATCGTAAGGCTACGGACTGCCCGGCGCGTTATCTGCTCTGCTCCTTCACCTCGTGCAGATGTTGGTGTCAAACTCCTCGGAGACACGCAGGAAATCGCAACCCTCCCCACAGCCCATTGGTACAGAAAGGTGCTGCCTGCAGGGCTGGTGCCTCGGGAGGAAGGAGCCGCCTGAGCC
This sequence comes from Excalfactoria chinensis, assembly GCF_039878825.1. Taxonomy (NCBI): domain Eukaryota; kingdom Metazoa; phylum Chordata; class Aves; order Galliformes; family Phasianidae; genus Excalfactoria; species Excalfactoria chinensis. Next base: position 1,835,783 of record NC_092838.1, on the reverse strand, counting down.
TCAGAGCAGAGGAACCAATGTCCAACGTGACGCCGTGCTGGCGCAGATGACAACTGCCGGAGCGGAGTTACGCCGCTCGGGTGCAAAAAACCCGCCCCGTATCCGAGTTGGGGCAGCTCGCATCTGCGCTCGGCGTCAGGATCTCCGATCCACCATTACACGTACCGGGCAAGTCCCAAGTACCAACGCAGCCATAAACTACGGGGCTGCACGCGTCCGACAGCGCAAAGCACCACGAGACAAAGGGAAACCCCGTGAAATAATCACGGCTACGAGCGCTCCTGGAAAGAAGCGGGCGAGGAGCGAACACTTCTTCACCAGCCCTGTCCTGCTCGCTGACCGGCATTACTCTTCTCCTTATCCCCGCGAGAGCCGGGAAAGGAACACGTACCGAAGCACTTCTCGCTGCCGCACCGCGCTGACGCCAAACTTTCGCACGCAACGCGAGCCGGAGGCCTCCGCCAAACTTTCCGGCTACGCAGCAACGCGCGCCTCTAACGCAGGCCCGGCGACGCCTGGGCGGCGAGCAGCCGGCACGGATCGTGCTCCCGAGCGCTCGGCCGGCCGCAGGATCGCAGCTCAGGCCTCAGCCGGCCCGGCCCCGCCGCTCGGCGCTCCCCGGGCCCGCCCGGCCCGCCCGCACCCGGCCCCGCCCGTCTCCCCCCCCCCCCCGACCTCCCCCCCGCCGCCGCCGTCCTCGCCCCGCGGCCTCACCTGTGCTATCGCTGGCGGAGAAGCCCGGCGAGTTGAGCTTGGCTCGCTTGGGGTTGGGCGGCCCGTCCAGTAAGTTCTCCGCCATGCTTTAACCGCTCGCGGCCCGTCCGAGGCGCTCGGGCGCTCCCGGAGCTCGGCGAGAAGGGAGGAGGAGGAAACCGAACAACAGCGCCGCTCAGTGCCCGGCCGGCGGCGGCCCCCTCCGCTCCCCCATGGCCGGGGCCGCCGCCGCAGCAGGCCGCAGGGAGGAGGGCTCGGGGCGGGCTGGGGGGAAGAGCCCAAGCGCCCCCTCCCTGCCGGCCCGGCTCCTCCCGGCCGCTCCCCCGCCCTGCCGCCGCGGTGCCCGGATGGCGGTCCGGCGCTCACTCGGGGAGCATAGCCGCCCCCCCCGGCTCCGCCGCTCCGAGCTCCGTCCCCTCCCCTCCGCGCCGGGGGGTTGGAGGGGGGGGGGAGGAAACGCTCGGCCTCGGCCCCGGCCCCCGCCCGCCGCCCCTCAGCCCCGCGGGGCGAACCGCGGCCGAGGAGGGCGGGGGTGGAGGGGGGTGAGAGGGGGAAGGAGGGAAAAAAAAAAAAAAAAAAATTAAAAAAAAAAAATTAAAAAAAAATCGAGAAAAAAAAAAAAACAAAAAAAAAACCCAAAAACCACAAAAAACGCCCCAAAACAATGAACCCGCCGCCGCCGCTCCCGGTCCCGCTGGCGGCGCCCGTTCGGCCCCGGCCGGCGCTGCCCCGTCGCCCCGAGCCCCGCTGCCCGTTGGCGGCGCTCCGCGCGGCTGCCCCGTGTCCCTGCGGGCGGCCCCCGCTGCCCCGGCCCGGCCCGGCCCGGCCCCGCTCCGCTCGCGCCGCGCTCCGGCTCCGCGACAAGATGGCGGCTGTTGATTCCTCAATTAAAAAAAAAAGTTTTTTTTTCTCTTCTCTTTTCCAGAGCCCGTGGGGGCGGGGCCGGGGCGGGCACTGCGCGCTGCGTCACCGCGCACGGGACACGCCCCCCGCCCCCGCCGCCGCCGGAAAGGCGCGAGCGGCGCCGGAAAGAGCCGAGCTCGTCCTCAGTTGCTCCGCCGAGTCCTCGGGGCCGGCGGCCTCGGCCGGAGTGCGGGTTCGGCTCCGCTCGGCTCCTCTCGGCCGTCTGTCCGTCCGTCCGTCCGTCCGTCCCCGCCTCGCTCTCTCCGCTCTCCTCGGTCTGACCCCGGTGTCGTTCTACACCCCGCGGCCGTCCTCTCACGGCGCGTCCCCTCCCGGCCGCCCCTCGGTGTGTCCGTCAGTGTCCGCAGCCCGCCGTCCCTCCGCAGCGCCCTCCGTTCCGCGGCGTCTCTCAGTCCCCCAGTATCGTCACCTCAGCCCCCCCAACACCCGCCACGTTTCCCCTCGCTGTCCCCTTTCAGCCCCTCCGTGTCCCCTTTCGGCCCCCGGCAGCACGGAGCGCAGCCCTGCCCGCTACTCCCGCCGTGGGCCGTCGGGCCGTTCCGGGCTGTGCCCTGCCTCTGCTACACGGCCTTGAGAGGCCGCAGGGCCGTGGCCGTGCTGCGCGTCTCCTCGTTGTCCCCCTGCAGTGCCCGGCTCCCCTCAGCCCGCCCCCCCCCTCTGCCTCCCGCTGCCCGGCAGTGACCCCCCTGCGGCAGCCCCTCGTGCCCTGTCGGAGCACCCACCCCGGGTGGTGACCCCAGGCCCGGGCTAAGCAGCCTGCACGAGGCCGTGGCCGTGCAGAGGGGTTTCTTCCTGCCCTCCAAGGTGCCCAGCCCTCCGCCATCACAGCCACGCACCGGGGCTGCTCTCAGGCACCACAACCATGGCGCCAGGCGGCCGCGGAGGCTCCTGGCTTCAGAAACACCTGCACTCTGTCTAGACAGATTTCCATGGCCGAAACAGGTTTGTAGGACTGGAGCTCATGTGCTTCAGCGTATTTCCATACTGGTTCCCAACCTGAGAAGCAGGTCCTATAAGCCCCAGTGACGTGCCATGCCAAGGCAGCAGAGCGCCTCATACCCAAACTAGATGCTCGGGGCTGTTTTCAGCACCAATACTTCGACATGTCCCCAAAGACCACACAGCAGTGGAGGACAGACCGAAGGAGGGCACGGATACAGCGCTGAGGATGCTGATGAAATCCATGAGCTGGGCCGGATCAATCAACACCTCTGCCTTGGTTTAAAGGAGATCCATAATGACACCTTTAGCAAAGGGCAAGTCCGTCTTTTGTTTACGGCTCAACTCATCACATTTACTTCTGCATTTACATGCATTTCATTGCATTTACTTGCAAATTCCGTATTTATTTACATGGTGCCTGTCCAAGCTGAGGTCTGACTATGGTCACACCAGAAGTCTCTCACAGGCCTCTGCTTCTATCGCTCACTGCTTTCCCAGGCAGTGCTCTCTGCTTGTCAGCCTTACCCACGTTTTCTTCAAAAGCAGAGCGTTCCTATGTGCTTTAGGGCAGGTCTCTGTGGGTCATGGGCCTGTAGTTACCAGAGGTGGGTGAATGGAATTCAGGCCATTCTGAGCTGCAGCTGGGTAACTTTATGCCCTTTCTTTGCCCATTACATCACTTGTGGCCTTTTAAGCAAAGGGTTTGCTGGGGCAGCCCAGGAGATCCCCATAACGCTCTGCTTCCCTCTAGCCCGTTTCTGTGCTGCTGCAACAACTCTTCAGCCCTGGCATAAAGTCAGGATGGGGACTTACAGGGGACAGATGTGTGTGGACACATAGCTTACCTCCAGGAAGGTGTTTGTGCTGCCTGGCTATGGGCTACGTGCTGGTACTGTACCAGTACTACAGATCTGGATGTACAGCTGCTGCTAAGGGCTCGGGCACCACCATCACTGCCACCACCATAAGCACAGCTTGTGTATCAGTGTGCCTGCCAGGCTGAGAGTCCTGGGGAGCATAAGGAGGTGCTTTGGAGGGAGGGAACCCCATATCCCAGGGCAGCAGAGTAGGGAAAGGATCCTATTGCTGCTGTATTGAGGTCTGCTTAGGGTGGCCCCAACTGCCTCCTGCCATGGGATCACAATAGCATGGTGTACATGTCAGGAGGAAAGGGAAGGCCTTGACCCTTAATCACAGCTGCCCCTAGAAATAGGGCTATGATTACTTGCCCAGCAGGCTGCCCAAATAGTATCGGAGGACTCAGGGGAAAAAAGGTTCTCCAGAGCCCACGGATGAGCCCTGGCACTGCAAACTCACACCCAGTATTACCAGTTGTGGCTCCCAGCTCCTACAGCTGAGAATTAAGCATGGATTCCCGAGGACTTCACAGGTGGTGCTTGGGAGCAGGTGCTTAATGGATATCCCCTTTATTCAGAACTTCTTTCTGGCTCTGATGTTTATTGCATGTGTGGATTCTTCTTGTGTGCAGGAAGTGGTGGGAAGCCCCAGGACTGCAGTCATGGTGCTGCTGTGTGTGCAGTTACATCTCCTTGCGCTTCTGCAAACCCTCCGTCAGGCTCTGCAGCCCAAGGAATTCACATCCCAAAGTCTGCTTCCTTCATTTCCTGTAGGAGAACATATCTGCAGGTTGCAAGCCCTGCTTCAAAGGCGCCGTCCAGTAATATCATGCTGTCAAGTATCAGCCAGATGCCATCCTCGGCTGTAGGCATTTATCATTTCAAAGCAATACAATCAATTCAAAGTGTTTAATAGAGTCACGTGGGGATGGGATGTAAACCCGGGCATTACTGTGAGCTGCCCAGAATTCTGCCCATCACCTGCCAAGAGCCCTGATGTGATTCCAGCGCAGAGGAACCATCCGTTTAACAGGTGCAGATCTCACAGAAGTACAAACAGCAGCTCAGGATGTCGCACAGTCTTCTGTCACCAACACAAACAAGTCCCTCCCTAGGAGTGGTCCTTTCTTCTCACATCACAAATGTGAAGCCCTTCTGCTGGCGCTGGCCTGTGATTTGGCCGTGCCTAGCAAACTGTTATGAAAAATGCCTATAAATCTGTCTTTAGGTTCTTATTCTGCTCTCAGAAATCCTGCTTTGCACTGTCTGAGAGACAATAGTCCATTTGCCTTTTGACGGAATAAATCACTTTTAAGTCAAAGTGCTATGAAAAGTATCTGTCTTTGGGTTCTGCCGCACTACAGCTTTGTCTGCCTGCCACCAGCTCCTGCCCAGCTTCCCAATCCATCTGAAAATCCTATTTCTGCCCTTAAAGCATCATCTGTGTAATCTCAGCAAGTTCCGTGTCTGCCAGCTTCCTCTTCTCAGCTGCTATTAGTGGTTTATGTGTGGCTGAAGCCACACAGGCCAAAATAACGACATGGAACCCTTTTTTTTCCCTGCTGATCACAGTGACAGATCCCTTCACTGAGCACAATGAAGCGCAGTGGCCCCCAGGTGCACTTGGGGCCATTCAAGATGGATGATTTCAGAAGGTTTTGCTTCCCTTCTCTCTGCCATGAGGACCCCACCTTTCCTACCACAGCTTCACCGCCCGTATTGTAGAGATCTTCTTCCTTATATCCAGCATAAATATCCTCTCTTTTAGGTTGAAACCATTCCCCCTTCTCCTATCACAGCGGGCCCTGCTGAAGAGTCTTGCCTTCCTTGTGTTCTAGCTGACAGCCCTTCTTTGCTGCTGCAATAAATACAGGATGGTCCCATGAAAACTCAATCTGAGCCCTTGGTCTCACCACCATCCTGTCAGTCACTTGTGTGCACAACTCCATGGAGCCTCAGCCCTCCGAGCAGGGCCTGGCTGCTCTCCTGTCACAGGGAAGGGCCCCCCAGAACCAGGAAGCTCTTCCTGGGCTGGCACCCTGCAAAACTGTCCTGCTGAACCAGTTCCAATTTGTATAAAATCCTTCAATATTCATCAAGGCACGGAACCCATGGAGCTGGGTCGACAAGGTGAATACATTAACCACCTGTTTGTTCCCCCCGCCTGCTCTTCCTCCAGCACAAAGCTGCTTTCCCTGTTTTAGACCCCCCCAAAAAGAGCAGCTTCCCTGGTAGCGAGGATCCTGGCTCCTAGGAGAAATGAGAACGAACTCTGGTCTCCTCCTCAGCATCATTTAGGTACTGAAGAATTGGTTGATGCTTTTCCTCACCTCCTTCCAGCCCGTAACACACGGCAGAAAGCAGTGCTGTTCTGCAGGCAGACAGCTCTGGCCTGGTCAGGTACTCAGTGAGAGCCCTGAGCTTCCATCTTTGGGGATGTGGGGAGCACTGAAACGTTCTGATCTATTTGCTGATAAACAATTCATCTCCGTGCTGCGGGAGCAAAGTTTGTCAAACAGCCTCCAGCTCTGCAGCCGGGCAAATAAAAGGGGTGAGAAAGGATAAATTAACCAAAAGGAATCACCTCACCCGCTCTCTCCTCCCTGCATTCCACCTTGGGCTGTGGATCTGCACACGGACTCGGGCAAACACAGAAATCATTGTCATTATTGCTTATAGCTCAGGTTAATGGGATCGGAGCGGGGCAGCAAAGCCAACTGCGGCGGTGTGATAACCAGCACTGGAAAATCCGGGGTAATTTCCATTGGAAAACCTGTGTGAGAGCATCTCGGATGAGGTTCTCTGTAGCTTTCAAGGTTATCAGGAGAAACGATCGCCTTCTGAGCGGTGATGTCCCATCCTGTGACATTAATGGCAGGGAAATTTAAAGCTAAAGGAATCTCTCGGCGCAATGTGTCATTTGCCTGGGGAAATTAGTTTCAGAAAGGATCAGAAAGTTAAATACTATTGCTGGGCTTAAAATGAAGGCGAGTCATTTTATAGCCAAAATAATGTTTTTCTATGATAAATTATGTAGAAGGCAAGAGTAATAAAATGTTGTGCTCCAGGGGGGAACGCCGTCCCGGTAAAGGTCAGGAAGTGCTTTTAATGCACACGCGCATCGCCGTGCATTAGTCCTGATGCATTTTAATTGGTGTGGATTTCGTGCCCTTCATTGGACACACCTGGAACTCCGCGAGGCCCAGCACTTTGCTGACTGCACCAGGAGCCAGCGGCCCATTGTGTGTGAGCCTGCGGTCCTACAGACATAACCTGGACAACAGCTCGTCCTGCTGCTCACACAGCTCCGCACACAGTCCTGCATCCAGGGCTGCTCCCCCCACAGCTCCTCCTGCCAAGGTCAGGATGTATCAGGTCCAGCAGCGGGTGGGCAGCTCTGGGCACAGAGACCCTCTGCCTCCTGCTGCACACCCTGGGCTTTCTGGAGGAAAGAAGCCTCATTCTCCTCCTCTCTGGGTCTGAAAGTGGCTGCTCTCAAGACATGGCCTTGGTATTCTGCTCACCCTCAGTGCTTCAAATCTCTGCTTCTTTTAGAGCAAAGGCCCCATCTCCTCCCTCTGCACCTTGTGCCAGCAGTGACTGCAACACCGGGACACCTCTCTGCCTTTGGTGAGGAGTGTAAACCATTGGCTGCCCACACTCAGAGCATCAAGCCCCACTCCTGGCTTTGTATTTCCCTGCGCTCCAGCTGACACCAACAGATGAGCTCTTGGTGAGGCACCCGTTTCCCCAGAAACTGAATTAAAACGTGTGCTGACGGCTCCTGGTCACAGCCCTGGAAGCACAGTTACGGTCAGAGCTGCTTTCCAGCACCCACCATTGCTGTACGCCGCTCTCCCCATATCCTCTGCTTGTTTTTTCCTTCACATTTGAGAGGACACATTTCATTTTTCCAGCTTTTCTTTATGGCTGCAAAGAATCGATGTGTTCCCTGTGACGACAGCTGCGCATCTCACACATTGGGGTGGCTGCAACCCATGGCTTCAAAAACAGCTTCGGTTCAGCCGCTGCCCGGGCTCCATCCAAGGCTGATGCACATGGGAGCTGCTGACACACAGCACGGAACACACAAGCCCTAAAGGACCTAAAATTACCTCCTGTTATCTTCTGACAACGTCTCCGCCCTCCGTTCAGAACGACAACTTTTGGCAACGACGGGAAAACAGAAATGACAGATGGTGACAAAATCTGGTCCACAAACACGGCAGTAGGCAATAGAATGAGCGTCACCCACCCTCCCACTTGTGCTCATCGCTGCTTTTGAGTCGCCGGCGTTGTTACGACACACAGCACGGCCCCAAAGCACGGCGAGCTGAGTGCCAAAGGGGCACCAACTGGAAAGCAGGGCGAAGCCCCCACTGCAGGAATGCAATGGAGGGATCGTCACCAACAGCCTCGAAATCCTGCCCTGAAAGCACCGCTGCCACTGGGAGCCCAGCTGCATCACACCGACATCCTCAGTGAAGGTGCTGCGTCACCCACACAACTCCTTTTATTTCCCATAGAAACAGAAATCAGCCCTTTTTCCCCCAACAGCCTTATGCAATGACCAGCACTGCTGCTCCGTTATATCTCATGTGGAGGCCCACAGGGCTGAGGCCATTCCTCCCCTTCATTCCCTGACAGCTCCATGCTGGCCTGTCTTGCTCTTAGTAAGACCAGTTTTGCACACACTGATGGTGTCAGTGCAAACCAGCACGCTCACGGCCTGTCTGCAGCACTGCACATTTCCAATGGGAATCGTGGGATGGAGACCATGGAATCATGAAAGCACAGAACCATCTGGGTTGGAAAAAAGCACCAAATCCAACCACCCACCTGACCTACCAAGTGCCACATCCACAGCTCTCTGAAATGCCTCCAGGGTTGGGGACACTGGGACCAGGAGCCTCCTGCCCAGCCAGGCTCTGCCCGTGTTCCCAGCCCAGGCTCTGCCTGCTGGACATGCTCAAAGTTCACAGTGCTATAAATACCCCACGCAGGGCTTGGCAGGGCCGCCTGGCCGGGGGGGTTAGCATTAACGGCTGCTAAACTGGGGTTTAATTGCAATTAACCCTTTGGTTGCATGGCTTCCCATAGGCAGACGGAGATAAGAGGAAGCCTCTGATTCCAAGCTGTTTCTAAAGCTAGAAGAGTGCAGCAGACTCTTACATATATGGCCCTATATGGCCCTGCAAGACCCAGCCCTCACTCCTGAGGGCAACAGAGACGTGTCCAAGTAGGACAAGGCTGTGATTTGAGTCTCTCCCCATTAAGGGGCTCACTGACCCCTTGTCCCGTGCATCCTTATGCTTTCTCTCAAGTTGGGGACAACCCAAAATGCAGAGCCTGGGGCATTTCCTGCAGTGGGGTGTGAGGAGGTGAATGGCTGCATGGGGACAGCACTGACAAAGCCACATTCCCACCTTCAAAACTTCACTTTTTGGGTACCTTTGGACCAAGTATCGGTGCTGTCACTGCACAGCTCTGCTCAGCTCCCTCTGCTGAATGCCTCCTCACTGCCATCAGCTGCAATGCCAGGCACCTGCTTGGCCAGGTTTGGGTTGTGGCTGCTGCCACCAGCATGCGATGGGTGCCCGGCAGGGCGCTGTGGGGCCCCAGCCGTGCCCAGCTCTGCTCCCTGGGGCGGCACTAGGGGGAGGTAAAGGCCGGGACATGCGGGTGCTGCTGGCACCGTGTCCCCACGTCCCCGTGTCCCCAGAGCCACCCTGCCCCGAGCTGCAGCCATCGATCTGTGGGCTGCAGCCCCTCAGCTCGGCAGCACCTGCCCCAGTGCTTTAGGAATTGGGCCCGGGGCTTTTTTGCCTTCCTGCTGCAGGTGGCACAGGGGCTCCACAAACACCCTCTGCGGAAGGAAAGCAACGCATGGCACACAGAGCCAGCCACCAAAGTCCAGCGGGTAAAAAAGGCAAAACTTGTCCATTCTGCAGGAGAGGCTGGGAGCCCAGTGGCACACCGCCTCTAACACAGGATGCAGAGCTGTAGCCACACACTGCACACTGAACGCTGCCTGTGTTGCCAACCACAGAGCAGTGCCCCTTGCTCTGCACATCCCTGAGCCCTGCAGACTCCAGTCCCACTCCACCAACAGGCCCCAAAGCTGTGGTCTCTCTCCCCGCTGCCCCCAGCTGGGTCCTGCAGAAGGGTTGAGCTCACAGCCTGTCCTGGTCCCAGAAAGCGGCCCCATTCCTGCGGGATGGGAAACGCACGCAGAACTTCAGCCCACCCACCCACAAGGAGGGTCCTTTGGCTGTGAGCGGGTCCTGCACCCACAGCCACATCTCTGTGCCAAGGGAGCGGAGGTTCCGTTCCGTCCCCATCACCCTCAGCACGCCGTTAACATACAAAAAAAGCCATCAGCCCTTGTTAACATACAAAAGTTTCCAGCCTTGCAGCTCGCAGCGGTTCCTCAACAGCCATTCCTAAACTGTGCTGCAGGAGAGCAGGGAGCCGCGGCAGCCAGGAACCCGATCGCAACGCTGGCGCTGGCCCAGGGAGGCTGAACGCACAACGGCAGCGACTCCGGGACGGGTGACACCCGAACCGCTGCGGGAACAACGTGTCTCTGCCACGGCGGAGCTGAGGGCAGGGAGGGAGCTCTGCTGGCAGCGCCGCGCTATGCGGAGCAGCTCCGGCTCTCCGGCCACGTGTGCTCACGGTGCAGCGATGCGGTGCCGTCCCCGGACCGTGCAGCTCCGCGGCCAAACTGAACGCGGCTGCTCGTCCTACAGCCTCGATTGCAAAGCGTATGCAGGACAGATGGAAACGAGGCTTATCAGATAGTTAAGCATGGTAATGAAGTTCATTTGCATCTAGCTCTTAAATTCCCATCGACTCCGCGAAGCTGTGAAATGAGAATCGCTGCTCGACGCCACAAAGCAACCCAACTTCGTTACCCAAAGCCAAGCAATGATTAACCAGTGAGAACAAAAGCCCGCTGCGTTCCCAGGCCGTGCGCATCCTTGGCCGGACCCCCGGCACGTGGGGCGGCCCCGAGCAGCGTTCATTGAATACAAAGAGCTGGTGGGACTTTGGCCAGAGCGACGCGTTATGAAACGGGGCAGAGAAGGAAAGCGCGGCTCCATGGGGAGAGCTGGTCACAGAGATGGGAGGGGGGCTCCTGCAATAAATGGACACCAGTCCCCGGGGTGTCGGAGCTGTGCAGGCGGCGCCTGGGCTGCAGGTTTATGGGCTGGGGAGAAGCCAGCAGCAGGCAGAGCTTGGGAAACCCTGAGGGAAACCCCATAGACACCCCATGGAGTGGGGCAAGGAGTGCAGCTCACTGAGCACAGGAGGGCACAGCTGACAGGACCTGCCTGCACCCTGCAACAAAGCTGGAACCAAACGGGGCACAGACCTTCTGCAGAGCCTCTGGGCATGGCAGCAGCTGAGAACAGCACATCTCCCCCAGCACGGCCCTCCTGAGCTGCTGAGAAATGTGGCCCTGGGAGATCTCGGGTTTTTCTTGCACCCAAAGGTCCCTATTAAACTAAATGCACGCAGGAGCCAAGATCCTTAATGACATTTGTGTCCAACGAGTCCTTCACCGTGACCTAAAGCAGAGAAAGAGGAAACCCAAAAATGGGGCAATGCTGGGAGGATGCAGACCTGGAAAGGAAACAGAAAGAGGAGATTTATTTGCAACACACAACGCTGTGTGTGAACGGCACGGGGCTGCCAGGGCAGCAGTGCTGAAGCAAAACCAAACCAGCCAACAAGCTTCAAGTTGACAAAGTGTATTGTGGGTATCTCGGCTTTTCTACATGGAAGGCAGCGTGAAATGACCTGCAGTACAGCAGAACAGTTTAATATACAATCGAGTACAGATTGGCAGCAACGAGTCAGAGGTACGATGTGGTTCTCTATGTACAGGGGGAGCTCCGACTGGCTCCAGTTCTGCAGGTGGGGATGGTGCTGCTGAGAACCACAGGGCTGCAAGGTGTGGGAATACGGAGATGCAGCAAAGAAATAAGCAGCAGCCAACCTGGCTGCTTCTAAGCATGGCTATGATTCCCTTTTCCCTATGTGATTCCATGTTCCATCACTGTCACAGCAAGCACAGCCCTCACTCACACTGCTGGTACCGCAGGTAGCCGGCCGGGCCCTCACATCCTGCACCAACCTCAGGCTGTGCTTCAGCAATGGGAAAGCCATCCAGCAACCACACTTTATAGCACCCAACTGACTGACTGCACATCCTAAAGGTAGACCTGACCCACTGCGCAGCACCAGCCAGCACCCCGCTGTGCTCACACGCCGCTTCCTGCTCCTCCTGGGCCCACGTTGTGCCCTCTGGAGCTGAGGGCTCTGCAGCAGTAGGAGCTGCCACACACAGCACTGTGCTGCTGCACGGCCCAGGGGCTGATCGGACACTTTGGGAAGCAGCAGGCAGGGCTCTTCTCATCCCCAAATCAAAACCATGGGGCACTGATCAATCAACAGGAACACCATCTACTTCTTCATGAACGAGAAACTGAGCCAGTTTCACAGAAGCAGCTGCGAGGAGGAAATGAAGGTATTTGTGTGCTGGATGAAGATGGCACCACAGAAACCAACGAGCACCGTCCTCTTCACCCCCATGGCACACACAGCCCAGCCCCACAGCAACCTCACCTCTCTCCCTGTTGGAATAGTTCAGGACTCCCATTTCTGCTGGGCACCCCAGCCCTACCCAGCAGCAGCAATGCTCCCACAGGACAGGGATGCAGCATGGGAGCAAACCTCACCGGGCAGAGCTCTCTGTGCAACCAAGGGGAAAAAAAAGAGAAAGGGGGTTGGAATGAGCTCAAGACCCCAAACGTAACATCAAAAGACAGGTGAGCAATTGTGCAGTAAGGAAAGAAATAGCGATAAACGCTCAACTGGAACGAGAATCCTAGAAATGGTTTCAAGGATGCATTCTTCAGATGCAAGAGGTATTTGTAGAGTTTTAGGACCTGAAAGGTGGAAGTGCAACCAGCTGCGGGTGGGTTCAGGCTGGGGAGAAGGAAGGCTGCTGTGCAACCTCGTGTTACTACAGACTTGATAGCACTGCTTGGCAGAAACAGCCCCAAAAGAGGCTGCGAGAAAAGAGAAGGGGGTGATGTGCACCCCTGGGATTTGTATGCTGGGAAGTGGTGCTTCTCAGCTCACCCAAGGACTCTGCCCTATTCCTGCCCCCAACAGGGAGCACACGCTGTCCCGCTCCCCGCTGCAGGAGCGCAGTGCAGGGGACACACGGTGCAGAGGGAAGCTGGGGTAACTCAGCCGCGTCGTGTGGCTTAGAAACAAATATTGCCTGGGTAACATCCTCACAGTGCTTGGCGGCTCAAAGAGGCTGAAACGCTGCCTTATTAACCCCCGTAAAACAACAGACAAATTCATCTCATCTCCTCCACAACAAAAAAAAAAAAAAAGAAAAAGAAAAAAAAAAAAGAAAAAAAAAAGAACAGAAATAAAATAAATAAATAAATAAAGGCATCTCCAAAACATTTATTTGACTTTTTTTTTTCCTCTCTCTCTCTCTCTCTCGGATCAGACCAGCCTGGAGGCACCGACCTCACCTACCTTCACCAATTCAGCCGGCGAGCGGAGTAACATGAAACACTTTTTAGACACGTTAAGACCCAAACAGAAAAATGCTCTTCTGGGCACTCGGCTGCTTCTGGAAGCCTGTCCCGAGAGCTGGTGCAGTCCGACCCCCGCTTCCATCCCACACATCAGTAACTCAATGGCTATACGGAAAAGAAGTGTATCCAAAGCACACGATGGCACATTAAGTTTGAAGAAAGCATCGGTAAAGGAGAATAAAACTACAGCAGTTGTTCAGCCTACTCTACCTACATGTTGAGCCACTGCAGAACTCCTCCTCCAGCCCAATCCAAAGGAAAATGCTGTCACCCCCTTGCCCAGACATTCTCTTGTGGTTCCTTACTGGCACTTGATGTCAGTCTCACGCGGCAGATACACGCACGTTGGTCTGTGTGTTTACATACAAAAGGTCTGATAACAGTAAAATATCGTTCAGGTAGATATAAAAAACCCAAGGAGTTGCATCAGCCAAAAAAAGTGTTTTGTGAGAAACAACAATAAAAATGATATAACCACAGCTTTTCTTTAAAATTAGATAAATACCCAAAGCTATGATTTCACTCGGGGCCTCTGTACCTTGACAGGGAGTCCAATGGAGTATATCTGAAGGCACTTAATATCCTCTACTCAGCTGTAAGATGGTTGCACAGGGAGCTGGGGAGCTGGGGATGTGATTTGGGGCATGGAGGAGAGAGATGGATGAAAACGAGCCCTGAAGAGCTGTGATCCACACAGCACCAGGCGCTGAAATGAACACAAACGTACAACCCAGGTGTTGAGAAGGTCTCTCTTGAAAAAGAAAACCGCCAATTGCAAATGTCTTTGTGTTTCTATTGACAGAGCACTTCATGCAACTCTGACAGTGCATCATACACTCTTAGAGATATTTAGCTTTGTCAGTTCATTGACCTCCTCAGTTCCTGCTTCCTCACAGTCAGTCTTCTCTACAGCTTTGCCAAACCTGCACCTCTCTTCTGCTTTCGTCGACTCTTTCTGGAGCTTCTTGGAGGAAGGAGGAGCGTCCTTGGTTTCTGAGTTATCTGTGCCGTGGGCTACCTTATCAGAACTCTGTACAGAAGGCACCAGGTTGGCAATCTCGTCAGTGGGAGATCGCCCAATGCTGCCATCCACCTGCACCCGAATGTCTGGAGATATAGACAACTGGTGATGTGGCACAATCCCGTTGTCCATGCATTTGGGGTACAGGTAGGTCTTCATCTGACCCTTCCCCTTCACATTGACCGTCCCCCTGTAGTCAAAGTCATACCCCATCTTGCTCAGGATGCGGTAGCTCTCCTCACTCACCTGTATGCGACACTCGACGCCGGTGGTGTCCATTCTGCTCGCAATGTTCACAGTGTCACCCCAAATGTCGTACAGTAACTTGGTGGTGCCGATGACCCCCGCGGTCAGGGGGCCGTGGTTAAAGCCAATGCGAAGTTTAAAGTTAAACCACAGCATGTTGTTGTTGAAGTCATCCACCACTCGCATCATTTCTTTGGCAAATTCAAAAAGGGTCTGCAAATGCCCGTGGGGATGGTTGCTGTCCTGGCACTGCGACGTGTTCAGTCCCGAAGCAGCCATGTAGGTCGCCCCGATGGTTTTGATTTTCTCAATGCTGCTGTAATGAGGTTTGCTCAGCAGCTCATCGAAATCCCCGATCAGTTCGTTCAGGACCCTGTAGCACTCCTTGCCTCCTTCGTAGTTCTCTTCGTAGAACTCGCTGAAGTTCACAATGCTGGCAAAGATCACCCCGCCGCTGTCATGGTTCTTGGAATAGCTCTGGGAAACCTTCAGCTGCTCGGCCACGTGGTACGGGATGATGTTCCTCAGCAGCCAGTCGGCTTGATCCCTCATGCTCTGAATTTTGGTGCGATGCAGATCAGCCTCCACGTCCCCGTGGTAGTGCAGGCGGTAACTGACCTCGAACTCGCGGTTCAGGAACCAGACCAGGAGCAGCAGGAGGAACACCACCAAAATCACTTCCTGACCTATCAGCTCTGCAGGCCTCCTCACGTCGGCTGGCATCGAACTGTTGCACGGACTCTTCCTGGAGCTGGAAGTAAAAGAAGGGGAAGAACACAAAAGGTGTTTAGCTGACATCTGACTGACAGCACAGCCAGGGAGGTGCCACGGAGCAAAACCAGCACAGGTGAACACACACCATCCCTGACAGCATCCTGTTACATCTCTACCGACCATCAGACCATCATCCTGGTGAGCCTAGAGGAGGGAGAGGTACTTAAAGTAATGCGCAGCTGAGAAGCTATAGGCTGGATTCCAGATTCACGATAAGGCTGTGTGTTACACTGGGAATCACTCCTTTGGTTTTTTTTTTGGCCATAAATATATAAGAAATATATATAAATATCTCCCCCAGGAGAAAACAGGACAAGGGAGAGCAGGTGAGTGCAGCTCTGTGAATAAGGAAGGCTGGAGGAGGTGGGGATCAGAGCCAGGCCAAGGAGCAGCACACGAGTTGTGCTCAGAACGGTTGATTATCTTCTGTGTCATGCAGGGAAAGATCTGAGCAGTGCCGAGTTACTCCTCTGAGAGTACACGAGTTTGATTCAGATAATCTGCTCTAACATCAAACATCCCGGCCACCGGGATTTAAGTCATTAGAGGATTTTATTTAGTGTTTATGGTACAAAATAGCCCTCCAAGTACTTTAACTCCTCTTAAATAAATTAGGAAAGCGTCACACGCTCTCCATTACAAAAAGCAGCCTGCATGGAATGCCAGGGCTGCCCTGAAGAGGAAGGGCCGCTCCATTCACAGCTCCGCAGCGCTGGCACCCACAGCTCTCAGCCATCTCAAGCACCAACCTGACCTTGCTCCCACACAGCCCACAGATCTGCATGTGAAATGAGAGTGACTCACTTGTAAGCTGACCTGATTTCATTAAGAAGGTAATGGGTTCCTATCTCAAAAAGGAAGGTGCTCGATAGCGTTTATTTACCTCTGCATGCACGGGAACAAAAAGCCTCACTGCAAACCCGACAGAGGGAACAACCACATCCATCTGGAAATCACACTGCTTGGATATTGCAGCAAACAGGCTGCGGGACCTGCAGGGCATCTCATGTACCCAAAGACGACCCTCTGCTGCCCCGGGGGACACAAAGAACAGAACATGGCACCTAGAGCAGAAAGGGATCACACAAATCCTTTTCCAGCTCATTCAAAGTCATTCAAACTGAAATGCTGAGCTGATGGTGCTCCTTTAAGTCAAACTCCCGAGCACTTCCTGGCACAGACACCGAACTATTAACTTGGCACCTCCATCCAGCCTGGATTGAATAAAGAACAAGTGAGAGCTCCGGAGATAGAATCTCCTTTGGCTCGATCACGAATCATAAAGATAATGGCTTTCTACTTATAAAGATTTCTGGAAAGCCGTTTTGCTTCTGAGCCAGTAACTTATGTTTGGATTTGGATTTCATACTATATTTAAAGTGGACGCGTGCCTGCTGGTCTTAAAAAAGGCCGTCATGGTGGAACGGGGAGGAAAAGGGAAACCAAACAGCTGCCTTCAAGGGAGAACTTCACCAGGAGGCATCCTAAAGAGCCCCAACATAAGCAACAAAACGCTTCCACTCTGAGCAGCCCATGGCTGCTCCTCCTCGAGCCATCACTCCCTGCACCGATGGGCTCTACCTGCTCTGACTGAAGAAATGAATGAGAACAAGAAATATTTCTCGCTTAGAAGACAAAGCGCAGCAGAACCTCTGCTGGGGGGAAGAACTGGTCTGTCTGGAAAAGGGGACAGATCCCATATTTGGATTCACTGAGGACACCACAGAGTCCAGAGATGAACTCTATGCTAAGCCTTCATTACCATTACTAGTATCTTCCTTCCCATGCTGCATTAATAATTATCTCCATCCTTGATCAAGAGAAGGGAATAGCTTCATGAAAGGCATGCAAATAAAGTTTGTCTGGGCCTCTCGGAGCAAAGGAAAAGCTTTTGTACTGACTTGGCTGAGCACAGAACCTCTTTTAGTTACCTATTTCAGTGAGAAATGAGCAGCATGAATGTTTGTTAGGACAAGAGGGATTCAACCTTTTCTTGGAGCACCACCTGGAGAAGGGGCTCACACAGAGCTCCAGAACTGCGGCGCGTAACAACATACACTACACAGACCAGGCAAGTCCAAATCTGTTGCAAAGCAATGGTAGAAACAGCAGGATTAACTCCTACCATCCAAAGCAGACAAAAATGGTGTCATTCTGGGCAACACAAAACTTCACAAACACGACCCACTAAAGATCCAAGCTCCGGTTAACCCTCATACATGGCTCTCAGTCATCGCTTTATTTCATACGTTGCCCTTCCTGCAAACTCTTGCAGCGTGATCCGGTCTACAAAGTCAAGCACTCCCTGTTCTTTTGGCTTTGCCTTCCCAACCGTTCTGGCTTCAGTGAGCTGCAATTCCCACACAAACCCTCTCCGGTTCTATCTCCTCTGAGTTGGGTTTAAAAGGAACAGAGCACATGGCACAATGCAGCGACTGCAGCATCAGCCCTCCCTCGAATTCCAGCCAAGTCTCCTAGAAAGGAAATTATGAACACGAGGAGTTTAAACACAACCTGCAGAACTGATTTGATGCATTCCCACGTGTACTGCTGCAATGCAAAGCTTTCCTGTGTACAACCGCTTGGAAATGCTTCTATCTCTAAACATAAAGCTGGTCATTGGATTCAAGCTTACCTAAGGTTCTGCGCCAAGTCTAGATGCAAGGTTTCCACAGAGCTGAAATAAAAGAAAACCACTGATGTCAGAAGGAAGCACACGCAATAAACGAAGCATCCTGCCTGAATTCCTGGTCGCATTCTGAACTCTGGTGCAGCCAGGAGCACGGGCTGTGCTGCATGTGGGGTCAACTCCAGGCAAAGCGAGAATGGGACTTCTCTGCAACTTCTGCTTGGAAGAAGCAACCACGGTCAGATGGAGAGAGACACACAGCTCTAAGGAGTGTCTGATGATAACAAAGATGAGGAGATGCCCGGAACGAGCCATTGTTAGAGAATCCAAACTTACCTTGGAAACATGGGAAAACAATCTCAGAACTCTACAAACCATCCATGCCTCTGGGCTTTCTGACCAGCAAAATACAAAGCCTTGTGAAAAGGCAAGAACACAAACAGCCTCCCTGAAAATGCTGTGAATGAATGCCCAAAGCTGTGATATTTCTCAAGCCATGGAGAAGTGCAGGTTGGTGATAGAAACACTGACAACAGGAATGGACAGATGACTGGAAGGAGCCCCTTGACCATCTTTGGTGACAAAATAGGAGGAGAATAACGCAAACACATTCCCCTGTGGAGAAAGCTGTTCATCAGAGGGCAGACTGGAAAGCTTTAAGGTTACTTCACAGAAACTGCATTCACTTTATCCCTTCAGTTTATGCTTTGCAGCGCCCCCTGGAAACACAGGAAAGCAAGAAAGGAAGCGGGACAGCACAACTGCATCAAATCTGAGTGTCTGCCTACAGCAACAAAAAGCTCCATCCAAAAAAAAAAATGCAGATCTTTCCCCAAATCAACTTATTACTTCTGAGATATGAGAGACGTTCATGGCAGATACCAACATGGCATGCAAAGGACCCTTATATCTGGCAGAGAAACACAAATTCCTCATCTTGAATACTGTGAGTGCTGGGTGTGATGCTCACCTGTCCGGACACAAGGAGACGTAGAGCAGAATGAGAAGCACTGCTCCTACTACGGTTGCCAACAGAGATCTCATCCAGGAGCTAAGCTGGCAGAAGTTGCAGTACTGCACAATGGCGATCAGAATGGCACAACACATAAACATGGTGTACTGCAACAAAGAGAGAGAGCGCGAGTTAGCTTCGTCTTGCTGACTGCAGCCCTTCTGCACATAAGCACCAGCGTAAGAGAGGGAACGTGCGATATGAAAGACCTCGTTTCCTTGTGTGATATGCACATTACGTTGTGTCTGTACCAGGAGGCAGCACTTGATGACAGAGATCTTCCCTTCAGTGAGCAAGCACGCTTCCAGCACGTAGAGTTTGCCACAGTTTTCCCTAGATGGAGTTCTGCATTACCACATTACACCACTGTTTCAATGCTACCCAATAGCTCCAGCTTACCTTTGCAAAAACACTCAGGCCTCTTCTCATTCAAAGCAAAAACAGAAGAAAGAAAAGAAAAAGAAAGTGAAGAGTCACGTGAATCTCCTTCGCTAACTACTGGGGTTAAATCCCATCTATTTGAACCTGGAAACCAAAATCCCACCGCATTGGAAAAGTACAACACATTCACCCTCAGAAACGCTGGCTAGCTGCTAATCCTGGCAGCACTTCTTAGAGGGTGTTATCTTCCAAGATCGCTCTGCCCAGCAGAAAGAGCTGTTTGCCTACATAAGAGAGCAGAGAGCTGGTGCTCAGTGATACCTGTGCCCATCTGAAAGGGCAGTGTTGGCTTATCTGCTCCAAATGCCCTGAGAATCCTTTCCTCATCTTTCCTGGATAAATAAAAGGCAGAACAGGGCTATGAGCTTCCCTGAGATCAGTGCTGCACTGGTCAAAGCTCTCAGGCTGATGTGGTTTATTAAGAACACCAACAACCATCCAAGCTAACGCAGAGACTCCCAGCTGCGTGATGGAGCTCTGCTGCCTACTGCACCTCACGGTACCCAACGATCCTCCTCTCCCACTTTACATTTCCTCTACAGCTGAAATGCAGAAAATGGAGATTAGGAAACTGGCACATAACAAACAAGTGTGTGATTCACATTGGGGAAAAAAAACCTTACCAAATTTACCATTTTTAAACCAGAACCACGGGGTGTTTAATTTAATTTAATCACCAAAAATTGAAGGAAATGAATTTCAGAACCATCCATAAAAAACTTAAACTTACTTTTTTCCCCCCCCCCATTTGAGGTCTCCTAAAGTGGCAGAGCACTGGTTCTCACTCCAAGTGATGCCCCAGCATGAAGCCAGCCTATAGAGGGTCAGTAAGTGCTGTGTTTTACTATGTTTGCATGGCTTTGGAAAGTTTTTTTTTTGTCGTTCATTGCTGTTTTTGTTAATTTTTCTTTTGATTATTTTCCAGCCAGGGAAGGTAGAAAATGCCATGAGTACAAAAAAAAACTTTGCAAAACCATGTCATAGTAAAAGATGACACTTACCTGACCCTCTATAGATTGATTCCGTTTCCTAGAGCTCCATGATGGATGGAACATCAGTGAGCACAAGATGAGCGGGGACAGCTCTTGGAGAGGGAGCCAACAGCCCCACGACTCTGGAGGGCCTGCAAGAGGAAAGAAGGCAAAGCTCATTCCCAGCTTGGCAATGAACAGCACCGTCTCACTGCTGCAGCCTGAAGCCTTTAGACTCAGCACTGGGTCGGATGAGGTTCTGAGAATGCACAAATAACGCGGTTCTCCCAACGCTGCTTTTACTTGTTTAGAGAGATGATCACAGATGGTGATGAATGGGATGATACAAAATCAGTGCGTGGAGAAATCGGGGATTTGAAGGCTTTCAGGTCTCGTTGGTGTAAGTGCAGAATGATTTTAACCATGAGATGTCACAGATCTGCAAGCTCAGTCCTCTGCAGCTGTGAATGCCACAGAATGCACGTGTGCATCCAAACATCTGCTCCACACGTTCCCAAGGAACAGACAACAAACAGCATCTGTGATGCGTGATGGGAAGGAGGGTCTGGTCAGTGCCTCTGCCAGGACACTGCAACAGCCACGGCCCTGGGGGTGAGTTCCATGAAGGTTCACCCTGTGCTACCTCAGAGAAACTAAGTTCCACCTGACGTTCTGATCCATTTTATTCGCAAAGTTTATAAGTGTTGATTTTATACTGCCCTGTTCTCCCCCTCCTCAGTATTTATCTCCTCAACCCCCATTTATGACTGGTTTCATCAGGAGTCACCCAATCCCCGTGACCCCATCTCTGGTTGGGCCAAATAATCCACTCTCTTTCGGCTCCTTCTCGTAAGCTATTCCTGCGTTCCTCTAACCTTCCTACAGCAATCCTTCACGCACCCCAAGAGCTCTCTCAGTTTCACCACCTACCTCTGCAGGTAACAGAGCCCCACGCTAAGCCTGGTCTGACTGTCAGGTTCACTAACACACAGGCTCACAAACAGCTCAGACTACAAACTGCAAATCGAAAAGCAGAATGAGACGCTCCAGCAGCATTAGGATAAGCAGAAACACTGCAGGAAGGAGAAAAAAGGTATGCATGCATACAGGTGGTTTAAAATATTCTTCTTTTGTATGAGAGTTTTCAAGCAATGGACTGTAGGTACATAATAACATGTGCATTTCACCATACACAGAAGCCCTGACCCTCCAACAGATCTGTACGAAACAGATGCAAAGCAAGAGGGAGGTGAAGGAGGAAGGCAAGCAACCCAGCAAGCTTTACAACACCCAAACTGTCAGGTTACGACGTGGAGCTGTGCAACTTACATGTATGTTTGTTTCAAAATCAGAGGTGAAGTGGGAAAAAACTGCAAGAGCTGGGAGAGACACCAGGATGGCACCGAGGAAATGGCGCGGCAACCAGCCGGAGATCAGCTCCAGGAGACGCTTGGTGCAAGCCATCACCTCCTCCAGGAAGAACACCATCCTGGAACAGACAGAACCAAGAGCTCGGGTTAATCTCAGTGTATCACTTCACAAGGCTGATTCACCTGCAGTAACAGAGCTGTGAATCCTTCCTTAGTGCAGCTGCACAGACTGACACCGGTTGGTACCGTTAGAACAGACAAACAAGGAGTATTGTGCAGCCATCTACATAAGGTGCTACATTTAAAACTGCTATTTATCTGTATTAACAAATCATCATGGAAATAATGCTTCTTTTAGCCCAGAAATATCCGCCACCCTCCAAAAACCGCAACTGCTGTTCCAGGTTTTAATTCTTTTTATGGAGACATAAACACGCGATGCAGTGCAGCAAAAGCTGCATTCAGGGTGCTGCATCGTGGACATGAGTAGCTCCCCTGGAATCACAGAGCACCTCCAGTTGGACCCACAAGGACCTTGGAGCCCAACGCTGGGCTGTACAGAAGGTCACCCAAGCTCTATGGCTGAGAATAGTGCCCTGTGAGCTCCAGCAATGTGGGGCCGTGCGACCTCCAGCATCATCCTGGAGCTCAAAGTGCTCTTCTCCCATCTGATAACGTTGAAATCTGGGAAACAGACCTAAATTCGCAGAAAAAGAGAAGTTGTGGGAAGGAGGATGCTGCAGGACGGCAGCACCCCACCAGGGGGTGCTCACACATCTCTTAGTTCTACTGAATGGAGTTTCCCACGAAGCCAAAACCCGCAGCTCTGCTACATCACAAAAGAGAATGACCAAAACGCACTGAAACAGAAAACCTCGTAGGAAGCAAAATAAACCCAATGCCCTGCACAGGAACTCCTGCGTTTTCTCAAGTGCCACGTGCTGCCCTGCAGCCTCTCCATGCTGAGCTCCCTGTGCCTCCAGGCCAGGTTGGCACCGAGCGCTGCTGGAAATGCCATCCAAGTTCATACCCCACAAACACGGCGGTCCTGCAGCAGCCCGTGGCTCACAGGGAGCTGGGTGCAAGGCCCTGCACCACGACAAATCCCTGCCCACACCAAACCTGAGCGGTTAATCCCAGCATGAGGACACTGCTTTATTTAGCCACTGCGCACTCGGAGAAGCCAACACAAGCTGCAGGACGACTCCACAACCCCCAGTGGTACCGTTTACCTTCTGCATTGATTTATCTTCTCTTTTTTTCCATCCAGGATCAATTGCAGCCTCCACACTTTGGACCTACAAACCTTCATAGGGTAGTTAAGCCCAGGTCTACAGCACAGCTGTCCCCTCACAGGAGGGCTGCAGACATGGGGTGCCCATGGGGCCCGTGGTGGGATGGTACAGGGCTATGCTGAGATGCTGCAGTGCTGGGCATGGCTACCCAAACTGCAGTCCAAATCAGTAAAGCTTGGACACAAACAATTAATGGCTAACAGAGAACATTACTGGCATTTCTGTGCTTAACGGCAGCTGAGAATCAATTCCCGTATTTCAAATCCAAAGCTTTTGAGACAGCAGCAATTTGGTGCGATATTAAATATGGAAGTCACAGCTGGTAGAAATAAAGGTGAACAGAATGCATCTGCTGCCCGCGCATCAATACTCCGTGCATGTCCTATTGCTAACGGAACCCTTTCATTGAGCTCCAGGTGCACCAAGTGATTTTTTTACTCCTGGTCGTGAGGAATTTAGGAGGAGCCAATGGGCCACAAGGCTCCAGCAGCTTTGGGTGTTACTGCAGAGGAATGAGCAAAGGGCAGCCTGACTTCATCAGGCAACAGCATGTTTCCATCCTCTTGTTTGGACGGTGTTTGCTTCTTTTTTCACCTGGAAGATTTGGTTTGCGCTCTGTGAAGGCAGATCAGAGGGGAGGAATGAGGTCACCAGGTGCCCCACTTCCCACTCAAGGCTAAAAGAACCCTTCTGGCACCCAGAGATCCTCGCTGAAGAGCACTATCCAAAGCAATGCACGTTTTATCAATACATAACAAGTTTCACCTGAAAACAAGGACTGGTGCTAAATGGGTCCAGCTAACAAAAATCTTGTCTTTATACCCAAAACAGCGGGCAGATCTCTTTTACCTCTATTCCTGCAATGCACTCCTAAGAAAACCCAAGTGAGATCTACATACTGTCCTACGTTCAATGACATTTCCCAACATAAAGTACCCAAACTTGCAGACCTGTGCCCTAGCTGAGCTCACACAAGCCCCAGCAGTCATGTTCCAAGTGGGCAGAAGGACATTCTTTGCACTACGTCAGCAGAACCGGAGGTGACACACTCCACGTGCTTCCAAATTAAGCACCACTTTTTGCACGCGGCGTTGAACAATTAATTGCAGAGCAGCTCTCGTGCTAACAGTGGGATCCTCATCTGTAGGTACTCCAGTAATTTATCAGCAGGTACTTCAGAGAAATCAAAAACATCCTCCTCTTGCAAGCCTTGCTCCATGAGGCCTCCTGCTCTCACCCTGCTGGCTCTTCCCCGTCTCTCATCATAGTCAGACTCAAGCCCTCTGCCACCAGAGCCGTGGTGTGTGCTCCCTGTGCCAAGCACTGGATGCAATTAAAGCCAGGCTGATTTAAAGGCAGGGGTATTGTCCATCATGATAATGAAAACACAATGAGAAACTCGGGCAAGAATTTTTTGGGCCCAAAATAATCCCTTTTCCTGAAATCCTGGGATTGCGCCCAGCATTGTAGGCTGATCCCCTCCCT
This sequence comes from Excalfactoria chinensis, assembly GCF_039878825.1. NCBI lineage: Eukaryota > Metazoa > Chordata > Aves > Galliformes > Phasianidae > Excalfactoria > Excalfactoria chinensis. The sequence continues at coordinate 1,811,473 of NC_092838.1, read as the reverse complement.
TCAGATAGCTCTGTGGCATTCTGTGAGTGCCATTTGGGATGACATTTCTGCACAGGAAGCTCTGCGCTGTTGCTGTGTATAACAGGCAGTCAGAGCGAGCAGCCCTCACTCTGAAGAGGGAAAAAAGATGATGCTCCTCTTTCTGCTTTAAGGAAGCGATACGGAACAAGGGCACAACGGTGTGTCCGTCCTGATGCCAGCAGGTCCCACACAGCAGCACAAACAGAGCTGCCCACAAACCAGTCACCACAAACTACAACGCAGTTCAAGTTAAAGCAGCAAAACACACCTGCTGGGAAACACCAACTCTCCAAAATACTGCCACGGTTGGTAAGTGACATCCCTGCACTCCAAAATACCAGCTCTGCTTGCACACCCTTGTAGGTACACTCCAATTATAAGTTTGATTCAGTGACTGAAGTACAAATTACTTTCAGCTTGACCCTGAAGTCAGAGTGGAAGCTGCAATGTATTGCTTCTTCTGAAACAACAGAGCTGCTTCTAGCTTGTGATCACAAAAGGATTTAAACTTACGCCTGCTAGATTTGCAGAACTGCAAGTAAAGAGACACGTGTCCGCACACCGCCCGTACAACACGCTGACATGTGCTTTACCTGACCGAGATGATGAGGGACAGCACCTCCAGCAGGATGGCAATGACAAACACCACCACGGCAGCGGGTGGAGGAGGGGATGCCACCATGCCATGCTTCAGGAAACATGTGACAGAGAGGATGAGGAAGACTGTGGTGGAGAGGAACACGTCCAGGAGGGAGCTGAAGGTAGCGCTGGCAAATGTCTTCACGGGTGCGTTCCTCATCACCTGGAGGAGGGATGATAACGAGTACAGACTGTTACTGAACACAACTGTACCACAAACAGCTGCTTGCAAAACCAGAGCAACACAGAGAGCTTGGCCACTTCGTTAAGCCACTGTAAGTACTGTGTTCAAAGCAGAAAGAAGGAGCAGAAGGGGTGGTTTGACAGCAGTGAGGTCCCTGCAAAGAAGCCTGGTTGGTGGCACAGCCCCTGGTTGCTGTGCAATTACTTTCATAAAGACCACATAAAAAAAGCGTCAATTCTACACAAAGAAACACAACCCAGTGTTACCACAGCAGAGAAAGCTGGAAGATTTCTTCAAGTATTTTCATTTAAAGTAATAATAGATCACACAATAAGAAGAAGAAATACAATCCTCTGAGTGCCAACTGGCCTTTAAGCAAATCCCCTAAAGAGCCCTCAGCAGAACCAGCTCCTCACTGAGCTCCCGTCCCCCTCCCAGCCAGGATTCAAAGCAGCAATCAGGACGCTGTGTAATCTGCATTGATTCGAGGATGGGACAGCACGTTCTGCTCTTCCCCAACCCCTGGCCACACAGCCAGCCCACCCTGTGCTGGCCCCAGCACCCGTACAGCTGTGGTGTGTGCTGGTGTGGCCAGCCCAGCTGAAATCCAAGCCCTGAGCTCCCCATCTCAGCTCACTGCAACCTCACAGTGCCTGAACAGCCCTTTAATCTGAACTGCAGCACAACCCCTTTTACCCACAGAGTCACACAAACTGAACTCATGGAGCGAGCACTGGACCCAGCAGTGACAGCACTAAGGGTGCCCTAACTGCTTTATGGAGCACCCAGCTTCCCAACCAAGAGGCTGAGCAAGTCCTCCCCACTTGGAAGTGATGGCAGAGCAACCACGTAGCTGGCAGCATGGAACGAGAGCTGCACTCCCTGCAGTTGGAGCCACTCTCAGCAGCGTTGCTCTGCAAAGAGCTACACCAGCAGCTGTGCTGACAGCCATCCCACTCCCCAGGAGAGGACCCTTTTGTTTCATGCTGGACCTCTGTTGTGCCTCAAGAACAATTTGTTTGCCCCGCTGACGTGGAGCTGCTTCACAAAGCGAAGACATCCATTTTCAGATAGGTTTGCATAATCATCCTCAAATTAACAGCTTATCACCAACGAAACGCACAGACCTCATTCCTGCTCCATCCTCTATGAATTTCCTGCACACCCACATTCATAGGCCAATCTGCACTGACAAGCACTGCTTCTCTTTCCAGCCTCCCAGTTGGAGAGATCTGGGTTGATTGTTTTCTGTACAGACTGTACAAACTGGGCCGACAAACAGGTATAAACACCGTATAAATGCTGACTTATGAAAAGAGCAAAAAACACTCTTTAACCAGTCTTGATTTGCTCTTGTTGCACTCAGTTCATAGCAGAAAGGAGAAAAAAAGCCCCCAGGAGCAAAACAAAACAGATCAATGCAGGTCAATAAAACGAGCTGGCTCACAGCACCAGAGCCATTAGGAGGCATGGGGAGCAGGAAGGGAGGGCAACTGTAACTTTGCAGCTGCTTGTGGAAACACAGCCTGAGTTAGTGCTGATGTCCAGTGTTGCTTCATGCAAACGTGCAGCATCCTGCCAGCTCCTCCCAGCAGGGCAGCAGCACTCGCTGCCATGGAATGCCTGCAGAAATAGTAGCTCCCAAAGGGGTAAAGGACAACTCTTCATTCACGAGTTCCTTCCCATTTATGCAATGCTCCTTCCAAATAGCAGCACTTTGAACTGCCTCCTTCTGAACGCTGCACACTTACACAACTTAAGATATTGAGTCCAGGCAGGGTTTGGGTACCATGGAGATAACCAGGAGGCCATGGCACAACCAAGGATCAAATTCAAAGCTACTGTTCTCTGAGCTGGGATGCTTAATGAGAAGGCAAGCATTCCTCTGCTTTCATATCCCATGGTCCTCTGTCCTGCCTAAAGCATTAACACATTAACTTGAAAATGGAGAAAAGGCAAATGAGGGGCGGAATGTACCCTGATGGGCTGTGAGATTGTATACCTGCTTCAAATGCTGGACTTGACTCAGGGTATGGCACACTACAGGTAAACTGAGACTGCTCTCAGAGGCAACAATATCGAGCAGTGCATCGCATTTGACATTTCATGACACTTGTCATCAGCTGCAGTGAAACGTGTCAAAAACAATTACAGGTATTGCTCGGATGGATCACAGGAGAAACGCACCTCTTCCTGATAGCTCGTCCTGTAGGCCATCTCCAGGTCCTGATCCAAGAAGTTCAGGCTCAGCTTACTGATAGGTGGTTTAAAGAAGTAGTCCTTCATGAGACTAGAGAGAAAACAGACAGTGTCAGCACCACTGCATTCAGCTGCAGAGCCACCACGCCATGGTTCTTCTTGAAGGGACAAGCCTTGCAGCTCCCGCAGCTCTCCTTTGCTCTCAGCCATGGCAGCCCTTACCCACACCGCTCCTCAGACAGAGGACATGGAAACACGGCAGAGCTGACTTCTGTACTTTCAGGAAGCTGCTAGCAAGTTCTTCTAGAAACTTAACAGCCTGACTGCAGATAGCTGTAATATAAGCTAGAGGATGGTAAAGGTTAATTGCTGCCACAGACGTGCAACCCTAGGAGACGCGTGGCTGCGGGTTATTTATGTCGTAGGTGCAATTCTATCGGTCAGAGCAGGCCAAGGATGATAAAGGTGACAGAGTGTTAGAAAAGAAACACGGCCTGGTTTAGAAAACAGCGTTGTCTTGTTATTCCATAGGCACCACAATAAGGCAGTAACTCAGCTGGGAGGGTTCAGCAAACCATCCAGGCTGCAGAATAATGCAACCCGAGGTGATGGATGGCTTAAATTTACTTCTGCCATAGAAATGTGAAATTGCCTGTTGGTCCTGAGAATTACTGCAACGAGCGGAGGAGAAGCAGGAGGCAGCACCACCAGGGCTGGGCACTCCTGCTCTTCATCTTCCAGCACCACGTGCAACAAGAACATAAAAGAGCCCTCAAACATTGAAAACATGAGGAAGTTGTTTCTGTTTCCCACCTTTGGGAGCAAAACCAGAGTGATGGGGAAGTTCTGTGTGAGTTGTAAGGGGTTTATGGCAGAAGATTCCCAGTGACACCAATGATACTTAGCAAAAACTTGCCACAGTTCCTAGCCTTGTGCCCATGCTTTCACAGGAAGGCGATGCTTGCTGATGCCATCTATCTCTGCGATTGCCTGTTCATCCTCTCTCCTGTTCCATCCTCAATCTGAGATTTCAGGCTGCACTTTCCTTAGGAATCTCCTCTTGTTTTCAAGCAACTGATTTTTTTTTGGAGTTGGGTGGTGTAAGTTTAAGCATTTTGTGCTCTTCCTGCTTCTTGTACCACTTATCTTTTATGATGCACAGTAGCATGCAGATTGCAGTGACTAAATGAGGGTTATTATTATAGATGTTGTAGTAAAGCTGAAGTCAAAGCTCAAACTCTGCACTGTTAGCAAGATATATATCATCAACTTCCAAGAAAAGGCAAACCGGTAACTTCTACAAGAAGGATTCTGTTGTAATGCTGTAAATGCAAAGATGCCACAGCAACTGCAGCTTTATCACTATTCCTATTTAGTACTTCTGTTACTACCATTAAAGGTCACTGAAACTGTGCTGAGACTTCAGCTTTAAGGCAAAACGTGGGCATGGCAGGAGAGCAGCAGCCCCATGCACTGCTGCAGCACGATGAATGCCAGCAGCACCCAGCTCCTGCCCGCACTGAGGAGCACGCAGGCTTCCAGCTCAGCCCCGGGATGTGTTTACCTCTTCCCAGCTGTGCAGGAAGCCTGCATGATTAATTTATACAACTCATCACCATATCTGGGTTAGACATCTTCTGTTGATGCCATGCACAATTTCCATTGCAGATCAGCACATCTGCGCTGTGCAATGGGGTATGGAGTGCTCCCAGTGCGAGCAGAAGCTCCCGTGTGCTGCACGGTGTACGTACAGTGATGTAACAGCAAAGCAGCAAATCCCTCTACTGAGGGCTGTGAATGACATCAATCTTCATGAAAGGCAACCAAGTTTGGATGTCACCGCCTTGCCCCACAAAACTCCCATTTCCCACTCAAGCATCTCATTGGGACTCCATCTGAGACCAACCAGGTTACATTTCACAGCAGGGGATCAAGAATGTTCTTTAAATGACTCATCACAGAGAACTTAACATCAAGAAACGTTACAAAGGGCCGATTTAAAACGGTCGACTTAAACCATTTGGAATAGGCCTAATTAATCCAGAGATTATTTTTGGAAAGTTATGTTTACATGAACTGAACTCAGCAGAGAAGTTTCCCTGGCAACAAGAAATGGCCCACTTAATATGGTAATGATGATATATAATTGAGGAAAAAAACAACGAAAAAAGGCTTTGACTGATGCCAAATCCCCATCCTACCGCTTCCTTTTGCCAAACGAGAAGGAAGCACCTATTTTGCTCATAGAGGAGGAGAGCTGCAGGAACCCAAGGGCTGGAGGTGGGTATCTTTAGCAGCCCGATGGCATTAACCTGCCTCTGTACCTTAAAACTGGCCGCACGTTGGTTACTTTTTAAACAAAAATCCTATTTGTTCTTCCTGATTTCTGCAAACATTCCAACTTTCACAATCATTCTCCCTTCCAAACCATCAGCTAAGCACCTATTCTTGTCCATTAAGGGCAGAGCACACACACAAAAAGAAACCTGAGTTCTTACTGAAGCTGCCCTTAGGAGAAAGGGAGTGTGGAAAAACAAACTAGAAGAGACTGGGGAGGGACTGGAGCCCCCATCTCTCATTCCTCTCCACTTTGGTTATGTTTTCAATTAAGACAACGCTGCCGCTGCTCCACACAGCCGGGAGTAAACGTGAGCAAACAGCTTCAAGGGTATTTAGATAAAATGTCTCTAATTGAGTGGAAGCAGCGAAGCAAAAATAAGAACAGTCATAAATAATAACAAAGCTACGTTATCGGCTCAGCTGATCCCATCAAATCACTGCCACAATAAGGGAGGTACAACTGTGTGTTTACAAAAGCACACGCCGCTGAATTCTGGAGAAGGTATTTTCCTCTGCCCAGAAGAAATCTTTCAGTTTGAAGAGCGTTTTAGTTTTCACTCCTAGTAACTCTACGTCCAAGTGTGACTCCCAGGCATCAGCCACACAACGTTATCAGATGTTGCTCCCTCGCGATGCTAAAATGTGAGTTCTGTGCTTCAGATTGTATGTGCCGCTTCTAATTGCGGATGAAGGTACGTCATATCTGTATTGGGAAGAACTCTTCATGTTGAGTTCAACTTCGGGACAAGACATTGAAAGATGAGTTTTCATTTCCAAAGACTCAAAGGATGAATGTCTACTCACCGCGGAAGAAGAACAATGAAATATGTTATATGTTATGTTAACAACTATTGACATGAGACAAAAAGCACACAAATACTGGTTATGTAGCTGGGATCCCTCTCAATGCCTTCTCTCTCCTTCAGACACTTCTACAACGTGCAGTGTTTTCCTTACCTGTCCTCTTTAATCACATCCACAAAGTGGGCATCCGTCTTTTCTCTGATGTTTTTGAACCTCAAAGGGAGGAGAGCCGACTGATCCAGACTCACTCCCCCCCATCTTCCTTTCTCTTGCAACATTTCATAAAGCGAGGTTTGACTGTTGCTCAGCTTTTCTTCCTGTGGAGGACTCAAAAGTCCATTCTGAGTCTTTGGACTATGTCCTCCTGGAGCCTGCAGGATAGAAAGCAAAACAGACACAGGGAACATGAGTGGCCGAGAAAACAGACAGGATAAATTAAATGGAGCTAAAGTCAAAAGGAGCTTTTCCCCCAGCACATAGAATGTTTACCTGGTCGTGCCAAAGACCTCCCTCCACCTGCCTTGGAGTCACTCATCTGCCAGCAGGGCATTCAGGTTTATTTAGTTATTTAGGTCTTGTCCTTTTGCTTTCTATGTCCCTCTTCCCAAGGCACCAGAAAACAAAGCACATATTCACATACAAAGTGGAGACCAACCACAAGCCTAAACATCATTCACCCATCTTCTGGTCAAGGCTCTCCTCCAAGTCTCCTTAAATCCCCACATGACCCGTGCTATCTTGCCCCAGGCCACGAGACAACCCCACTGCTATCTGCTAAAACTACCCTGCCAAAGCCACACCTTCACTGAGGTGCAGAGCTTTGACCGTTGCACTGATCATATATTTTTGAGTTCAGACACCAGCTTGTAAGACTGCTTAAACACGCAGCATTATCAAGCCTGCTCTCATTCCTTTCAGGATCGAAGTGAGTTTCAGCCAAAAAATGTTCTTTTTTTTTTTTCCCCCCCTCATGGAACTCGCAGTTCCTTCCTTTACATTTTGTAATGCACTGAAGCAGATCCAGGAAATCAGACAAACTAAACATGGCTGGAATGAAAGGGAGCTGCCGTTAGTCAGGATCGTTTTATAACTTCCAAAAGCAAACATGTACCAAACTTGGCATATCGCAGCACTCATCTCCCCTCTCCACGTCTTATCATTTCCCACGTATCATCCATCCCCATCTCCATGCCCACTCCTGACAGAAGTTCCTTCGCTGCTGCCCGCACTGCAGCTCCTCCAGAAGACTATTCTTGGATGTCCCTCGGTGGCCATAAATATCACATCACCCCATCACGCACTGAAATATGTTCGAGAGTTGAGAAATATCTGGTTTACGGCCATGCAAAATTAATTGAAGCTCCTGGTGTCTCTATGGTGTAAATCACACAAGGGAAATGAACACGGGCAGATACAGCTCAATGTGCAACTGTTAATATAGGATTTCCTATCTTTTGACAGGAAGATGCGACAACCAAAAACCATTCTTTTAACATAAGCATTTCTGGTATCCACTTTTCTAGCTGAACAAACACAACAAAAGCTCGTTTTGTGCATGTTAAAAGCCTTCATGCCTCACTTCTCTCATAAATAATAGCCAGTGAAGATACCAGACAGCAGCAGCAGAACATCTCCACGAGCAGAGAAGTAAGTAAGAGAGGGAATAACGTTTTCTGTCTGTGCAGCTCAAAGAAAAGCTGTGTGTGCTGTTTGCTTCCCTGCCTGTTCTTTGAGCTCATCTGAAGGATGCAGCAAAACCGTCTGCTCTTTCACAGAAGGTCAGCGTGGACTTCTCTTGGCCTTTTCTCTTCAGCTCTTTGGCAAAGGCTCAAATCCCTAAGAAAATTCTTCCTTCGGTCAGCTCAAGGTTTTCCTGTGCTGTCTCCACTCTGTTAATCTTAACAGGAGGGGATTAGAGTTTGAAACTGCTTGTGTGTAAGAAGAAAATCCCTGCTTAATAAGTGCTGCTGGCTCCTGCATTGCTGTGGTTCCTGATGGCAACAGGCTGTCAGCTGTGTGAGCACAGAGATGCAGTGCACCACGGGACCACCTCCTCTTCTGATGAGATGTGGGGGCTTCAAAGGACACTGAGACCCGTCCCTGGAGGTGCTCGAGGCCAGGCTGGATGTGGTTCTGGGCAACCTGATTGAGCATCTCATTCAGTAAACCAGCAAAGCTGTCTGAGGCAGGGGGGCTGGGACTAGATGGTCTTTGAGGGACCTTTCAACCCAAGCCATTCTGTGGCTCTATGAAATGGTTAACATCATTTTTGGATATGAGAGAATCAGAAGGGATGCAAATGCTGTGGGCCAGGCACAGCAATGCAGAGAGGGGGGAGAACAGAGATAAGCAGAGAGAGCTGATGTCTCCTCTTCCTAACAGAGCTGAGACTGCAGAGATCTGTATATCCAATGTGCATGGGGCTGCTCCATAGGCTTTTGTTTGAATGGGCATCCCAGGCTTTATGGGTAGCCACAGAGCTGCTCCAGGTTTGGACTAGCACTACACAACCTGCAAATACAGGAGGGCCACATCACTGGTCTCCACTTGCTTGTTTCTTCCAGTGAAACCACCGGCATTTATTCAGTGCTGCACAGACTTCCAAGCAAAGTTTGGTGACTCAGTCATTAACATACTGGAGGCAAACGTAGCTGCAGCAGAAAGAAACTTCAGAGAATAATTCTGGTGAAGACAACGTATGACACGTGAGGCGGTTGGTAGCAGAGGACAATCTGTTAGCAGTCAGCTCCTGCAGACCCCAGGCACGAGGGCAGCAGCATCTCATGCTCAGCATCTCAGCAGCCTGGGAAGGTCTCCCACAGCACTTTTCCCTTGATGATGTGCTGTTTGGAGCCCTGCACCTTCTGGCCACTCTGCTCCATCTTTCCTCAGAGCTGCAGGGATTATTTTTTTTCCTTAAGCTGTTTCTTAGGAACCCCAGCAGAGAACACGGCCTACTGTGCTACATACCATTTACATAAACGCTGGCACGTTTTCCATTAGCACTATACACAAGTGGAGTTTTACAGACAGACGGGAAGAAAAACAACCAGATAACAATCTCTGAGCATGTTTATAAAGTGAATCTCCCCAGCGAGGGAAAGCATTAAACTTATCTCAAAGCCTAACAGAGAGCCGATGAGCATTTACCATCAGCCTGCATTAAGGCAGCAGCTCCATTTTTTAGGAGAGAGCAGAGAGACTACGAAGGCCAGGAACAAGACGACAAACAGGCAGTGTCTGCTACTGTAGAGAGAGTGGGTGGTTTCAGTGAGAATATCTAAGCAACAAGCACAGAAAACAATCTTTGCAGCAGCATGGTGACTATGTAAGATGCTGTATTTGTCAGAAAACACGGGTATGAAGGGAGTTAGGTATTGTGAATTTCTGCTGTGTGCATGAACGGGAACGACTCTTTTAGAGCTATGATATGGGGAACACTGACAAGACACTGGTGGGGATGCGTGGCTGGGTGACATAGAGATGACCAGCAGAAGCAACAGGCAGCAGTCACTACTTTGTGCCTCTTTCCCTGGCATAGTTTATAGTCCCAACTTCAGGTCCATCCCAGCATCAGAACGGACTCAGAAAACCACTAATCCTTTTGACAAATGGGGGGGGAGCCCAACTCACATTTAGGAAACAACTACTCAAAACTGGTTCCGTTGCTGAAGGGTTTGACTAAAGGAACAGCGATGCAAGAAGGAGGCAGCTAAATGAAGCAGAGAACTGAGGGAAAGAAGGGAAGTGATAAACACTTAAATTACCTTTGTACTGTTTTTATGCTCATCCTGACAACCATTTTGGATAGCTCCTTCGTCTATGCTGACATCGCAGTGGGGAACAAGGGTGGTACTACATGAAGGGCAAGGCTGCAAGGAGACAAAAAGAATTTAGCTGGGAACATTCTGGTGTCCTCGTCACGTTATGCAATTTATAATGCAGCCCACTCGTATGCTTGCTGCATGGTTAAAAGACAAACAAAGCGAAAGAAAGGGAAGAAGGGAACAGAATTTTTTAAAGGACCAGAATCTACCATTTCAAAAAACAAATCATAGATCTTTGGTTCAGTAAAGCCAAGCCTGATCCAGGAAAGCTTTACTGGAACCACCGCTTAACGGTGAGGGACCACCCCAACAAGAACAAAATACCCTTCAGTGACCAAAGTGCAATTATCTCATCTAAAAAGTATCTGCAGGAGGATCTGAATGGCATTATGACCAGCTGAGGGGAGACTTAGCACAAAAGGCAGCACAGTCAAGCAAAGAACACCACGGTACACCAGAAATGGCAAAGAGAAATGGAAAGCAACACATCTGAAATTAATAAAGGGTGATACTTTCTCACATGGCTCTGCAACACAGGGGAGTGGAGCTCTGGCTGTGGAATGCCGTTGAAGCCAAACATTGCCCAAACATACAGGAAACGAGGAAAGCAAAACCATCAGGACTTGAAACTTGCAGGTTTTGCATTTTGGAAGCAGCCTAAAATGTTGTGGTTTGGCTTTTAAAACAACCCATCCCACTGGATTAAAACACTACGACCTTTAGAGGAATTAAGCCCACACCTTATCTTGCAAAGTCCTTCAAACCTGAATCCCATGCTTGCCACACGCAGGCAGGGTAATGCGTGAGAGGGACACTCCATCTGATCCCTGGCAACAATTCCTATGTTCTTGAGAAACTTTCTTGTCACCAGGCCTGCCTCAGGTCCACTAATGGATGTAGATACAGCAGTCCTAGAGCAGCACGCCAGTTCTGGCACGCTGTATGGTGGGTTACCTACAGAAACTTCCTGATAGAACTTCCAACTTGGGCATTTTCCATTACCTTCCCCCGTACAACCTGAGCAAGTAACAGTACATATATGGAGAGGAGCGAGTTGGTTCCTAAATGGTTCCATTTAAAAACCACTGAATATTGTAAATTCATTGACCATCCTGTAGAAAGTGATCCCCGTTTGATGCTGGCATAAAGCAGTGGGACCAGTTTGTGTTCTTAGCTCCTGGGGTTACACCAGGAGACAACAACCTCAGAAAACAAGCCTGATCTTTTGAAAGGAGGCTACTTGAGTTATGCCACGTGGCCAAGTCAACATCATGAGCCTCATTCTCTGCTGCAGACGCTGACACAAGCCTGCTGTGGATGTGGCCCAGTCACAATGAATAATTCAACAATGCACTTTCAGCAAACACCAAGACAAGCAAATGTACCTTCTGTTTTCACACCGACAGCCTACGATCCCAGCAAGTATGGGATTTCATGATACATGATCGGGAAAATAAATTGATACCCAAGTGGTAAAAAACACCATGCTTGGTTGAGCAATTTACAGTGTTCTCACACAAAAATCAGCTGCTAATAAAGACTTCCATTTTTAGCACCTTTCCTCACTGCTTTAATTATGTACCCACTGCACGTCCCAGAACTCGCCTTTCATTGCTATCCGTACTGCCATGAGATTTGCAATGCAGTTAAATGCAGACACGGTAGAGGAGAGGAAGAAATACAACTCCTGTCATGGATCAATTACTGTTGCATTCTCTTTCCCGACCTTCCTCAACAGATCTTGTCCAACAGAACATTGTTCTGTTCCGTTCCAACCCAGAATGTGAAAGTCATCCTTCTCATCCAATATGGCCACTTACTCCCTTGGAAACAGAAACATTTCAGCTTGCCTGTAATTTTGCCCCTCCTTCTTAAGTCTCTTTCGCAGAGTTGGAGTCATCTCCTCCCACACTGACACTGTTTACAGCTTTGTATTTAAAACAGTTGGCATGTAAGTCATGATTCTTTTGCAAATTATCATGATTCTTCTGCAAATTCTCCCTCCAGACCCCACCAGAAGGCTGCAGGTTTCAAAGGAAAAACACTGTAAGAAAGAAACCCACTCCTATTCAAAAGCTGTGCGTGAACTGTAATTAAACGACACAGTTGTTCTTTGTGGATCTTACACGCTCTCATATATAAATACATATATTGTACATATCATATATAATGAATAATAATGATTTATTATTATTATTACCACTCACGTGATTGCTTCTACGTTATACTACCACATTCTGATGCATTTTGTGGCATGTGTTACGGGGATGCTCATCAAACCATAAGGGAAGGCAAACTGCAGTCCATTCAGAATTCACATCAGCAATGTCCTTTGGGGAAGCAGGCCCGCTGCTTCTGAGTCTGTCTGGCCACCAGTGAAATCAATGTAACAGCCCCAGAGCTCGTGGCGATGAACAGAACGGCAAGCACACAAGCATAGATTTACTGCAACAGGAGCACAATGGTGCACAGGGTATCTGAGAAGGCTGAAACTGAGCTGGCACTTGTCCTAGATGCTCTTCTGAAGCAATTTTCCCTCTTGAACAGCCAATTTGAGCCTCTCCTTCACTTATCTGGATCACCATGTTTGCACTTTTGCAGTGCAGAAGACCAGCATCAGCACTCAAGCAGCAATTAACACCTAGGCAGGGCGTTCCAGACCAGAACAAGGCAGGGAAGCGACAAGCAGCAACCAAAGCATGAACCAACAGCACGTCCCAGCAAGGCACACTGCTGGAACAGCAATGTCTCTGTTACCTGTCCTTCTGCAGATTAAGTCCTCCCTGTTTTGGAAAGCAGAAACCAGAGGGCAAGCTGATTCTTAACACCAGATTACATCTTGGACTTGGGTCATCTGAACAAGGACCGCAAGTTAATACATAACAAACCCTAGCAGGTCCCAGCCGCAGGCAGCTCAGCACTGAACTTTGCTGCAGTTTCACTGCCCTCAGACCAAAGCTTGCTTTATTGTCTGGTGTTAACAAGGCTCACTTGTTTTCTCACCAACAGCACTTCCAGTCTCACTGCTGCATTTAATCGCTCCTCTTGCTCTCATGCTTCACGGATGGGCATCTCAGCAACATGCACTTGAGGTTGTCCAATTCCTTCCACTCCAGAAGCAGATCAGCTCCTAACAATTACTGCTGCATGCGACCTCTGCACAGCCACACACCTCACAGCACAGAGACTTACCTGCATGGACAAGCACTGAATGCTCCACAATGCATTTTCCTGCCTCTTTTGCTCATAGTTTTCAAGAGACAGCTGGCAAGCTACTGCCTGAAGGATGCAAATGTGCCACCCCCATTCTAACATGGGAGTAGAATTAGAAAGGTATTGCCAACAACCTGGGACCAGTCAAACCACATACAGCCTATACTTTGCCTAGACACAAAGATGGCCACACTTGCCTTCTGTATCTATGTAGTCCTGGTCTGCTCTGTCAGGAGCTTGTTTAGCTTTGGACCATACCTTTGGACCAGCCTTGCAGCTCGTCACACTTGTGATCAAGTGTTTTTACTCCAGAATTAGACTCAGCACAGTCCATGCTTTCCTGACCCAGCCGGAGTTGCAAGAAAGTCACCTGCCAGCAGCTCTGCCAGCTGAACAGCAAACCTGTGTTGGTGAGGACTGTCCACGCACTAACACCTAGGGGCAGCAACCTGCACACAGCCTGCCCCATTCAGCAACCCAACACCAGGACTCAGCACAAACAGTGAACAGGCATCTGTTGTTTGGGAAGACTGAGAGTAACAGCAAAGCTCCGGAGCAATACACATTGTTTCACAGATTTCCTTGTCAAGAGTTCTCGTGAGAGGTGAGAACATAACAAAATGACATCAACTCCTTAAGCTGTATCCATACAGTCACTGCCCTCCATCCTGTATATAGCTAGAGCAAGCAGATACAACAGCCTACCAGAACATGCTCTTCTGTAACACAAACCATCATTATTATCTTTCAGTGCCTACATCAGCTGCAGGATCGTACGGAAAGGTTCCCAAGTTCACAGCACACCTTATAAAGGCAGAAGCAGAGTACAGCAAACAGGAAATCATAGCTATAGATTCTTTTCCCCATAATACCAAGACCACTGAAGAAGCAGCCCGACCTCCCAGTCCTGAAATACAAAGAGTCAGGAAATCATTTACATGAAAACACCTTTCAGAAATGTCCATCTTACTTTCAAGATTGGTTGTCAATTGCCTAAACATTTCGGGTTTTTTTCCTGAAGCTAAATTTTGTATGTATACGCATATATATATATATATATGTATATATATATATATGCATACGTGTGTACATAAATAGAGCAAGCAACTCATGAGCAAAATGGTGAGGTTTCCCCATCCAACAACTCTCATGGCGCAGTCTGAGCTCTCTGAAGCAAGTCACTCACCTTTGGCTTTTCCACGTGTTTCAGAGCCTTGGTGGAGTCAGCGGCGTTTTCAGCCGAGGGAGCTGCCTGCATCCTGGCTCCATCCCCAGCCTCCAAGCTGGGAAGCAAGGCTTGCGAACAGCTGCACTGGGGTTCCTTCACCTTCTGACCAGAGATCAGATAGGTCTTCAGTCCTAGAGAAAAGATATAAACAGTGAGAACTGCGGGAAGACAAAAATAACACTACTTTGGACTTGTCAAGTAAGAAATACAGTAGCTAGCAAAGCACGATGGAGGCTCGGGAACAGCACAGAAGGAGTACCAGGGAACAGGCAGCAGGAACACAGACACATTCTGTGCAGCACAGTGGCAACCAGGATTGCCCAACATCTGCTGCCCCAGATCGCAGAGACTGGGACCCGCAGCAGCAGCCATGCCTGACACGTGCTTGCTTTACTCCATTTGCACTCAGACACTGGAAAAAAGAGCTTGGGCTTTCGGCATTGGTTGTAATTGGTTGTAATTGGTTGTAATCAGCTGTAATTTGAGCTGAGACGTTAACTCTTTACTTTTGGAAAGGGTTTGAAGCCTTTTTTTTTCAGTGAGGTCTGGACCGACATGGCACTTTTGCAAAGCAGTGTGTGCTCCCCCCCCCCCCCCACGCTCTCCATTTCTTGCAGAGATGTGGCAAAGCTCCCTTCAGGTTTGGAAAAGGAAATGGCGTTTCAGTGCTAGAAATTCTGACGGGTTTTCATAGTCAGAGCAGACTTCACATTTCTAAAGAACAAACTCAATCTCTCACGCCCACACGCACGCCCTGCAACTGTTGCATGAGCTGAAGCATAATTGGAAGCCAGATCCCTTATTAAAGGCCAGACTGGTAAATACAGTGCTGTACCAGGCTGCTCTGCACCAAAAGCCTGCTCAAAAAACAAGGATCTGAGTCTTGCTCAGAAAAGTCCTTATTTCCTTTCCCTTGTCCAGGCATAAAACCTAAAGGGCTGCTATCACATCTCTTCCTGCACTGAAATGGGTCGGTTTTGTTGCCATCATATGGGAAACCTCCCACCTCGTATGGATGGACACTGCCCTGCTCTGGTGATGTGGAAGGCATCAGCTCAGAGCTGAGCAGTGCCCCTGGGTTGTGGTACAGGCTGGTGCATGGCACTGCCCCCTGGGTGGTGTCCCATGCCACCCCAAAGCTGAACGCTCATTGCCCATCACTGGAAGCCCCACTGACACCATGACTGCTGGCTCCGCACTGGGCTCAGCAAACCATCCCCACACATTGCCCATTATGGAATGTCTGCCCCTGCTCCCATTCACACACAGGGCTCTCCTGGTGACTAACTGCATTCAGCATCCTGCTTCCACAGGATGAAACCTGGAAGCAAACACAGCGTGCTCCAGCCCTTGGAAGGCAGCAGCTTTCTGTTCCAATAGCAGCTGACGTTACGATAAAGGTCATTCTCTTAAAACTTTCTTTAGAGAGATCCTATAAACATTTTTTCACCCGTGACACGTAACACAGACAGCACTTTGTCTGCAAGCTTTCCAATAAAAATAAGTCAGACAGGCTGATAGCAGTTTTTCAGCTCCTCTGTGCAATTCCCAGCACCTCCAGCTCAGTCCATGCAAGAACTGACACCCATGTGGCCACGTACCGGTGCTCAGGGCCCCGTGTATCCCCCCTACAGGGCTATGGGCTCTCAGGGGCAGCTGGTCCCAATGCTGGCTGCCCCAAGCCTCACACACACCCTAGGGTACAAGACAGAGCATTAAACTTCCTATTTCTATTTCTAAAAGCTACCTTAAAGCAAGGTAATTATTTTACCACTTCTATCATTCTTGGGTTTTGTGTTGCTTTTAAAAGTAGGTGTATTTTCTTTGTTATTTTTTCCATGTTTTTCTTCTGTCTTAACGCACCGTGCAGAGTCATTTTGTCAACGCGTGGCATAAAGGTGAAATTACCTCCTGTTTGAGCTCCGTGCTGAAGAAAAAGCAAAAAGGTCCTTGTGCTGCTGTAACCAGCCCTACTTGGAAGAGCAGCCTCATGCTTTGCGGAAGCTTACTACTGCTGCCTACCTAATACTTGCTCATTGAATCCTTCTTATGATAGGAATGCTGTATGTGCAATTCGGTGACTCTTCACAAAGGAGCTCCTGTTCAGTCTGAAATGTCGTGGTATATAACAAAAACTATTAATTCAGCTCAACTGTGCTGATGTAAGTAATATGAATTACATGCACAGTGAGCTCACACAGACACGGAGCCATCCCCATGCAAACAGTGTCTTGGGCAACACCTCAAGACACTACAACAAGGAAAGAGCTACAACATGCAGGTTCTGCTGCTCAGTAAGGTAAAGCTCACACTGCCTTCCCCTCCTGCCAGTTTCCATTTGATAACGACCCCCTTCTCCTAGATTTACTCCAAGTAAATACTGAAATTGAGCTGCCTGGTGGCCAATGTGTGCAGGCTGCACCCTGACATGGCTCCTGGAAGCGGGGCTGGGAGCTGGCTTGCTCCTGTGAGGGGAAATCCTACAGCTGGCAGGGGGGCACAGCGACCAGCCCAACACACACCTGATTTGGGTATCTTCTACCCAGGACAAAGTGAGTTCCACTGCTCATATTGGAACGGCACGAGCTGCCTCTTTCACCTGTCTTCTGAAGATGCAAAGTCACAAACTCATCCCAATACTAAAAATCCACACCTCACACCAATAACTGATCTTGTGTGTACGCACCTCCCCCTCCCCCTTCAAGCATATCATTTTCTGCATGCACATAAATCAACAAAAATATAAAGAAGGCTGTGCATAAACATCCCTGTGGGTGAGTCAGTTCTGGCAGTGTGAGAACAGCCCCTTTGGGGAGCATTGGGTGATAATAGGGTGATAGGAAGGAAAACGACTCTCAATGGCAAACCATGGCCTCCTCCTCTCCTCTCTCTACCCTACTGAACTTCAAACACTTCTGAAACCCTTCTTGTGCAGAACAGCCCCCAGCAGAGCTCTGTTCTGTAAGGCTGGGACATCCCCTCCAGCAGAGCAATAGGCCCTGCATCACTCCAGCCATGCCCCCTTTGCCAAAAGGCTTAATATTAATGATTCTCTTTCATTATTCATCTTCCCATTAGTTTCCCTTAAGAACCTATGCACTCTAATCACTTAGTCACATTTCTTTGCAAATAATTACTAAGCATAAGTTCATAAAACAGTTAATTGAGCTCTGTTTCCACAGACCTCTGCTTCTGCATCATCCACAGATGGAATCTGCAGAGCTGCCCCAGCCTGCAGCAACCACAGGCCTGCTACCTCAGTCATTTAACAGCCATTTGGTACAACTCTGATACAAGCTTCTAGCAGCGTACAGGCAGCTCATGCAGAAAGCTGAGCATTTGGGAGTCAGCTTTTGCTCCTTTCTTCCCAAACTGGTTGGTTCTCACTCACTTTTGGGTTACACTTCTTTGCCATCCATCATTTCTTGCTTTCACTTTTTGATAAAACACGGTGCAAAATCCTCCCTTTAGAGACACAATCTCCTTACTCAGCCCCAAATATGGGAGTGAAAGAGCTGCCATCCAGCACCTGCCACTGCAAAGAAAGGGAACCATGACCTGCACTGGGGTTTCCTTGTAGCATAAAATATGCTGCCATTCAATTTAATGCTCTGTAAGATCAAATATTGACTGCAATTATTACCACAGGCACCCAAAGGAGCTGCTGATCAAACCCTGCTCAGCCTGAGGAACCAATGGACGAAGCTTTCACCTCTTGTAGAGCATCCGTGCTCCCTTGCAATGAGCCAACTGGGCACCTTCAGAGCAGGACTCAGGGCAGTGCCAAGGAACACACAACTCCAACTGAAAATGAGGGGTGCGACTGCTGCAGCAACTATTGTTTGTTTTCCCTGTTGTACAATCTTCATTTGCCAACAGACGGTTATGTTGCTTATGTTGAAGAATCAACTTCTGAGAGTTTTCCTGAAGATTCCAGTGATTTCACGATTCAAGGATTTGCATGCATTGAAATGAAGCGAGAAGCAAAAGCTCTGAGGGCCATCCTTAGCTGGGCAGCAGCATCTGGCAAATATAAACTGTATAATCCCAGGGTTTGGGATATCCCTGTAGAACATCTTCCAGCCAGCTGAACTTTCCAAGGCGTGAGAGCAGAAGCACCATGTGCCCATGATATCTCTGCAGCTCAACCTGCTGGAGCCGCTTTGGATTTGGGGTTTTGGGAATCCAGGCATGTAAAGACCTATAGGTACAATCTGAATTGAGGGGAGCTGTAAGGCTGCAGCAGGTCCCCTGACAAACCTATGGGACACATCTCCTGCTGCAACACACCCTGACGCCTGCACTCTAACAAACCGGCCTACCTGGAACAGCACACGTTGAATGTATGGAGCAACATTTCCTGTGGCTAAAGTTAGAACGGAATTTATGAGCCAACTTGTTATCTTAGGCCTCTGGAAAGTAGAAACAATGATAACAAGAAACAGAACTTTTCAGGCTGGAAATACAAAAGAAACTCCCCAAAAACAAAACGCCAAACCTATCTTCATAATCCCAGAAGAATTGCAAAGAGACAGAGAAATCAGAAGCGTCTTCTGTGTTATGGAAAACCACTGCTATCCTTATGCCTTTGTTTAGCACAACACTTACTTCTGATCAGCTAACAGACAGCAATGGGCTTGGAAAATGCTGATCAACAACACGTGTGCGGTTCTGGTACTTGACATCTGCAAGCTGTAAGTGGAAGCCCCATACCTGAACCCAGGACATGCGTTTGGAGCTGTGCTGCTGGCAGGAGGCTGCTGCCCACCAACCAGCTCACTAATGAACTTAGAAAAGCTTTTATGAAAAGCAGGAGGTGGGATGGCGAGTAGGACTGATCAGCAATGAGGGCTGTAGGGCTGCCCTTGTTTGCTTGCTGCTCCATCAGTCTGCCGACAGAGTGCCAGCAACCATGGTGGGCAGTGAGAGCTCATCCACCTCACTTCCAGCTGGTTTACTCACCCAGCACACTGCCTGCCTGCCACACTTAGGGGAAGGAAGTATAGGTTTCCATCAAGAGGCAGGATGGGGATTTGGTAGTGCTGCCTGTGTGCTCTGCACAAGAATCCAGGGGCCCAGCCCACTTATGAATGAATGCAGGTAATGTGTGATCTCTGTCCTAAGGATTCCTCACAAACCTTCAGAGATGAACGGCATTCCTACATGCCGTGTATTGGGGATGAGCTGCTCCATATGTTCTCTGCTTTGTGCCCACACCACTCAGTGCTCTCGGAAAGACTCCTGCAGCCTTGGTCTCTGGAATAGCTTTGGAAAGACAAATTCCATGATTTGATTACACCTGTTAATAAGCATCTCCTGTTATCTGATTGGTCTTACTTTTCACACTTATTGACCACAGCTCCCTGTGGGAAGGAATGAGCACGGTGAGCAATGGTGCTATATTGGTAACCAACAGCTGCCAAAGCAAGAGCCAACCATGCATACAGGAGCCTGGCTGCTTCCAAGTGCCAGAGGCACAGGCTGGGGCGGGCAGAGAGGGACCCCAGCAAAGGTTCAAGCAGCTCCAGGGTGGTTGGGGATGGGAATTGATTTCTTTTAGACCAAAAGAGCACGGCCTGACAGAAAGCAATTAGGAGATCATCAGCAGTTCCACACTGGAAAATTTCACCTATCCTTGCGATGGGCATTTTAGAAAGGAAGCAAAGCAAGTGTGTACAATGCACGGAAGGACTCCAGGGCGAAACAATAGTGTGATGCAACCGGGCCCATCCAGGCACTTGGTAACGGAGCGAGCTGTTGTGGCTCCTGGTCCTAACAGAGTTTTAATAGAATCCAGACAAGAGCATGCAGCAAACAAGATTTGAGAAGCCTCTGTTGTCTCACGGCTGCAGTCTGTGTGCTGACAGGGCCACAGGCAGGCAAGTTGCTTCCCCCTGTATCACAGCACGCGGGTAGGCTGGCTGCCATGCACCCACCACAACCAAATCAGAAGGGCAGGCAAACCTGCCAGGGGCTGGTGGGCTCTGCACATGCTGCCACTTTTTGGTTGGAAACTGGTAATAAATGGCAGCCTGACATTTAGAAGGTAAGGGAAAAAAAAAACCCAACGACAAACAGATGCAATACTCCCATCAGCTGTTTTCTAATCATTGTTTTTTCCAAGCAACGCATCGAACGGTATTGAAAGCACACAGCATGCTCCAATGTTTTTGCTTAGGTCATGAAAATAGATCATCCCAGGGATCTTGTGACCGCAAATAGGAGAGCTGGAACTTTACAGTTCCCAAATATCCATCACTCAGGGGTAAGAATGAGCCCCTCATATCAGTACTGGATACCCACGGGTGCACTGTGCCAGATCTTTCTGCTGCAGAAAGCAGCAATGACTGCAGCAGGGAAGGCACTGCAGAGCTCTCGGCAATGTGAGCACTGCCTCCCTCCCACCTGCTCCTGCTCAGTGTCTCAAGGAAGATCCCCTCAAGCGTTTACCTCAAAGAACAAGTCAGAAACATCCTTTGGACAACAAAAAACTTGGCGTGAACTTTGACCAAAGCGCATTCACCAAAGTGACGCTGAGAAAAGGTTTGTTAACTTGATTATCCAAAGTCAGCCTCAGGAAGATAGAAAAAGGGTTAAATCTAAAGAAATAAGTTTGCATTTCACAGCTAAGCCCATCTTTTTCCCCACAAGATGATCTCAGCTGGATGCTGCAGGCAGCAGTGCCAACCCCCCCCTGCAGGGTTGCCTGCTGCAGGAACCCTGCTGCCCTCAGGGCCCCCCCATGCAGGTGGGCTGCAACAGAGCAGAGCTGTGGAAGTGATGGTGCACTGCTGGGTGCAGGCATGGCACAGTGCCACCCCTGCACCATGACTTGTGCAATACAGGCAGGCTTTTGTGATTCAAGGGGAGCTGTTATGAATAGCTCGTGCACCACTTGTTTACACATGGTCCGGGGTTTTAAACGGTTACTAATTCAGTCCTGAAAAATAAAATGCAAATAGCAGTGCTGCAGGAGGTACTTTGTGCAGCTCCTATACATTGTTATGGCAAACACAGGTTAGGTGGGGAAGGAAGGAGCGCTGCCACCATGTAAGCACACATCACCACACAGCTCTGTCTTCAGTCTGATTGCACACTCCAAGCATGGAGCATTCAAAGCCTTCCCAGTACAAAGGATAGAATCATTTCAGAGCTACTGCTGAGGAGCTACTGCTGCCAGATAGTGAGTGTTGTGTCTCCCAGCACAGGGCATCAGCCTTTCCAGCAGCTCAGCAGCACTCCCTGACCAACAGATCCAAACACCTGAGCCCTCCCCCCAAAATAAAGATCCCGTCTCCAGCTCTGAGCAAGAGACACCTCAGATCTGCAGAAGCACCGTGCAAACAATGCTGCTTACACTGCATGCTAGGAACTGACCACACTGAGCACTCTGATGCAAACCAGTGTGCAAGACAAGTTTTGGGACATGCTGAACGCTTCATGTTTTGCAGAGACAGAAACACATATTTAGGGATTCATTACAGTAAAAGCAAGCATGATCAGACCTCTTCTGCTCCACAGTGAGACTCAGGAATCATTTATGGGCAAAGCAACGTCCCTTCAATGAGCAATACATACAACCCCTGAGCAGGCACTTCGATACCTCACCCTCCCAACACTCAAGCACGTTCCTATCCTTATTTTACAAAGCCAGCTTGTTCCAAGATTCAAATGACTGCACTTTCTACGTTCAGATATTTCCATGCCATTTTGTTAAATGATGGGAATGAGTGCATCAGCCCCTGAGCGTGGTTTTGGCAGCTGGGGTCGATGCTGTGCTGTACCTGCAGCTGAAATCTCTCCTTGCTAAAATGGGTTTTTTAAAGAAGATTCACCATCACTTTGACGTAAGGTGCAGGAGACACAGGGAAAAGATCTCATTTTGAGTCTCCAAAACAAGCTTCATACGAAACTGCATATTTCATTGCCCATACCTGAGACAGAAGCTAAAAACCACACCAACTAAAAGCTCAGCTGAAAGCACAGGAACAAACACAAACATCCCCTGCCCAGCAAGGCCTACGCAGGAAAGCAATGCTGACAGAAGCCCAAGGAAGGCTGAGCATCTCCCCAGAGCTACTGAGACCCAGGCACTCAAAAACAAAATTCCTCAATGGAGACCAAGGCATTCCGTGGGATTGCTCCCTCCCTGAGGGCAGGGATCGGGGTTTCAGAGGAAACCTGGTGAATCACGGTGGTTTTTAGCTTACTCATCACAAAGAGCATATACATATATATATATATACATATGCTTTTTCTTGCCTTCTCCTTTGCACGCACTGTTTGATGCTGAGGGAGCACTGCAGAACCAAGCACTGGCACTTTCCAGCACCTCCCCAAGCTAAGCAGCCCCATCTCTTGTTTTAAAAGCAGCTGCATATCTGGAATATTACAGCTACGAAACCAACAGAGATGCATGGAAGGTTTCAAAACATGAAAACCAATGGTATTAAAACCTCCTTTCAGTTTGCACACTTGCCTTCCAGGAATCTGGAACTAAAGAACTGACAGAGTGACAATAAAGGCACCGATCTCATGAGATGGTTTTAAAGAGAGCACATGGCTCCAAGGTTAGTGTGCAGGTTACCCAGGACATATATCCCCATCGCCAGCACCAAATCCTCAACCATACAAGTCTGTGTCTCAGCCTCCCCCTCATTCCTGCCTGCACTAACCCATAATTCAGTGTCTTCTTTCCAAGCAGCTGCTGGGTCCAAAAAAGGCCATTTTAATTTCTCATCGATCCAGGCCGCTGGGATTTCATACCAGAGTTCACTTGGGAAACTGGAACAAGAGCACATAAGCTTATAGCTGAGAAAGGAAATGCTTTCCCAATAGTTACTGGAGGGCTCCACTGAGTCACAGCCATCTACCGAAGGCATTACTCAACTGGATGTCCTGTTTGGAGAATCCAAAGGATATACAGTGTATGGAAATGACACAGCGTTACAGAATTTCTCATATGAAGCATATGCAGCCTCCTTTAAAATCTATGAAGCTGTCAGAATCTTAAAGAGCAAGCTCTGGCTTTGAACAGAGGTGTGCTTTTCATCTTCCATGTCAAAAGCATAAGAAGTGGTTTGCTTTAGAGGGAAATGGATTATTTCAAACCTGCCCTCCCATCAGCACCCCGGCACAGGCACAGCATTTGTCTTTCAGCCGGGGCTGCACATCCCCACAGGAGCTGCACATTCCCCAGGAGGCAAAAAACCCAGCAAGCGCAGAAGCCTGGAACAAAAATGTAGCAGAAAAACAAAGAACCTTTCGGTGGGAAGGCTGCGTTGCTTTCAAACTGCCACTTTATCTCCTGGAGGGTACAGCAAGTTCAGGCAAACATGTGCCAATTCAAACAGGGGAGGGTGCAAGCAGCAGCATGACAGCCGGGCTGGGCTGCAGGCAGTGGATGCTCCAGGGGCTCAGAGGGGCAGAGCAGCACCAGGAACCAAATACAGTCTGATGGAAAAAAGCCCGGTCTCAAGACAACACAGAATAGCTGTTGCTCTCAAAGCAAATAAGTAAATACACTGTGTTCTACTCAAGTACATCTAGGTCTATTTTTGCCCGATGTACTAAAAAAGGGGGCACCAGGGAGGCTGTGGGATCTCCATCCATAGAGATATTCCCAAGGCAGCCAGGCAGGGCAGCAGCAGCTCCAAGCAGACTCCTGGGATCAGGGCTTGGGGCCAGGAGCTCCAGAGGCTGCTGTAGCCTGCACCATTCTGATCAGCCAACCAGTTGCCACTTGGGGAATTACTGGAGGAGTTCTCTTAGTCTCAGAGATATGTGCTGGATTGGGTCAGATTTCAAGCATCCTGCAGAAGAAGCCATAGAGAGGAGGGAATTTTCCAAGTTTTCATCATGCACTATTTAAAAAGCCCTCTTGGTGCCCTGATCATACAAAGGCAGGTCACAGCAGGTCTGCTCAACAGAGGAACTTCTTCAGTTCGCATAAATCACAAACTGACCAAAACCACAGCCTAGCCCCACTCTGCAACCACCGCTGCAATTCAGCACAGTGGCCTTATAGGCATCCCATCTTCCATGGGGCTGAGTGCTGCAATATGCCTGCACGCCATAAAACATCTTCAGTTCCAGTTTCCACCTGTTTCCTTTGAGGAGTTACTGATGGCTTCAGAAACGACCCTGCTCGTTGTCAGCACACTCTGCACCTTCTGTGCAAAATGCAGACCATCTCCCTCAAAATTATACGTACGTGTTGAAGGACTCACTAAACACCTTCAGCGAGTGGCCTACAGGGAGCAAGTCCTTCCAACCACTCAGTGATGAGCTGGATTTCAACTCCTGCCACTGAAAGAACATAGACTTGAGATGACCTGGTTCACCTGGTACTTAGCATAAAGGTTACACCCAAAGAGCTGCAATTTTACGCGCTCAAGTAGCAATTTTATTGCCCATTTTTTCTGCAGACAGGCAGGGTGTACTTGAAGCAACTGCCTGCTTTCCAGTTCAACAGAACACGAAGCTCTTATCTCCACTATCATGCACACTTCCAGGCTGAAGGAGTGCCCAGTCTATGAGACAGCATTTGGATTGCCACGCTCCATGCCCACCTCCAGAAGCTTCCCTCTAAGGGTGTGTATCACAGCGATGCTCCCTTGGTTAAATGGTCAGCCCCTGTATTTCACTGGTTTTCCTTTAGAAGTTCATAACACACATGGATTTTTGCAAACAAAGGTTGAAAACCATCAGGGATTGAGAGAACTACAAACAATGAAATCATGTAAAGCCTTCATGGGTAAAAGTCTTTCTGAATTCGGGTTTGATTGGAATATAGCAGCCTGGGAAATTATGGCTCTAACCCACAAACAAGCGAGGGAATGTTCAGTAACCCCAGGCAAAAATCCCCTGGCCTCTCAGCAGCACAGTTCAGGCCGAAGCTTTACATCTATTTATAGACTTCGGGCACATATCACTACAATAGCTGATTGTGCTTTGCAGCTGTTTTGTATATCTAGAAGGGCAGGAAAGAACAGACTGCACTTTGATCATTCCCTTTTTTGGAGTATTAAAACAACAACAAAAAACGCCATTGGAAAGGACTCGGTATTTTTGAATCACAAGGGTACCTGTTCCAAGAGCCACAGCTCACGCTCAGCAGGGAGCTCTGGGCCACACGGCCCATTGTTTACCATCACTGTAAATACGGGCTGCAGAAAATATTTGTTCTGGGAGCATGCAAACTATTTCACCTATCATGGGAGCAAGCGCCAAACCTACTCCCAGGGATCTACTCCCCAGAGCATCTGCTGTGAAGTGACACACGCATGAAATTAAGATGCAAAGTGAAGCATGCAGCATCGCTGGGGAATGCAAGAACGAAGCTTTTGCTCAAGATATTGTTGTAGGAGAAGAATTAACAACATGTAACCTGTAAAACCTGTTGGTATGAGAGCTTTCCAAACACGCGTGCTGAGCTAATGCTGCTGCACAGAGGTACAAATTACACAGAGATGAAGCTGTGCCCCCTGTGCTGGGAGCTCCGTGCTCAGGGCAGCATCCATTCGCTGCTCGGACCAGAACAGCAGCACATACTGCTTTGCTCCTCAGCTCTTGCACTAACACTCACCCTGACACAAGATGTTAAGCCATACTCAGAGGAGTCACAGCCATGGAGCCATCAGCACGAGCAAGTCACATCTGTGCTACATGCAGCACTCCCCAGCCACACACCTGGAGGATGCTCATCACTACGGTCAAACAAACCTCAATCAAAGGAAGGATGGAAATGAGCACCAAGCAAGTACCTGCAAAGACCTCGTCTTACCATATCCATCCTGCCAGAGAAACATTTCTAGTCCATTTCTGATTATCACAATAAGATGTAAAATGGGGTAACCCATGGAATGGGGCACTACAGCCACCCACAAGTTTGAAAGTTCATTTCCATGCAGCCACGTGCTAGGCCCACAGTGGATGGTAAACTGCTCCAATTGCAAAATCCCTGCAGAGCACAAGCACCAAAGATCAGCCTCCAGAGAGCCAGCAGAGCCAAGCCTGGCCCAGTGGAATGCCCAAGACCAGCAATACCAGCTCCCAGCACAGAGCAGGCAGCCCAAACCCAAAAGATGAACAGACCCCATAGTCCCACTCAGGCCCTCCACTGACTCAACACTGAGGAACCATTTTCCTCGATGGGATCAGCCAGTCAGCCCCAAGCCCAACGCAGGGCAGTGACGAGCTCCTAGGGCTGACCAGCTCCTTGCCCGCTCCCTGGGCCTCGGGGCCGTGTGCCCAGCGCTGGCACAGCAGATGGCAGCCAGCCCAGGCTTCCCAAAATATCAGTGCAGCTGCTCATAGCGCTGCCCTCGGACAGGCCGCGGTGCCTACCAGCAGGGCTCGGGAAATATTTTTACAATTAAGACATTACACACAGTGACCACTATTTATACTTCGATATGTCAGCCTTAAATATTTACTTTTCCACTCACTCAGTTTGCATTATATGCCAACAGATCGCTTTCTTGCATCATTTAAAGAGCTTATATGTACTTAAAATTCTCTCAGCAATAAGGCAACAGCGTTACTGTAAAACAACTCAAAGTAAACAATGGGGAAAAAAAAAAATCTTTGCTACTTTTTATCTAAAATAGATTTCTACCGCAAAGATGAACCGTGTTTTTAAGTAATAGATTTGTTTGCCCTCTTCCCAGTGATAAAGTAACAGAGTATTTAAAGAAACCAGAACCAATTTGAACTTTCAACCTCTGCCTGGGCCTTGCAGCACTGCATGGTGCCCACACATGGGCTGGCTGCATCCCACCCCGCTGCCCCACGGCCCTGGAAAGGATGACCCTGGTTAGGGCAAGGAAATGTTTGCACTTCTAACCATACCACATACCAGGGCTGTACTGGCAGTTACTGGACATTCTTCCCAGAAAGCAGCCTGCTTGGCAGCCGTATTTCAACATGGAATTGTTTCCTTTTGCAGACCCAAAGCCAAGTACTGCTGTAGATGCGGGCATGGCCTCGAGGCCCCAGTAGATGATGGGGATGCCCATCGCCACTCCTGTTCTTCCTTCCCCATTCCTCACTTGCTGCAAAGTGCAGAAGAGATGCTCCAGGCTGGGTACCACACTACTTCCTTTTTGTTTTGCTTACTGCAAACCCCCTGAGTCTAGAGTTAACACAGATTTGCTAAGCTGGAAAAGGTCTACAGATGCTCCCGAGCAAAATGGAGCCAGCTCCTTCCCAAAAAGGAACAGTTATCCTCACCACTTCTTTTGCCATTGAGAATCACATCTTTAAATGTTCCTGCTATTCAAACCAGCTGAAGTAGATGAAGAGCCCTGAGATTCACTGCCAATCCATCAGAACACAGACTGCGTAACACTCCAGATCATCTCCCACATAAAACAAAAAGGACGACCATGACCCTTTCCGATCAAACTTCCAGCTCTTTCCTCAGGTCTCCCATCCTGAAGCATGGAGTGGCTGCAGCACTGCAAGGAGGGAACAGCCACCCGCAGGCTCTGCTGCACAGCTTCCATTCCCCTTCCAGCTGCCCGCTCCCATTACCTCACTTGCTCCTCCAGCCATCCCAGGCACTGCACCGGCCCTTTTTGTGCCTTCCATCTCCAGCCTCAGAGCGGAAACCTGGAAGGAAAGGCTGGAAGGAAGGGAAGAGGCACTGGGAAAGTGAAGATGCTGGAGGCATGCAAGGAAATAAGTTTCTAAGACTTTATTAAAGCTAAAACGCTTTTTCCAACTGGCGATTGGAAAGCAGAAGTAACCTCACAATCCTAACCCACATGAAGGAGGGAGGCCAAAATCCAGGCAGCCACTGAGCACCACCTGCATCACATCAGCAGCACAAAGCTCACACACCTGCACCTCCTCACTCACAACATTTCATTTCCCTGCAAGGAAAGAATGGCTGACACAAAGGTAACTCAGGTAGCTGATGTTCAGCCCCACAGCTCAGAGGCATTACATCTAACCTACTGCCAGCAAAACGCTTAGGCTCATCAACCCTGGAGAACACTCTCCTATTCACACACACAGCTTCCACTGCTTGCCAACTTTGTCTCAATCAAGTTTATTCTCTTAATCTTTGCTGTACACTTATCAATGAGCAAGCCTATACAATCACACCACCAGATAAGGATAAACTAAAAAAGAGAAGAGAAAATATTTGAGAACGTTTCGCGACACCAACACTGGCATAAGGTCAGAGAGGATCCGCTTTCCCTGCTGCTGAGTTTTTGGGCTTTGCACCCAAAGCACCTCCACCAATATCACTGAGGACCACACAAGAACCCCCTGAAGCAGTCCTGGTTGGCTGATTGCAGATCTCAGCATCCCTCCGACTCACCCTTCCCCATCTCCCCCCCATCACCTACGGCACAGAGCAACTCGCTCCTCTACATCCCCGAAGATAAAATCTAATGGGTAATTACAGATACAAAAGAAAACCTAGGAATAACTATTTCCCCTTTGCAGCTTCCGTCCCGTTAGCATATTTTGCTGCTATAATGCCTACGGGGCTTATCTTTGGTTGCAGGAGAACAAAGAAAACAAACAGTAAGCATTTATCTAAACAAGCCACAATATTTTCAGAGAAGCTGCCATGGTGATCTATGGGGCCTTGGGAGGTATGTGAGAAATGGGTCGAAAGTAACATAGCTCTTATTTCTATAGCAAGAAGCCATTTGTAATGATTTATATTATAATATCTGAAAATCCTGCCTTCTCCATGTCACCACACACCTCCCATCAGCAAATGGCACTGAGATGCTGTTAGGGCTCACACCACTGAGTCCTATTCTCCCCCCTATCCAGCGGTTTACCCTTTTGAATTACTAGCAAACAAACAGCAAAGAACATGAAAGTACATAAAAAGGGGGCAATAAGCTGCAACAGTTCCATCAGATCAGCTGCAATAAGACGTAAAAAAGAAATATGCAGTCATTTGCAATAGGGGAGAACTGCTGGGTTTGTTTACAAAGGAGCCTGGTGCTCCTCCAAGGTCTACGTTCCAGCCTGAAAATAACTCCTTCCAACAGCTGTCAGGTGGGGGGGAGGCAACAGACATGAGCAGGGTCCGTTCCCAGAGCACACAGTGAACAGCAGCTCCCTGGGAAAGGCAGGCAGTGACCGGGCACCCAGAAGGGAAATGCTCCCATGAGGACTCCCAGCACCTGGCCACAGAAGGCAGGACCAGCACCACCCCCACGCTGAGCAGAACCTGTGTCCAAAACAGCCCAATAGAAGCAGGGTAAATGAACTGACCCAATCCATCCCTCCACGCATGGGTCAAGAGGAGGCTCTGCTGAGTTTTAAAGGTCTCGGAATGTACCTTGGGGGAGAGGCTGCTGAAAGAGCAGTGGGAAGCATCTCAGCTGCGTTGCTGCAGTTTGCTCTTTCTGTCCCCAGCATCCAAAACGCTCAGTTCTGTTCCAGGAAATGTCGTGAATCGCCCCAAACGCAGCAGAAAATGTTAGGCCATTAAAGAATCACTTCCTTCCTCCCAAATAAATGTCACTTAATAGCCCTCTCCTTTCCAGAACTGCTGTAACGCTGCAGTAGGAGGGATAAATCATTACGTTTTGTATTAAAGGAAAAAACCCACTATGGAAAACAGCGCTGACAGCAACTTCTCCATTCCAGAGGTGGAACACTGGGTTCCCACCACGAGAACAGAGCAGAGTGACAAGCAGAGTGCTGCAGCAAGAGCTGGGCATCACTGCTACCATAGCAAGGGGCAGGCAGGATGGAGCACAGGGTGCAGCTCACTGCCTGCACAGCTCCCAGCTAGGCCCCGAGCTCCTGCCTGGTATATGGTCTCCTCCACCCCAAACACATTTGGAATGTGGGCACCCATAGAGGCAATGGGATTTGAACCTGCTGTGAGAGCTGCAGTGCAGAGTGCACAGCAGGAACTGCAGTTTGGGTTTGTGGCATTTCACTGTGACACTTCTGGGCTGAGTCTGATCAGCCTCCCACCAACAAGTGACATAGCAGTGCACCAGGGGCACTGAAGCAAAGTGCTGCAGCAGCTTTGTTGGAGCAGGAAAGAGCTGCACAGAGCACAGCCAACCAAACCCTGGCTGCAGCTGTAGCCGGGGTTCGATGAGAGCTGACATTCCTCCACGGGCAGATTATTGAGCAGGCACATCAGGAACTAACCCGCTGCAATGAAGGGCTGGCAGCTGTTTTCCAGGGCTAGGCTGCACAGCTGCAGATGGGGAAGGAAGTATGCAGAGCCTCCAGACAGCCCCCAAAGCGAGCCCATGCCCCAGCCCCACCAGGGCATCCCTCCTTCCCCCAGCAGTATTCAGTGCACCGCAGTATTCCCAGGTCACACGCTCTGCTTCTGCAGCTGATTTGTATCCCCGGACAAGAGAAAGGGGAAATGCTACAGTAACATTTCATCCTCTGTTTGTTATGGTTCAGCTATAAAAGTATCCGCGTTCTGTATACATTGAATCATTTTCTTTCAAGACAGCTTGAAATATGGGGTCTGGAAGGGATGGAGCATCGCAGCCTCTCAGGCAGCCTGTGCCTCACTGCCTGTATTGTAACAAATTTCTTCATACTCAAACCAATATTAGGCTCATACAAGTCAAATCACAGTCCCCAAATATATATGCAATACAGCTTACCGAAGTGCTTATAAATACAGCACTGTAGGGAAGAGCATTAAGCGCAGAAACCTAACAAGCAAATATATCCTGAAATACCTTCTACATTCTAAAACTATTTCCAACTCCGTCACCCCTTGAAACCTCAGATACAGATACATCTCCCATGACACTGACACTGAGCACAGGAGATCTCTACAAGGTCCCAGCCAGCTCAGAAACTTCAAGTCATCGCCTCCATGGACCTACACTGCCAGCTAAGTGTGGAGCTCAGTGGGGTGAAGGAGGTCCAGCCATGAAGTTCAAAGGCCATTTGCTTAATCTAGGCTTTTCCTAAAGGAAATCCCAACAACAAAAAAGCTTCTCTTCCAAGAGATACCCATCTAGCACAAAAAGGACAATGTTTGTATTGATCTACCACACAAAACAGGGAATAGACTCAAAAACCCCCAAACTAAACGTTGCTGTAGCTTTTTCTTCGTCAGACAGACCGACCCCCAGGCAGCACATTGAAAATCTGACTATTGAGGTGGACGACACCTAGAGCCCCAATGACAGGCAGCAACATAAAGCCTTAAGATAGGAGAAGAAAAGTGATGGGGTGCCAAGTTATCACAGAAACTGAAACCAAAACTGGAGAGATTCCCGGCAAGCCAGCACACATACACTAACACGGCTATGTGTTTAAGTGAGGACCAAAGCTGAGTGTTGTGTTTTGGTTGTTTCTTGCTATTTCATGAAAAACAGTAAATAAAAGGCAGACAGGTTTTGCATCATCATTTTGAGAGGAGGGATTTCTAGATGACATATTCCTGTTTGCTTCGGTTTGGAGGTCGTGTGCAGCCAGTGGAATGAGACTTCAAGGCTTTCAGACAGTAAGCTGCAGAAGGGAAGCCTCCCCTGTGTAACAAAACAGCTCTCCAGACAAGGATTCCCACCACGACTTCTGGAAGGCGCTGAGGCCGCGGGCACCCAAACCTCCTCACCGCCCTTGGAAGGATCCAGCTGTGAGATTCAGCTCACAGAGCATTCTCAGAAACACCAGGCAAGAAACACCCTAAGGAGGCACGTACTGAAACACCCCCCGTATACATGCCAGCCAGAACTCACAGCCATCTCACACAACAAAGATTTTTTAACTCCTCTGGGAAAAGCTACCACGAAATACCGAAGCGTGAGCAAAGTTCCCTGCAGAGGTGGGTGCACATGACTTCAGCAGCAACTGCAGGCCTTCTGTTTACAGCTCCGTGCCCATGGCAGATTCCAGCACTGTGATGTTTCATAACCAAAGACGTACACGTTCACTTCACATCCTCAGCAGAAAAATTCAATTAGCCATCGCTATGGATTCCAGAGAGCGGGGTGAGGCGTGGTGTGTGCTCCTCTTAAATGCTTTAGTGGGATTATGAAATGACTATTAATACACTTTCTCATCCTCATGTGGTATTTTAAAGGAAGCTCTCCGCTTCCAGTTGGTGCCAAGCAGCAAGTCAAACATCAAATATTATTCATATTGTCTCATTAGGATCCTACATGTACATACGTGATAAAATCTGTTTCATAACGTATCACAGGAGTGACGTGAGTCCCAAGAAGTGAGACTGAAAGCAAAACAAGCAAAAGCCTTTTACATAACATTATTAAGTAAGAACCAAGGTCTAAAACCTAGGGATAGATGGGAAAAGCCACCAAAGTCCCAGGCCAAGGCCTGAGAGCTGCTAGCAGAATGACTCTCAGCAAGGTTCCCCCTCCTGGAAGCTGTGGCTGCTCCTTCTGCACTGACTTCCTCGAAGCACTCCCCTCCTGCCCAGCTCCTGTTGTCCAAACAGCGGAAATTCAGAGCTAACAGCACACTTGGTCTCCCTGCAGTCATGCCCTTGCAGCAGCATTTCCTCACGATATCCTGTCCGTAACACTGGCCCGTGGCACAGACCTACCTGTTTCACTCCAGTCCAAGTTGGTCAGAGGATAAAGATGCCTCATACCTCATGGGACAGACCTCACGTGGCCATTAAACAGGAGTTCAAATAAATAACTGCAACAACCGGACTCAGGAATAGCCATGTAAAAGCTATCAGGGAGCTCGAATGGAAACATACCTAATATAACATACAGAGAACTGCTAACTCTATTTCATGCATTAGGCATGTATTATGCAGAGGGATAGCAGAGATCTCAACTGCAACAAGTGAGGATAAGCCCAAGTGCAGCAGCTGTGGTCACAGACACAGTGGAAAAAGTCTGCTTACCCTTGGAAGGCTTCAGGTAGGAAGGGATCTCCAGCAAAATACCCTCACCTCCACTGCCAGCCCTTAAATGAGGGCTGGGAAGGGGTGGATCCTGGCTCCAGCCCTTCCAGTCACTCAGTGCATTGCATGCACCTGAGCCCCCCTGGGCTGGCCCTGCCTTCCCACCAGGTGCTCCATCACTGCTTCAGGCCGTGACTTAGCATTTCCACTCCAGATGGTATTGATTATTAACTGGTTTTCCTTGCCTTCTCTCCTCCTTTTTTTGGTTCTGCAAGCATAAGATCCCATTACTACACCAGCAAACTTGGCTACCCTGCCAGATCCTCTTCCCTGCTCCAACTGTGAGGACTTTTCTTATCAGCAGTGCTGTTTCATGCCCATAACGTGATCTCCAAATGTATTGAGCAAGCTGAAGTCAACAGCCTGAGCAGTGGTTGAAGATGACACCTTCAGCAGTGCAACACAAGGAATGGGTAGCGCTGTCAGTGCAATAAAGACTTGTAGCATTTATGGGTGTTTACATGGTTTGCAAAGAATTCCCACCTAAGTTACTGGAACAAATACAAACCTAGAAGTTTGTAAGGGATGCTTTGAACCCCAGGGATGCTTGTCTAAGGAATACAGCTGAGACATCTTGGAACCCAGAAACCTGTTTATCCCTACAGCCTCACACTGGGAGACTGAGTAAGGCTAAAACAGTTTTGGAAAGAAGGAAAGAGAAAATGCATTCAGCGCTGCCAGCCTGGGTTGAAGGCAGCACAGCTCTTGGCTCAGCAGTCCTACAGCAAGCAGCTGCACTTACACACCCTGCACAGCCTTAAGGCAAGTTCCAACTGACTCCTGCAGGGCTGTCCCATGGCGGTAACACGTAGGTAGGTAAGAGTCCACTACAAGGCGTTAATGCGGCAGCGGAGAGAAGCTCCTGCTGGATGTTAAACATTTAAAGGCTGGGATTATTATTATTTTCCTTCTTTTTGAAGGACAGAAGTGAGATCAAAAACGGTCTAAAAATAGCGGGGAATTTTCAAGTGTCAGCTGCAACGGAAGCAGGAGTTGCTGTCTCTCCTTACAGAGCCAGCAGGGATGGAGGCACAGCCAGCCACACACTGCAGAGCAGGGAGAACAGTTTTAGTTCACCCAATTGACACTCCAGCAACTTGCAGTGCCATGAAATCCCAATGAAACCGGTGCTTTAAAACGGTGGAAGGAAGTTCTTACATCCTCCACCTGCCTGAGGGAAAAGCGAAGCTCATATTGTGAAATAACCAGGGGGGGAAAAAAAAGAGTTTAAAACAATCTATTCAAATCACGCATCCATCGTGACAGGAGATGAACATAAATTATGTGCCTTTCGCTGTGTTTTGTCTTTTCCATCAATCTTTCCCCCTGATAACCCACAATATGAAGGGTTTCACTTAAAGAATAGAAAGTTCCCTTCCATTTGAATAGTCCCTCACACACTCTGATGACTGCGTGGAGTAAATAGAGAGAAGGGAGTTCAGGCTTGTTAGCTGCAGCGCATCAGTTTGCACTTCAACAACGATATTTCAGGCAGCCAAAGAAACAGAGAAGAGAGCCTCTGCAGACATGACTACAGAGCCAGGCTGCATCCCATGCAAGGACAGGACTTCCAGGTGGCTTTTCACTGCTTGCAGTTGGAAATCAATGATCAGAACTGAGAGCCTCCACAGCCAACAGATGAGTTTCCCCTAAATAACAAACCAGCTGAGAGCTGAGTCCTCTCGGACCGATATTTTTCCACCTGTCTGGGCTAAAGAGCCACCCAGCAAACCTCCCTCAGCACGTGGAGAAGTTCACCTTTCCACATCTTTCTGCCTGGCCATTAAAGCTGATGAGCATAGTTGCACAAAGCAAAACAACCACGTTTACTTTCAGAAGAAGCTCCTTCATTACATCAGGCAATGTTCTGGGCAAATTCAACCACCTAGCCCCCTACAGCAGCAGACTTGGAACCACATGATCCTCAAGGTCCCTTCCAACCCAAACCATTCTATGGTTCTGCAATGATTCCATGAACTCCTGCCTCAGTAACAGCAGCGAATAGCTCAGGTGGTGTAAAAATGACAAATTGGCTGCTCAGCTTGTGACAGCCCAGGCAAGGAGCTGCACAGCGGCCAACAGCCACGAGTGTGGGGGGGAACTTCAATGACAGTGACTTGCACCAGGCTAACAGCACACAAACACACCTCCCAAATGAAACCACAGCTCTGTTGCACGACACTCCATAAACAGAGCCAGCATTCTTCCCCAAGATGCTCATGCATTTTGAGTGCTCAAAAGTAGGCACTGGTGACCCTGGTATTTCTGGGAACGTGGCTGGCTGGCAAACAGTGACTGTGACCTCCTGAGCAGCAAGAGGGAGAAATGCAAACAGACGAGAAGAAATGAGAACAACAAAGAGCACAACAACAACAACATTTCCAGAAGCAGGACTTTTTATACCCTGAAAGGAGATCTCTGACTCCACAGAGCCCAGAAGGGACGCATTAATGTCATTGTCTCCCGTATTATGTGACCCTCATAGCCCTCAATAAATCTATTTGCTGGGAAGCTTAGCTAGAAAACAGAAAATGCAAATTGTCTGAAATGCCACAGCAAAAGACACAAAGTGCACTCTGGGGTTTAGCTAGAGAAAACATCACAGCAACACTGCTCCACTGTGCCCCCATCCCCTCCATGGGGATGAGGTGCAGTGCAGACAGAAGCAAGAGCAGACAGGAATGGGAAAGCACAGTGAGGCCGTTAGTGGCTCTCTGTCTCTGCAGGTTTGGTGGGGCAAGAAGCCCTGCTGCTTGAAATAAGGAGGCATGGAAGCATCCTATCATTTATCAGCCAAAGGAGGAAGAAAACACACTTGCATCCTAAAAACCTCCAACGACCCCCAAGGCAACACCAGGAAAGAGAAACCGAGTTACGTCCTGCATCCTCCCAAGCACATGCAGAGCAGCAGGAGGGTGACTCAAGGCACCTCTGTCACTGCTGCACCACATCCCAAAATGCAGGGCAAAGCTCACATCGGCATGAGCCCTGAGCCTTCAGCATCCCATTCTGCTGAAGAAGAACTGGCTTGGCAACGCTGGCTCAGCTTCAGCCAGCAGCAACAGCAGCACAGGCAATGAAGAGATAATTTGCCAGGCACACGACATAAAAAATAGGATATCATTAAGATACCAAAGGTTGAAAGGAAGCTGAGAATTGAAGTGTTGGTAGGGAAATAAAGCTTATGCCTGTTATCTCCACAGCACTTTGATACTTGAAAAGAATAAGACACATGACATCGTTAACATCCACAACAAACTTCCTCTTCTCTGCTGCTGCTATCAACTAACGCTCAGGGAAAACAGCAAGGCAACAGAGCTGCCCAACCTGCATCAGCACACCACAGGGACAGCAGCCTCCTCGCAGGAAACCCAACCAAGAACAGAAGTCTGAGAAAGATCAAGAAGCAGCACTGCTGGCACGGGGTACCACTGCTCTGTGCAGCGCTCTTGTGGTCTCCTAGAAAACACGGACAAACGCACACAAGGATTTCAGAGCAGTACCGTCAGTCTCCACAAGTCCATTCACGTCACTGTGATGAATGGCACTGAGCACAGTTATAAATTCAGCAAAAACACTTAATTTCACTCTGCCACAGCCCAGCCCTTCACTGCATCCAGCCATAAAGTCAGAGGGAAGAAGGAGGAGTTTAGACACCACGCAGTTGTTTCTCTACAATCAGTACAGAAATCTGTTGTTGATGCTATTTATTTCCACCAGAAAGGCAAAATTCAGCTTGGGCTGACAGAGAGCTCACAGCTGAGCCTTTTTTCTCCGAAGCACGCTCCCACACGGGTACATCAGCCTCAACCCATTTCAAAGAACTTCACTGCATTCGTATTTTCAGGACTCAAACAGAAAGCTCAAGCCCAGCACAGAGCTCAAGCCCAGCACACACATCTGCTGCAGCCCCACGGCTCCCAGCTGCCAGCGTCAGTGATGTTTGTCCTCCCCATGAGCCTCACTTCAGCCCTGGTGCTGCATGCAGACAGCTTGTTCCCCAGAAATAAGTCTTTGTGTCACATCCCAAGCAGCACCTGCCAGGCGAGTGTGCTGCCATTGCTCCCGGTGCTCTGCCTGTCCTCATTTGCTGACCTTTCTGAAGCCACTTTGGCCTCTTCCCATATTTACGGCCCCAAACCTCTCCTTCCCCCACCCACAACGCTCTCCTGCAACTCCTTTGGTTCCTTACATGCCATTTTCCATTCTTTCCCTTTAGAAGTGTGTAGGTTTATAAACAGAACAAACTCGCGCCCAGTTTAAGGGCTTGCCACATGAGATTCTAACAAGATTCCATGCTCCTTTTCACTTTTCTATGACTGGGGACAAACACCCCCGTGAGACAGCAGCACGGCCCTGGGGGCAGGCAGCTCCAAAGAGGGAGCTGGGCCAGTTCCGTGCCACCAGCTCTGCTGGGAGCTGCATTGGAAAGCCAACGCTCTGCAGAGAAGTGACCACCGTCCCCTTCCTCCAGCCACACGGGGAGCCAGCTGATCCCCAGCGTCTTGCCCAGATCTCCAACGTGCAGTTTCATTTGGAGCCGCAGACAGCACAGCATCTGCCAGAGCTCTGAGCCACCCCAGTAACTTTTTCCAGCGTCACTCCGAACCGTAACAACTCGCTATCAAACTGCCAAACTCGCAGCCAGCGCTCGCTCCGTTCTGAGAATCCAGCTGTCAGCTTTCCCAAGTGCCTCCGCAGTCCCGACTCTTTCGGTGCCAACAAACTTTTCACAGATGCACATAATTTCACCAAACACATATGCTCTATGTATGGCACACCAAGTCAATTAACAAGATTGTTTACTGCATTCAAGGATGACACAACAGCACAACAAAAGCCTCTTGCAGACAGCAAGCGCGTTCACCTTCTCCTCCCGACAACGCTACAGGCTCACAAGTAGCTTAAAGGAGTTTGGAAGTCAAAGAGAGCTTTGAATACCCCCCCAAAAAAAGGCACGAGCTCCTTCATGCACATCATCACCACATCGTTCCCTACAAAGCTCCCTGGGCGCCACTGATCCCCAGCACGCCGAGATACACGAACAGCACGTTCAATCTGCAAGTCAACAAGCGCAAAGCACGCACTGGGGAAAAGATACTCCCTTGTAAAAGGCAAAATAAGAGCCGAGTACAAAACAACAGCACGTACCTTTTAACTGGTCGGCCACCACGCTCTGACCGACCCGCTCCGTCACTTTGCCGTCCTCCATTTCGTAACGATCGTCCAAATATTTCGCAGTAGCTTCTGAAATATGGACTTTCCCAGCCACCCCCAGCTGCTCCATCAGATTGGCCAAGTTGACGTCGTTGGACCACACGTCGAACTTGAACCTCCTCATTCCCAGGATGCCGCACAGCACCGTCCCGGTGTGGACGCCGACTCTCATGTTGACCATCTCTTTTTTCTCCTGGCAAAACTGCTCGATGGCTTTGATCATGCCCAAGCCCATCTCGATGCAGCAGTAAGCGTGGTCTGCCCGTGGCTCGGGGCAGCCGGCCACGCAGTAGTAGCAGTCCCCCAGCGTGCTGATCTTCTCACATTTAGTGTCCTCGCACAGGCGGTCGAAGCGCCCAAAGAGGTCGTTGAGGAGCCCCACCAACGCGTGGGCAGATTTATTGGCGCTCATCTTCGTGAAGCCAACGATGTCTGCAAACAGAATGCTCACCTGCTCTATCTGCTGCATTTTAAAAGGCCGGAATATGATGGGGTTTTTTTGGATGGAGGGCTTCTTCTTCCTGTTCTTGGGGCTGGAGGTGGAATGACGTTTGATGGAGTTCTCGCTCTCATCATCGCCCTGTTTCATTAAGTCATCGGCTATTATTCGGGGCATAACAGAGTGAATCATCCTCTCTTTCAGGGCTTTTTCCACTTCCAAGTCTTTCCCGTGCATGATGGACTGCCCCACCTTCAGGAACGTGCTTCTGGACCTGACTTCGGACATGATAAATAAATGAATGCCGATGGCGTGGATGCAGATGTGAAGGAAGGCTTTGCTCAACAGCTCCCAATAAACCGCGCCGCCTCCGAGCGGAGCGAAGCAGTTCTCATCGCGGAAGTGATAACCAAAGGTCTCAAAGAGAACCGAGTAGGAAAGTCCCAGGAACAAGCTTAAATACAGGGGTAAGTGCATCACCGTGTAGAGCAACAGGAGCACTTCGACGCACATGGAGAAGCTGCCCACTTGTGACAGGCAGGTGTCGGCAGGAGCGGCCGGGACCGTCCTGTTGGACACATCCCCGCTCCCCGAGAGGGGATCCAGGGCCTGGAACTGCGGGGCCAGCGTCAGGGCGAACACCAGGAGCGTGAGCGTCAGCGAAGTCCACACGTAACGGCGGGCGTAGGCCTTGGTGAACGTGAAGGCAAAGAAGGCCACGCACACCAAGAGGAAGCACAGGGCCGGCACCATGAACACCATCTGCTTCTCCCTCATGTGCACGCCGAAGTAGATGCCCCAGAGCAGGCAGGCCACGCCGATGTAGAAGAGGGCGTAGCGGAAGCGGCGCTGGGTCTGCGGGAAGCAGCGCTCCATGCACGCCTCCTCCAGGTTGGTGGAGTCGAACTTGGGGTCCCACCAGCGGGACGAGGCCCTCTCGAAGAGCTGCGGCAGTTTCTTCTGCCGGCGCAGGCCGGGCCCGCCGCCTCCGCCCGCCCGCCGGGTGCCCCCCGACTCCCCGGAGCTGCAGCTGGACGAGATGCTGTACTTGCAGCGCTTGGCCGAGGAGCAGCCCTGCTGCTGCCGGGGGTTGATCCTCACCGTCACGCTGTTGCTGTCCCCGCTGGAGTCGCAGCTCACCTCGGTGCTGTGGTGATGCAGCAGCTGCTGGTGCGGCGGGGAAGCCATGTTGTCGGTCCCTCCCGAAGAGCTCCTCCGCGTCGGATCCTTCGGGGCCGGGATCGCGGACGGCCGCCGAGGCCGCCGCTCAGTTCCCCGCCCCGGGCAGCGCCGCGGGGCTCCGCCGCCGGCCGGGCACGGCACGCAGCGCTGGGGGCCGCGGGCAGCCCCGCATAGTCCCGCCGCCTCGCACGCCTCCGGGCGCCCCGCGGGGCCGCCGCCGCCGCCCGCTGCCGGGGCGGGGCGGGACGGACGGCCGGCTCAGCGCCGCGGAGGGGCCGCCGGGTCCCCGCCGGGAGGGGCGCGCTACTCCATGTCGGCCGCCGCCGGTTCCTCCCCGCGCCAACGGCCGCCGTGCGGGCAGCGCCCCCCTCGCGGCCGGGCCGGCCCCGTCCTCCCGCCCGCCCCCCCCCCCCCCGACCCCTCCCGCCCACCTTACTCCGCCGGCCGCCCCCCCCGCCGCCGGGCCTCGGGGCCCCGCAGCCCCGCGTTCCTGGCGCCGCGGGCGGCGAGCGAGCGCCTCTGGGCGGACCCTCCGCCGCCGCGGGGCCGCCGCGCTGCCCTCCCGCGGGGTGGTGCCGGGCCGCCGCCGGGAGCCGCGGAGCGGAGCCGGGCCGGAGGAGGAGGAGGAGGAGGCGGCGGGCGGGGGCGCTCGCTCAGGCGCGGCGGAGCGCGGCGCGGGGCGGACACCACCTTCCGCCGGCGGCTGTCACGGGCTGCGGGCGGCGCGCGGGGCTCCGCGGGGCCGCGCTGAGCTAACGGGGCGGGGAAGGCGCGCGGCGCAGCCCTACGGCCCGCCCGCCGTCCTGCCCGCCGCTATCGGGGCCGCGCCCCGCGCCGCGCTATCTCTTCCTCCCAGGCGCTGCCCTCCGCCCCGTCCCGCACGGCCCCGCGCCGCTCCCGGCACGGCCGTGCCCCGCACCCTCGGGAGCGCGCGGCGCCGGGACCGCAGCCTGCGCTCGTCCTTAATAAAGGTCCGAGTGACGGCGCGGAACGTGCCGTGTTCCCCTGGGACGCGTGCCCGTCTCCTGACGCACTCGGACGCCGAGGCGGCCCGTAACCGAGGAGCCCCGTCGGTACCAAACGTTGTTTTGTTTCTGCCGTGACGCCGCCGTCCCGTCCCGGCGGAGCCGACCGGGTGTTCCCACTGCGGCCTTCCCGGAGCCCCCGTGGCAGCGGCTGTCGATGCTCCCAAACGCGCTTCCAGTGGCTTCGTGAAGGAGTCCTGAAGTGTGCGGGCAGGAAGAGGGGAATTAGGAAATCATTAGAGCCCTTCTTGTCGCTGAGCGCCTCGGGGGGTCATTGAGAAGAACGCGGGGTTAGTTTTCTTCCAGGTAGAGACGTGAGTTTTCCCTCTGGCACCATCCAAGTCGTGACCTCGCTCTGTTCCTTTGTTAAGCAAAGCATTGCTTGTGCAAAGAATAGAAGCTGAAGCCCTCCATACTGCTATCTTGGTACTGAAACACAGGCTTTAATCCAACACCCAAAGTGTAGGGCTGTAGAATCATTCATGTTGGA
Source organism: Excalfactoria chinensis (assembly GCF_039878825.1). Taxonomy (NCBI): domain Eukaryota; kingdom Metazoa; phylum Chordata; class Aves; order Galliformes; family Phasianidae; genus Excalfactoria; species Excalfactoria chinensis. Next base: position 1,769,755 of record NC_092838.1, on the reverse strand, counting down.
GACCACCTCTCAGATCCCCAGGTCCAACCCCAGCCCACTGCCCGCATCCCTCAGTGCCACATCCCCACAGCGCTGAACACCCCACCACTCCCTGTGCAGCAGTGCCAGCACATCGCTGCTCTGTCTGAGAAGGAACGTTTCCTAACACCCAACCTGAACCTCTCCTGGCTCAGCTTGCAACTTCCCATCCTATCGCTGTTAGCCAGGAGCCAAGGCTGACCCCCACCTCACCACAGCCTCCTCTCAGGAGGTGCAGAAGGTGATAAGGGCTCCCCTGAGCCTCAACCAGACCGCACAATCCCATTCCCTGAGCAGCTCCCCATAGTACTGGTGCCCCCCACCCCTCACAGCTCCATTATCCTCCTCTGGAAGGTTCCTGCTTGCACCGTGCACTGTGCACGAAGGCAGGGGCAGCTCGAGCGTGTTTACCCTGCACACATGAAGAGGAGACTCAGAAGCAACAGAAATGTGTCTTGTTCCCCCTGTGCTCCATAAAGTAGGACTTTGTGTGTGCTGAGGATAAACAGAATCACATCAAAGATCTGCGTACATCACAAGTTTTACCCGGAGTGACCCACATGATCCCAGGTTTTGGTTACTCTCTGCTCAGAGGCAGCTTTTGATCTCCGCTAATGAAGTTGTCTCTTCTTTCCCAGCTCTCACATACTGGCTTGGAGGACGATGAGATGGGATCAAGTGGGACCGAGGAGACACCGGGCTGGTCCAACCCCTCTTGGGAAGCTTCAGGATTGCTCGGTGTCCTCTGCTGTCTGAGGGAATTTCTTTTAAGCCCATGTCACTAAATCCATGTATTTAGCCTATAGAACTCGATTGACTTCCCTTCTCAGAGGCACAGCTTTGTCAGCTCTCCTGATGAGCTTTTGTTTGACATTCATAATATTGTACTTTGCTGCTTATCTGGTGGAGCTGTGCGGAACTGCTGGGGGGGGGGGGCCTGAAACGTGGCAGCCCACATGATGCTTTTTTAGGCTTCACAAGCCGCCTCCACGGGGCACAGAACACGGATGGGAGCCGCCGCCAGAACAACACCGGTGTGAATGCCTGCCGTGGTGTAGCTGGGGAGGAGGAGTGCTCTTTAGGAGGTTGTGGTTTTAGTGTATGCTGGCACGGGGAAACTTACAGCCTGGAAGAAAGGCAGCATGGGCACCATGGATGGAGACTATTCATCCCATCTGGTTCAGGAAACAGCACAAATACTGAAGGAAAATATGGCAGAACCTGTTCAGTCCATGCAGAGACAGTGATGCTCAAGGGAGAGGAAGAGATGCCCCTTCACTTCTGTCCCACCCTAACAGAGAGCAGCATTCACCTTCTAACAGACTTCTGCTCAGCATCAGTGCTGGGCTTCTTCTGGACCCCGACGACCTCTGGGTGATGGGGAGAAAAACAGACATCTCTGACTTCTGCTTACAGCTGAGCAGCTGAGCAGTAGGCAGCGTTTTGGATGACTGTCACCCCTCTTACATTCAGGTTCACCGTGATGCTCATCGCACTTTGCCATGCAAGCAGAGCGCAGCGCTCACCTTTGGCATCTTTCTTATGCAGAGCAAAGGAGGCTGAGTAAGTGATGCACTCTTCTCGCTTCATCATGGTGTCCAGGTTCTTTGTGTCTGCTCTGCATTCTCATCCCTCTTCAGAAGGGGCTCAGATTACCCACGTTACCGACACAGCTTCATCTCCCAGACGAGATGCTTTCCTGCGCTGTGCTGAACACACTGCAGACCCGCTCACTTGGTGATGTCTGCCGCCGGGATGTGGCTTCCCCTGAAGCTGCCTTTCTGTAAGGAGAAGGCAAACTTCAAGTTTATTGCTCGTTCCATTCATAACGAGAAGTTCCCCTGACTTGCCAAGCTGCTGAATCAGCTCGGGCACCTCACCCTTGAGTCAGCAAAGCCTGAAATAGAAACTCGCTCTGTTTCCGAGCACAGGAAGCACCACTGTTGTCTGCAAACACAGCCACATCCAACATGGTTTTTTATAACTCCAGCTCCTCGCTGGAGGAACTTGAATGACATCCTTAAAAACAAAACAGAGCAAAACTGTTTTCTTACTTGCAACAGGGAAGCTCAGATCGGTATGAATGGAGCTGCACGGGGTGGAAGCACTGAGGAGCAAGCAGCAGGAGGACAAGTGGCAGGCAGGGAGGCCAGTCAGCACCAACCTCCAGCATGGCTGCAGCTGCTCCGGATGGTCAGAGCTGGGGACAAGGGACAGCCAGGCCGGAGCAGAGCACCAGGCCATTGAGGAGCAGTGGCAGGAGGACAGGGTCCATCTGAGATGCCCTGAGCAGAGCGAAGTCTTTCCCTATCAGGCCATGACCATAAAATAGCTAAAAGCAGTGAACATGACCAACACTTGTATTCAAGGGGTGTGGACTTATGAAGCTGTAAAGTCATCAGCAGGACTTCTGTGAGTAGGTGGCAGGCAGTGAGAAGCCACGTACAACCAGTCTGTATGTGCTGCACTGGGGAGGAGTTTCTGTGACTCCAAGTCAGGCCACTGAGAAATATAGTCCCAGTGTTAATTCACATGTTTTCCCTTCTCAAGAGGCTGAGCTCCCGTTTTCCCTTGCAGATGCACCATCAGTCACTTCCAGCACACCACAAGAGCCCCATGGAAGCATTACTATGGAAGAAATGATAGAATCTGAGAAGAAATGTTGCCATTTCTGCAGTGCGATGCATAGCTCAATTCTGTCACCTTCTGACTTCTCCAACAGCACGGTTGCAACTTGCAGCACGTCTTGTGTTTGATGCTTTGGATTATCCAGCTGAAAAGAGGTGAGGAAGAGAACAATTGTGGCCTTATGCAATCCTCCTGTGCACGCTGCATGGCTTTTGAAGAAAGACCTGCTGCAAATCCACCAAAACTCCCAGCTCTGGGCCTGAGTGCCGCAGGGAATTACACAGCTTAAAGCTCAGTGCAACGTTTGCTGTGTGTGCACTGAGCCCTTTTCTGAGCTCAGGTTGCTGAGGCTGAGGGAATCACGGCGTGCTGCTGTCCCTGAGCTGTGCTGGAATGGCAGCAACGCGGCATTCCCATCTCCTCATAAAGCAGCTTTATCCTTCCACTCTCTGAATGTTGCAGTGTGTTTTAAGTGCAAATCTGTTCTCCTGTGGCGTGGGTGCCAGAATCATGGTGAGGGTGGGAGGGGGGGGGGGAAGAAAGAGAGAGAGAGAGAAAGATCCATGGCAATTTTCTATATTTATTTTGCCCAGAAAAGATAGGAGAGGGGCACCTGCACAGCTCTGCACAGGAGTTCATGGGCTGGCTGTGTTCTTCTGGGCACACAGGTGACACATGATGTCCTCTGCTCCCCTGGGGCAGACAGGTCTATGTGGCAGTGCTGCATGTTCTGCCTGCCCACAGCACCAAGGGATGCTTATTCCTATGACAATTTCTACATGCAGACATTCCATAAGCTTGGAAAGAGCACGCTTCTACTGTCCAATCACTGACAGGACTCAGGAGGAGCGGGCAGGTGATGGTCACAGCTGGGCCACGCAAGCAAGAAATGCACGTCAGGTCAGCCCCCGAGCCATGGACGCACTTAATGAAGAATTTCCCATAGTTAGGACTCTCACTTCCCCTCCTTGAAGCGGCCAGCTCAAACCCCAGGACCGGGCTCATGGTGGTGGAGGTGTGCTGGGTCCTCACCAGATGTTCCGTCCTGCCCTGTCTCCTCCATGCAGAGCTTCTGCAGGGCAAGGGAAGCTCCGGGAGTCTTCTGAATAAGTGGGAGAGTTCATCCATTTGTTAATGAAAGCAGCCGGATCAGCTGGACAGAGATCTGAGGGTCGGAATGTGCAGCAAGGAAGGGCTGCCTTTAAGCAGCTTTGGTCGCACAACAGAGCCTGAGCTATGTGAGTTAAAAGGGCAGAATGTCCTCGCTGAGAAATGCAATTTAGAAGCCCGACAGCTTGAAAACAGCTGGAAGGGTTTGGGACTTCCTGGGGAGAAAAAAAATCACCTTTGGCTCAATGAGACGTGGAGGATTTGAAGCCCACAGTGGAAGTTTTTGGAGAAGGTTAGGACGAATGAAAATGGAGGATTACAGTTTCAACTGTTTTGCAATCCTTGGCCTCGGTCCTTCAGACACTTTCACACATGCTTAACTTTATATGTGTGGTTTGCTTTGCTGACCTGAATGGGATTATTTACACGTGTAGATCTGAGGACGTGCGTAAATGTTGACAGAGTGGCATATTCTGACCATAGCATTTGTCACCAGAAACGACACGGTGTCAAGGTCCCACCGGGGGCTCACGGAGATCCTTCGTGCTGGAAAAACACCCCACAGCCAAAAGCTGGGAAATGCAGACGTTCAGATTCCTGAGCCCATCTTCCATCTGCCCTCACGTGAATGGGATCTTTTGTTGTGCCACATCAGGGCGCCGTGCCACCACATTGATTTGGCAGCTATTAAAGCGTGCACCTTTATGCATTCTGACTCTATAGGAAGACGCTGCATGCCCGGAAGGACATCGGGGCTGGGAAAGGACACCTGGCCACTAGTGGGGTCTGAGGGGTTCCCCCAGATTGTTCCCATCCCCGATGGAAGCGGAGCATCCAAAGTGTTTCCTGGAGCACAGGAACACGTTCTACCTGCTGTGATGTGATCTGCTGAGAGCCTCCGACACACCCATAAATCACCTCTGCAAACTGCGCCTCTAACGTTTATCGGCTTGTTTCTGTCTGCAAGCCAAAGTGCCATTAGGCTGACTCATATTTTGGCATTTTGTGTTTGTATACAACAAGACTATGTTTGCAAGCAATGGAGAGGAAAAAAAAGAAAACACAAGGAAACCCTTCTTGGGCAACATTGCCATCCCTGCACCCGGCCCTGCCCTACAATACCCCCAAGGAGCAGAGATCAGCACCTGCCCCTTCTTTTCTTTCTCTTTCCCTTTCCTTTCCCTTCCCCTTCCCTTTCCTTTCCCATTCTTTTCCGTTTCTCTTTCCCTTTCTTTTCTCTTCCCTTTCCCTTTCCTTTTCCTTTCACTCTCCCTGTCTTTTCCCTTTCCCTTTCCTTTTCCCTCCCCTTTCCTTTCCTTTTCCCTCCCCTTTCCTTTCCTCTCCACTCTGCAGGGTTCAGCCCCACTCCAGGCACTGTGTGCTGGAGCTGGGGGAGAAGAGCAGCGTGTGGGGCGTGGGAAGGGGGAATGCAGCAGCCACCAAAGCGGATGCAGATGTGCGTGGAAAGCTGAAGAGCTCACAGTTTACTCTTCCTTCCTCCCACAGCAACATAACTGCAGTGATGTTTGTCATGGCAGGTAGGGCAGGAGGTGAACTTCTGGCTGGAAATCCTCCGTCCTGCTGAGAAACACCTTATTTAGGAGCAGCAACCATTAACCGTGGCATTGAGAAGCATTGGGCAGCACCCCACATTCTTTGGGTCACCTGCAGCCTCAGCCTGGCTGCTGGCACCACGGAAGGTCCCCCAGTGGCTGCAGGAGCAGATCTGGTGGCTGCTGCCGTGCTGCTGTGTTTTTTCTGTTCCTCCCACTGCTACTCCCGCTAATATTAGCAGCACTAATTGCTCGTCGCATACCATGCGTGTGCATATTAGTGTTTCAGAACGGCTAATCGCTGTGTTCTGTAATTAAACAGCCACTAATGAGCATACTGCAAAAGGAGCAGCCTGTTGGGTTGCACCCCGGCTCCCTGCAGAGCGCCCTTGGTCTTGCTCTGATAGAAGGCACTGCGCTGCCAGCTCCCCGTGCATGGCTGGCTGAGGAAAGGCAGGCAGCCTTCCATGGGAAGTCACACCTGGAGAGCCTTGGGGCTCCCTTCACTGCAGGGAGAAGCGTTGGCCTCGTGCTCACCATGAGAGAAATCGATTGAGTTACAGGCACTGCTCCTTGCCTCTGCAGCATAGAAACAGAAACCACAACAACTTCAATGCAAAAAGCCACTGGGTTGGGTTGTGGGTCACCTCCACACACACCAGGCAGGTGATGGAGAGCTCGGGGTGTTACATGGGGCCAACAATGCAGTGGGACTGTTACCTTGTGCCGAGTGCCAGCAGTGCCACTGCTGGGGGTGGGCAGGTCCTGAGCCCTGGGCTGCAGCACGGCAAGGCTGGGAGCAATGCTTGTGTTTTCCATCCAAGGGATGCGCCAGAGCTGCTGCCAGCACTGAGTCTCAGGGGAATCGGTTTTCATTCTGCCAGGAGCATTAATTTCTCATGATTCACATCTCCAAAGCAGCTTTGGAAAGAAAATGTGCTTTCGCCAGTCAGACCTTCACGCACGTCAAGATGCCACAGTTTTTTCCAGACTTTCCAAAGGAAGCCACGGCTGAACGAGACATTCCTCCTCCTCCTCCAGCTTTCCTGCAACAACCCTTTCAGATCACTGAGCTAGACAGATTGTTGGAAGGACACACAGACAGAGCTGGGCAGCAGGTCCCCAGGCAGGTCAGGCATCGACGCAGTGCTCCAGGGACAGAAGCCACGGCCATGAAAGATGTTGGCTGCTCACACCACGTGTCCCCAGGCTTTGTGATGGGGCAGCAGGGGACCCTGTGCTTGGGAGATCCTCTGTGGGTCAGAACACTCTCCTCCTAACCCTTGGGAAGGAGGCACAACAGCCCCTGCTGTCTGCTTTCCCTGCCTACCCCTTCCTCACACCACAACAGTGAGAAAAACTAAGCAGGCACCCATGGGAAATGAGTTTGGAAAAGATCAGGATTTATTAGACAGGCTGATGTTCAAACTGACAGTTTCATCCAAATGCACATGATCATGGGCATCTACACAGGCCTGTGCCCCAGCTATGCCACTCCCAACACAGCATCTGCCCAGCACCCTCTCAGGACAGATGCCTGCAGCCCTGGTGTTGGGAACATAGGGACTTAGGGTTTCTAAGCAAAACACCAACGTCTCCATGCTCCCCTTCCCACAGCTCCCAGATCTCCCCTAATACAGCTGGGAGGGTCTGGACTGACCAATCCCACAGCTAGGACTGGCTCAGTGTCACCCACCCCTCCAGCATGGGGCCAAGGCTGTCTCTGGCATTGGGCCACCGCTGCCATCGCTCTCACACGGGGTGCTGTGTGGGGCACTGCATGGGAGAGGGAACCCCAATGTTCCCTACTAGGGAGGGACATCGGCCATCACAGAGGAGCCCCATCTGGGACCCTCACACCGGGGGGGTGCACAGGGTATGCGGATGGTGAAGAGGAGAGAGGGGTGTAAATGGGAGAGAAGGCAATGAACACTGAAGAAAAGCTGGAGCAAAAGGAAAGGATCTGGGAGAAGGATGGGAGCATCCTGAGAGCAGAGCAATGCTTCCTTTGGGCCCAAGGCCATAGGGAGAGGTTGGGCTCCTTATGGGGCCTGAGACACCCCAGACTGAACCCACCAGCTCTGGAGGAACAAAGACCACAGAGAAAGAGATGGCACAATGCAGCACTTGCAAATAGAAAGTTTGCTTCTATGTGCGTTGCTTACCGTGACAACGACACACAGCGTGACGGCAGGAACAGCGACAACGTGAGCACACTTCTGTCAGTGTTTCTACTCCATTAGCTCCTAAGAAAACCATGCAAATTCGCCTGGCTGAGGACAGTGAGAGGCGAGAAAGAGTGGGTGAGACAGAGAGGGACGGCGATGAGCAATGGGATCACGTAAAAGAAGGAAAAGGGAACAGCGAAGGGAGGCAGCAGCTCTGGGCAGGTCTGAGATCTCGCAGCGCTGACTCATGAATGCATCACTTCTCTCCGGGCTATCCCGGCTGCATTCTCTGACACCTCTCCTCGCCTTCACTCATTACCTGCAGTCCCCTCCCATGAGACATGCCCCTTCCCACGCCTGGATGCGGAGATGTCTCGTTGTAACCAGTCCAGCTCCAGTCCCACCGCCACGCAGAGGCAGGGAGAGTGGGAAGTCCCTGGGTGGAGTCCCACAAGCCCACCCCGGCTCAGGGGACCTCTTGACAGCACCCAGCCCCAGTGCCCAGGGATGTGGAGCCCCACGGACCTTCTCTCTCCACTTACATCCCACGTGGCAAAGGGAAACAAGGGGTGCTGCCCTTCACACCCTTCTCATCACAGCAGAGCCTTCCATGTCTTTCATTCTCTTTCTCTCGTTCATAGCTTTTGCCTTTTTCTTGCCTCACCTGGCACCTTCATGTCTTCTTGTTCCTAACATAGGTAAGTCCTCCAGCACCAGAGCTTTCCTGGAGAGCAGCATTAGTGGTCCATTGGCAGATTGCTGGTGTGCTCGAAAGGCACCAGTCTCCATCCAGGCCGGCCTCTTGATGGCTTGCACTGGGCTCAGCACCAGCCATAATCTCCCAGCCTTCACTGCTGGGTTTCGATGTCAGCTCCCAGGGGAACATCACCTTCTTGAAGCAGTGCTCACTCTCCCGGGGCTGCTGGGGCTGAGTGTCGATGCACAGAGATGAGCCAAGAAAATCACAGCTAAGGTGGGTGAAGCCTGGAGAACAAACCACAGAAACCTGCCTGGATTGTCCTGGGGAGAACAGGTCAGCAGAGGGGGGGGAAAGAACATGGCTGGTGATCCTCCATTCCTGTTTCCCTTCACAGAGGGCAAAAACATGGGGGTCTGACTCAGAGCAAATGTTCAACGTGGACTGAAAAAGGCCTGCTGACACTCAGGCTTTGCTTGTCACCATTAGTTAATGGCAGGAGCAGGTACTAATGCCTTGTCTCTGTGCTGGCCTGGGGAAGGAAGAGCTTGCTCACACCCCTTGGAGGTTGCTGTGATTTGGGGTGCCATCCCTGTTCCCCCAGTACAACTGGGCAGGTTCCAGCAGTTCCTTTCCAGACCAGTTCTTTCAAACCTCATCATGGCAACCCATCTGGAGCCACAAATGCCCCTGCAAACAACCAGCGGAGGAACCGAATCCCTTCGTATGGCACACATCCAGGTGAAGGCTGCAGAATCAAGTTAAGCTCAGGTGTTATGTGAAAGGAGAACTCCACCAGGCAACCTAAAAGTCTTGGAAGGAAAACCAGGATCAATATTTGCAGGGATTTGCAGGATGTTTGTGCTGTGCCCCGGGGCTCCTGCTGATGCCCCAGGTTTCTGTGTCACCGCTGTCCCCTGTGCTCTCATGCCGTGCCCTCATTCTTGCTCCCTGCCAGCTTCACGTCTGCAGAGGTTGAAACTCCTGTTCGCCCATCTCGGCGCCAGTGAAGAAGCATCTACGGTTCTATCTCACCACACATTTCTCATACTTACAGCCTAAACATTGCCTTCTACGCAAAAGAACAAAGATAAAATGTCAGGAATTCACAGTTTTTATTCTCTTTCTTATGCCCACCCATCTTCCCCTGCCATTGATGTCAATGACTCAAAGTCCTCATCGTACAGTAGCCTTTGCCAGTGTGGCACTCAAAGGGTTAACAAACCATGGCTTCTTGGACAGATAAGACATAAGCTCATTCACCGGTAGGAACACGAGGATGGTTATGGCACAGAACACCTTACGGTTTCTTGTAGCGATTCTTTGGGGTTTCGCCACAGCCGGTGACGTCGCAGGAGAGAACGTTGGGCTTCTTCCCCAAGCCAATGCTTCCCAGCAGATCGGGAAGCTCACGAGTGATGGCCTTCTCGATCTTCTCTAAGTAGCACCCTCCCATGTAGGAACACTGCTGAGACAGCAGCTTAAAACTGGTGATGGGGTTGATGCCAAAGAAGTCCTTGTAAGCCTCGCGGTTGGGGAGGTCAAATTTGCTGACATTGGTCTTTGCCAGAATGGACTTAAAAATAAAGAACTTGTCAGGATCTTCCACAATGTCTCTGAACACCAGTTCTCCATCGCTAAAGAAGGTCATTTTGTCCTTGTAGGTCTGCAGATAGCGATCGACCAACAGGGCGTGGATGCGCACCCGGATGGCGTGTTGGCGGATGAAGGCGATCTTATTTTCCATCCTGTTCTCAATCACCTGGTTGAGATCTTCCAGGAGCGATATCTCTTCTTTGAGGAACAGGTCTCTGTGGGTATCCGGGTGGTACTCGTGGGGCCAGAAGGAGCTGACGTACACCCTGGGCGGCTCCGTGACATTGATCAGAGGAGCCAAGCTCCAGAACAAGGCCCCGTAGACCCTCATGAGCTCCTGGGTAGCCAGGCTGTCGGCTTTGTTCAAGATGATTCGGATCTGAGACTCGCGGCCCTTCAGCTGGCGAAACAGCATCTCCAGCTCCAGGCCCACGTCCAGCTTCGTAGGGTCAAAGACAACAAAGATGAGATCAGCTCTGTCGATGAACCACTGGCACACATCGTTGAACGGGTAACCTGGGGGAGAGGAAAGAGAAATCCAGCAGAAATGGCCAGCAGGGGTGAGTCCCTTCTGATCTGGGAATAGATAAACCTTGGGCTTGCTGTCTCACGCCCTGTCTGGCTTAGACAAGGTGTGAGGCACAGAAGACTTCTCATGCAGCACAGAAGCTGTTTCATAAGTGCTAAAACACTTAGAGCTTCTTGGCTTGAAAGCTCATTCCTGTGTCTGAGCCTGTGTGCCTCCCTCAGCCTCACCTCTCCAAGCCTTTCTCTCCAGGGAGACCTCGTACTGGATTTCCAGTACCTAAAGGAAGCTTATAAATACCATCTAGACCAAATTTTTTATAGTCTGATAATGACAGGATGGAGGGAATGGCTTTTAACTAAAGGAGGTGAAATTTAGGTCAGATGTTGGTGGAAATTCTTGACTCAGAGGGCAGTGAAGCTCTGGCACAGGCTACCCAGAATAGTGAGGGTGCCCCATCCCTGGAGGTTCCCAAGGCCGTGGATGGAGATATGAGCAGACTGAACTCTCCAGCCCCCACAGTGTAGGAACAAACCCCTGCTGTAGCCTAGGGCTCTTCCTCAGAGTGTATGAGTCATCTTGGCTACCCCTACGTATAACAGCATCCTTCCTGGAGCCCTTTAGGTGAAGGCAGAACACCCCTACCTCGTTCTTGCTGCTTGCGGTTTTCAATGATGCCTGGTGTGTCCACAAAGGTGACTCGCTCCAGGAGCTTGTGGGGCACCTCTATTCCAATCAGCTTCTCCAAGAAGTTCTGCCCGAACTTCTCCAGGGGTGAGAAGGAACGTGCACTGTCAGCAGCCATCACGATGCCCTCAATGGTCTTCAGCTTGGGGCCGTGCATGATGACGGTGAATTCAGAGGTGGTGGGTTCTGCCCCTGTCCAGCACAAGAGAAGCAGCAGAGATGTGTAATCCATGACAGGCACTGGACATTGCAGGGACTGGCCCAGGACAAAGTGGGGATCTTGGAAGCATCCCTTGCTTGGCAAGAGACACTGGGGGAACACAGGAATCAGAGCCATGGCATTCTCCCCAAAGCTCTGGGGAACACAACAGCAGGGCTGTTTTGTGAGGAAACCAGTCCTTCTGAAGGTGGTGCGGCTGAGAAAGGTGCTCTGGAAAAGCACCTTCCACTCAGCTCCTAGGGTACGAGGTGACACGGGCAGGAGCAAGGATGATCAGGAAGGGCTTTTCTCTTGGGAGGCTGAGTGCATTGGATCCTGGTGGGGAAGGATTGGGAGAAGCCGGCGAGGTGCCCTTGGTATGACTGCACAGGGAGAAGCCCACCCTCAGGGTGGAGGGCTGTGGTGAGCGAGGTACCTGTGTAGAGCTGGTAGGGAGTGTCGTCCAGCCCGAGGAGGTAGTTTATCATGGAGGATTTGCCAACGCTCCACGGTCCCAGGAATAGCACCATCGGCTTGGAAGTGATCTCCCCATCTGCAGAGAGGGGAAATAACAAGAGGAAGTGAAAAAACAATGGCTGCGGCCGCCGTGCGCCGTGCATTCCCTGCTGTAATGAGCATCCCATCTGAGCAGCACGGTGATGAAGTGCTTGGGGAGTCATCTGCCCACTGGGCTGCTCTCCCAGCTGCAGCTGCTTGGTCACACTGAGCCACGGCACTGCCCAGCGAGACCCATGCTGGCACTACAGTGAGATCAAAGCCTGTCTGCCCTGCTCCAAGCTTTGGCCCTTAGACTACAGAATGGCTGGAAGGTCCTTTAGTTACGGTCTTTGCTCAGTTTGAGTTCAGTTGGAGTGAGCACAGGGTTGCAGGGGTAGTTTTGGAGAGCAGGTGCCACAAAGCACTGGACATGCAAGGGATGTGGCCATGCTGCAGTTAAGTAGATGCCTCGTGCAAAAGGAGCTGGGGTGTTTGAAGGGTGCAGGGCTCCAGCCCAGCACAGGGAAGGCAAGTTCAACCAACAGACCTGTTCTGTGCTTGGGAAAGATGGGAGGAGAATTAACCACCACAGTACCCATTCCATCCTGCAGCTTGCTGAGAGGCTCAGAGAGCACAGGTGAAGGCTGCCATGGGGCCCACGAGGACCTGTTCCCACGTGTGATATCTACCTAGGACCAGTCCCTGCTCCAGAGGTACCATCAGCCCATGCCTATGCTGCCCAGCCCCACTAAGCCCCCATGGTGCTGGGCATGGTGCTGCCAGCCCTCAGACTGCATCCAGGGAGCCTAAATCAAGAAATGGAAGACAGAAGGGTGAGCTTCCATTTCTGGTGAGCTTCCATTTCTGGCAACCTTCACCACACCCACTTCACTCCCAGGGACCAGGCTACTCCACGCTGCCACCCAGACAGGAGCAAGGAACCTCACCAGCAGGCAGAGCACCCATCTCCACTTCAAGGGAGCCCCAAAACCAACGTGATGATGAGCTCTCACTTCCAAGAGTGATAGAGGGCACTGCATGGCAGCTTGGCACCCAACCCATCCAGCAGCCCCCACAGCACCACTGGAGAAAAGGAACAGGCTGACGATGTCTCTCCATGGGGCACAGGCTTGTGGCCATGCAGCTTAACCCCATCTAGGACAGGACATCCACAGTAGGGCCAGCAGGACTGGCCCTGAGCTTGTTCTGTGAGCCATGGGGCTGCACCAGTCAGAGCCCCATAGTGGGAGCACAGCCCCAACCCGGGGCAGTCATACTCAGCACCTCCTGCCTCCTCCGCCAGCAAACACACAGCCTGCCCACTTCTGCCTCCCTGGAACATTTGGGATCTGACTTTCTGTTCCCATGAGGGATAAAAACAAGTGTTGAAACCTTGGGCTTTTCTTATTAATTATTCCTCTGTGCCGCTGTATCGCTGCTGCTCTGTTCACTTGCTGGCTTTAATTGGGTTTCGGATTATTATTGTGCTTATCCCCTGTGATGTTGTGCCAAAGGTTTGAGGCGGGTCCCCACGTGTTGTTTCATAATAGGATCCTGGCCAGGTGTGGCTGCATGCAGGCTGGAGCCAGCAAGCTCCAGCTCCACCGCATGGACCGTGGGGCTCCTCCGGGTGCCATCCTCATGAGCCAGAGAGGCGAGGGGCTGTGCTAAGGCAGGCTGCAGGCCCCCAGCACCATCTCTTGCTTTGCTTTGGGAAGCTGCTGGGCCTGGAGGATGCCACCCCACGAATGGTCTCTCCTTGCTGCCACCCTGGGTATGGGAACAGGGAGCAAAGCACATCTTCCACCCTGCTGCTGCTTGGCCTGGCCTGCTGCACCCCCCACTGTGCCCTTCCTGTACGGGTTTACTATCACCTTGATGGGGCTGCCAGGGGAAAAAAAGGGCTCAGGCAACTGCCAGCTCCTGCAAACGATGACAGCAGCTCCGCCATGTGGCTCTCTCCAGCCACCAAGTGGCTGCTCGCTCCCAGCCCAGCCCAACTCACACTGAACTCTGCGCTCAGCTCAGCTCATTCCAGCTCATCCTGGTGGCTTCTGCAGACCTCACAACGGTAGGTGATCAAGCCCTGTGTGCAAGTGGGAGAACCCTTGAGGCCCTCTGCTTTTCATCCACGGTTCTGCTTAAATCTCAGTAGCTACTTATCTAAATCAGTGGGTTTCCAGAGCACAGAGCATGCTGAGAATCACAAAGCACCCAGTGAACAGAGCCAGAAGGGATTCTCTCCCTCTGAAGGGACTGTGCTTTCCCTTAGCCCACACCCTGGAGCACTGCTGCCCCTGGCAGGGCTGCTGCCCTGAAGGGGAGGACAGAGAACAGCTTCTCTCTGTCATGGAGGAACCATTTTCTACAGCAGTGGCTTCTTGGGAAGTTCCATGTTGCTTCCAAGGCCAGGCTGCCCTCGGGAGGCTGCCCTGATGCTCTGGGGCTGGGATCCCCCCTCTTTACCCTCTAGCCCAACAGAAGGATGGCTCAGCCTGTGGGAGCCTTCCCAAGGCAAAGCAGAAGACAAGGACAAAGCCTCCATCCTCTCCTCACTCAGAGCGTCCCAAGTAACCTGCCCTCAAACCCAGTGGGTTCAAACCCCTGGGCAGGCTCCCCCAGCATCACCCTCTGCTAACCCACCCCTGTGCCCAGACACCGCCAGTCCTGCTGCCAGGGCAAGGACAGTGCAGATGAGCCCACAGCAACCACGGGTCTGTGCACGACACACACATACCCATAGATGCAGGGCAAGCCACACGGGGATCCTCACCTCTGTGTCATGCATTCACCCCCAGGCGTGCACACCCACACAGGCAGCAGTGCGTACACACGTGTGCCTGCGCAGCGAGAGGCGCAGATAAGGCAGCTATCTGACATGCTAAATATACCTGCACTGCTCCCCATCGCCTGCACGACAGCGAGCCAGCAGCCCCCGGGCTGCATAAGGGCTCTGCCGCGTCGGGTATGGAGGAGCCTGTTTGGGCAGGACCGCAGGGCAGGGGCTGTGGGGTACGGCACGGGTCGGGATCTCCCCGTCGTTTTGCCGCAGTACGTTGCAGCAGAGACGCAGGGGATGGGCAGCGCTGCTTGGCCTCCCTCCCAGCCCCGCTCCTACCGGGGGCCGGGCAGCCCAGCCGGGCACGGCACGGGCCAGCAGCCAGCTCCAGCTCCCGGGAGGGCTGAGGCCGCCGCGCAGGGGCCGGGCGGTGTTACTGGGACAGCTGCTGCTGGGTCACGGGCTTAAACTGCAGCCGGGGGGATCAACGGGAGGAGTTCGGGGAAGTTTCTGCACGTAGCGGGGCGAAGGGTGGCAGGAGATCGACCCGCAGGGCGGGCACTGCGCTCTGCCCTACGGGTGGGGGGTGGTCCCGCAGGTCGGGGATGGTCCCGCAGGTCCACCGCGGAAGCCTTCGGGTCGTGCATCAGGGAGCTCGCGCCGTCCTGAGGCTTACCCAGGAGGGAAAGGTTTAAAAGCCCAGGGGAGGTGGAGGGTGCTGCGGGCAGGCAGCGTGCTGCTGCTGAGCTCGGTGCTGCGGGACAGAGAGCAGCTGAGCCATGGCTCTGCTGGGGTGAGAGAAGGGGAAGGGCCGCTGAGGAGCTGAGGCAGCGCTGTCAGCATGCAGGAGAGAGGCAGCGATACCAACCTGTGGCAGAAGAGCCCAGGGTGCGTCCGGGGTAAGCTGTTAGCGGGGGACACGGGGAGAGAGAAAAGGTACCGTGAGTCGAAGAAGGGATGCGGCTGCCTGGGTCTGGCCCGGGCCGGAGAGGGAGCTGAAGAGCGGCCCTGGCCTTCTCGTGGGTGGGACAAGCCAGCAGACGGCCACGTTTCCAGCAGGAAAGAAGGAGTTACAGTTTGTGAGCAACGAGACCCGCAGCTACCAGGATGAGATTCCAAACCCAGCCTGCCCTGTGCACAGGCAGCACTGCCACACCAGCGTTACACTGCAGCCAATCCTGCCCCACTCAGTTATTGCCTTCCCTGGCAGCAGCACTCACCAAGCCAACAGAGCTGCACGAGCCACAATCAGGACAACCAGCAGCCCAGAGATGTGCCCCAACCACGTGGCAGTGCAAGTGCATCCATCCCTGGTGAAGGCAGCTGCAGGCCATTCCCCACACAGGCATGCTGCTTGGCACACACACAGCAGTCAGGGTCTCTGGTGTGCACCATGGCCCTGCAGCAAGCTGCCCGTCACCAGGCTGCAACCTCAGCCAGGAACGGGCATGGCACAGCAGCCCAGCCATCACCAAGCACACAAGCAGAACCAGCACGTGAGTGCGATGGCGGAGCAGAGACAGCCTGCACTGGGCAAGAGGTGGGATGTCCCTGCTGTGAGCACAGGGCACGTGAATGCTCTGGGATGTGCTCAGACCCCAACACATCTCAGCCAGGCTGATGGTGCCTGCTGTGGTTCCCTCAGGACAGTTTGCACAGTGCTACAGCAGAGAGCCCCCCGTTGGGGCCAACAAGGAGCAAAGCTAGAAGGAAAGCAGATAAAATGGAGAGCTGCTGTGTAATGGAGGGGGATGAAGGAGAGCATAGCAGTACCCCCCTATATTGGCTTACACTTCCAAAGGTCAAGCATATTCCATGACACTGCTGCTCTACTGCTCACCCAGCTGTCCTGCCTTTCCCAGCCAGCTCAGCCTGCAGCTCTATGTCCCCTCCATGCTATAAGGGATTCCCTACAGGGTGGCTCACAGCACCTTCTGGTTCACAGGGACCCCCCCACCCCAACAGCAGGAACCCCTCCAAACCATAGGCAGCAATAGGACTCACCTCAGACAACAGAAGGGGCTCAGAAGGTTCACCTTCACCCACCTCACAAAGCCAAGGGGGCTGCCTAGGCCAACCCTCCAATTTATCTGCAGGCTGCTCTAATTACACTGCTAACGAGGGGTTGGGAAAAGCTGTATCAATGGTTATAAAGGGCAAAGTGCTGGGCTTAGTTGGGTTGTTTGGTGGCAGGACAAGCAGTTCTGATAAAAGGATTGGTCTTAGAGCTGCATCTGGCTGAGCTGGGGGCTGCAGGCAGCGTGGGAGCCCTGTGCCAGGAAGGCTGTCAGCCTTCAGGATGCATTGGGAGTTGTTCTTCATGGGGAGGAGGAACAGACTGTGGAGCAGCGATGTGAGAGAAGGCTGTTGAGAAGCACCAGAAGCTGTCCTGATGAGACCTGCTAAGGAGATGGGTTTGAGAGGGGCACAGGCTTCTAAAGCATGAGCTTTGGTGGGTCCCATGGGGACCTCAGTGCCTTCCCAGAAAGGAGCAGAGAGGTGCTGCTTGGCCACAGGGTGGTTCTAGAGCAGACTGAGATGTCCTGAGCAGGGAAGCAACCTGTGCACTGAGAGCTGGGGCTGCATCCTCTGGAGGTGAGCAGCGAAGACAGGGTAGGAAGCTGAGGACCCACCACCTTCTGTGATCTCCTAAATGCAGTGCCCCACAGTGAGCTGGCAGCAGGTGCTGGTTGCTGTGACCCCCAAGCTGCCCTCCCACGTGACAAGCAGTGCAAGGCAGGCCCAGACAGCACAAAGGCAGCGACACAGAGCTGGCTGCAGGAGCAGCAGTGCATGCCTCATGTTGTATGAGCCCTACACCCACCCACCCCATTAACCCCATGAGTGAATGGTAGCCAGTGCCAGGGTGTGGGAGCAGGGCTGGTGCTGGGGACTCCACAGCCCTGTCCCCACCCCATCCTGCTGTCCCCCAAGGGTCTTTTGCACTTGCTGCCCCTGTTGGGAGGTGAGCTGGCTTTCCTACAAAAGGTCACAAGTCTGGCACTGATCTAGGAGTGGCATCTGGGCTATAATGGGGTCCCTTGTAAAACAAGGGTTCTGCTCTCGGGGGATGTATCCTGTGGGTTTGCCCATACAGACGTGGGACCAATAAAAGCTGTGGAAGGAAGGTCAGGGCCACATGCAAGGTGCTTCTGTTGCACCAGGAAGGAGGGGCATTGCTCCAGGGTGAGAAGACAAAGCCCTGAGGGCACCCAGGGTGGGAAGCAGAACCTCAGGGCCAGGAGGGTGATGTGGGGTACACGGCCCCAGCTCAGGACAGGACTTCAGCAGAGGCTTAACCTCAGTGCACTGGGGCCTGGGGCTGGGCTGGAGCCAGTTGTCCAGACAATGTCCTCAGGATCACCAGAGCCAATGTCAGCCTGCGGTTATTCACATCAAATGGGTCAGAAGAGCCACCAGATCTGCGAGCATCCTGGGGCTGGAGCTGCACTTGCCTCTTCTGGAGGGACATGTGTACCAATGGGGCTCAGCCCAAGCCAAGGTCTGTAGCCACAGGGACCTGCTCACCTGACCCAAAGTGCCTGTAGTTGCCAAGGGGAGGAAACTAACTCCCAGGATAAAAGAAGGCTTGAGCTTGAAGGATACCCTGGCCACGTGGCCGTGTCCCATATGGAGCAGGAAGGATGCCAGCTCCAGCCACCACCAGGAAGCTCAACCCCAGCCTTGAGAGGTCCTAAGCTTCCTTGCCAAGCCCGTCTCACTGGGCCATGATCTCTGCTTGGCATGGGTACAGAGCATTGATGTTGAGCAGGTGGAGGACCCAAAGCAGGCAGAGTTCAATGTTCAGCCTACACAGATGGTCCTGACAGCAGATGAGCTAAGGCAGATACAGGAATGCCCGCCTCTGGGTGCTGGGTTCACTAGGGCACGTCCTCCAAGCCCAGCATGCTCATGGCCTTCTTGGGAAGCTGTAGAGGAAGCCAAGCTACCCGAGCCTTTCCATGACCTGCTCTCTGTGCTGCTGTCTGAATGCATCCCAATGACCTGACGGTGCCGGAGAGCCCGGTGCCTGCAGCATTACCTGTGATCTCATGCTGCCTCAGCTCATTGTATCTGTAGGACTGCTCCAGGGGCTTGATGGAGGAGTGGTAGATCTTCCTCAGCCGCTGCAGTACTCCTGGAGGAGAAAAGGCACATTGGTGACAGGCAAACCCCATCCATCCCTTCACATCCCTTCTAGGTACGATGCTGGACATTCCCTGCAGACCTTGAGGATGACTCAGCTGTAAATAAAGGGATGCATCTCGCACTTGAAATCCTGTGCAAAATGATCCAAGTCACGCACCTCGAAGCCCCTACCCTGCTGATATTTGTGCTGCTCTCGTACTTGCCAACAACTGATGCAGGAACCTCCCTTGTTAATGCTGTCTAGCACTCAACACCCATAATCCCCAAAGCCCTCCACCTCGGTGCCCAGCGACCTGGAGGCAGGCATTTCCCTGACACTTATCGCTCCCTTTCTAGTCCTGACTGCCAAAGGGACCAGCAGAATCAAACCTGATAAGAATAAACCAGAATTAGAATAAAAATCAAAACCCTTTATTACAAGTTGCCCCGAGCTTCTCCAAGCAGCAGAGAGCAGGGGAGCCGGCTTGGGCCAATACACCAGTTACCAGCTCCCTATCTGTATGCCTTTGTATGCCCCTATAAGTTAACGTGGGTCCCCTCACCTGAAAAGTCATCAGCAGGTTTGTCTTCGTTCAGCTTGAGGGTGTTCTCCAGGTGGGACCGGTCACGCTTGGTGGGCTCGCTGGCATCCTCAACCTCTTCTGCAGGGAAAGACAGGGAGACCCGTTATGGTGGGGGCTGATGGCGGGGGGCAAGGTGGGCGCTCACACAAGCTGTGCTGGGGGGAGGCTGATGGGGAACACGCACATCCCGAGCGCACCCAGCACCCACAGCTTTGGCACCGCGCTTGGTTTCTGTTTTGCAAACGCTCTCAGAGGGTTTGGTCAGAGCTGCCAGGGGAAGTGCTGTGGGCAACTGCTCTGCTCCGAGGAGGGGCAGTGGGGGAGAGGCGAGGGCCGGCGCCCATGGGGAATGTGAAGGACGTGCCTGGAAGGGGCTCTCGGGTGCTGGGAGTGCTGGGTGGGAACTGCGGCACCTGCTGCCCGCGGGGCCTCTGCCCAACCCGCTGCTCCCCGACAGCTGCAGCTCCCCTCAGCTTTGGGCACTGAGCTCTGCCTCTCTCCCTGTCCGCTCCTCAAAAATCACACGTCGAGCTGGAGACGGGAGGGTTTGCAAGGTCCTCTCCTGCTTCTCCATCTCTGCACCCTCCATGTGTCCCCAGTCCTAATGCACTAGCACAGCCGGTACACCAAGGGCCCTAAGAGCTGGGCTATGGGGCAGCACCGAGCCCCACGCTGAGCCTCAGGCTGGGGGGCTGAGGAGAACCTTTTGACTTGCCAAGTAAAGCCACCGAGACCAAACTGGGTTTTCCTCTCGGCACAAACGTAAACTTTTTTGAGCTTGGATGTTACAGAAGGAAGCAGAAAAAGAATCAGCTGGGTCCAGAGGTTGCTGCCTTACCTACGGGCACAAAGTCCGCCAGCACTTCTAGTAAAACATGGCAGGGGGGATCACTTTTCCTGAGCTAGCTGCCTTTGGCTGGTTGGACACACCCTGCCCACGGCCAGGGCGACGCTGCAGCAGCTCAGCGGTCTGAATTAGCTCTGTGCATCTTCCCTACAAGGCAAGGGCTGAGGGCCAGTGGCTGATGGACACGGGGCCCACCGGCATGGGCAGCGTCCTGCCTGTGTGCCAGGAGAGCCGGGTGAACTCAGCGGGCTGATAAATGTCCTCTAACAGCTTTGCAGCTGCTGAAAGGGATTGGAGGGAAGAGAGATTCTTATATGTGTCTGCAGATGAGAAGTCATGGGCTTAAAGTGCAGTGAGGGAAATGTCGGCCAACCTCGGTATCACCGCGACCAGCGCTGACGTCTGCAGGCTCCCACCTTGCCATCGCCGCCCACCCGTGCAGCAGTTAAGCACAAGCATTAGGAGAGGGCCATGCATTAGGCGCAGTTTAATGTGCCAAGCTCAGCTCCGCCAGGTTTGATAGTAGGTCACTCTCGATGCCCTCTGCTCGCTACGTTACAGCACACGGAGAGAAAAAGACTCCAACCTATCTGGCTGCGCCGGGGCTCAGCGGCAGCGAGGCGGGCACTGGGGCTGGCTGGGTTCTCCATTTCTGCTAATGGCGCCTTGTCTGCTGGGGGGTCTCCCACTGCTGCTGGAGGGTCTTCTGCTGTTGGAGGGTTCTCCAGTGCTGCTGGTGGGATTTTGAGCGCTGTTGGTGGGTCTTCTGTTGCTGCTGCTCCTTGTGCTGCTGTAGATGGGTCTCCTGCTGCTGCCGGGCTGCTGCTGCCCGAGCTGGGCTCCACGTCCCCGCAGGGTGGGTGATGGCAGCTGGCAGGGCCATCCCTCCGCTCTCCCTCACCGCCGGCTGCTGCCTTGCCGTGGCTGTTTTCCCCTGAAGTCTGTTCCGTGTCGGTCCCTTCAGCTCTGTCCTCCAGCCCCTCTGGGCCGGCACCATCCTCCTCAGACTCTCCCTCCTCTGCAGACTTCCCTTCCTCCTCTGACTCTGCTTTGCCTTCATCTTCCTCAGACTCCCCCTGCTCGTCATCTTCCTCTGAGCTCTGCTCACCCTCTTCCTCTCCTCTCTCGGGAGCAGACACTCTTGACTCCTCCATTTCCTTTCCCTCTGGGGCCATTTCCTTGGTGTCAGCCTCCTCTTCCTCCTGGCCGCCATGTTGTGTGCCAGGCTCCGGGGCAGCCTCTCCCTCTGCTGCAGTGCCGCCCAACACGGCGTCCTTTTCCGATGCCCCGTCAGGCCCCTCCTGGCCCTGCCCTGCAGCCTCGCTCAGGCCTCCCTTCAGCTCTTCCTCCCTCTCGCCGCCTCCCTCTGTGGTTCTGAGCACAGAGGTGTTGGCAGCTCCGCCACCATCCTCCTCCTTGGAGCTGCCATTGGCGGCCATCTCCTCCACGTGGGGCTGCACGGCAGACGAGGGGCGCTGGGCGGCATGGCCAACATCTTCATCTAAACGATGAGAACAGCTCGGTCAGTCTCACCCACGCCCGCCCATGGCCATGGGGGACAAGAGAAGCCTTTGTGGCCATCACCAAGACTTTAACTCCTGCTAAAGCATCTCCGGCTCCAGCTCGCTGTCCCAGCCATAGCAAGAAGCTGGCTGCAAAGAGGCATCTGCGGGCGGAAGCGCTGGTGCTGCCCAGATTGGGGACGTGTCCCTACGGCTGCACGCCACGGCCGCCCATAGCTGTGCAGCCTGTGGGGTGCTGCAGAAGCTCTGCGGGGCAGCAAAGCAGCCCTGAGAGAGGACTCAGCTGCGTGGGGAGCTCTGAAAGCTGGGAGCGAGAGGCTTGGGGTGCTTGGCAGGCAGAAGGGTCCTCCCCAGCCCTGCACAGCACAGTGGGCTCTGCCTCCCCAGCGCAGGGCCTGACCCCGCGGCAGGCACGGAGCTATTTATTGTGCACGTCCCTTCATTAGGAAAACATTTGCCACTCCGTGCAACTGGCTGGAACACAATGAATTTGTTCTGCGGGCCGGGAGCAGGCATCTGTATTTTCCATAGGCCTCCGACTGCAATTTAACATTAGTCAACGGATGCCAAAAATAAAATATCAACAGCTATACTGTCTCTGTTACAAACAGTTGCTGCTCGTCTAAATAATCCCCTGAAAACTCGAGTGCCTGCATACCAGGGAAGTGTTTCAGAGGAAAATAATGCCTTTGTACTCCAGCTGGTAAGCAGATGCCAACCGAGAGCAAGGCCACCGCTGCCCGGGCTGTGGTCAGGGCCAGCAGCTCGAGGATGGCACACGGCATGGAGCCAGGCCTCTCCTGCAGCCTCACACGTGGCATCCCACACCTTAGTGCTATGCCTGGGACCCACAGCACCCTGCTTGCCATGACACCCACTGCTTCGGCAGCACGATGGCGTGGGTGTTAAAGCACCCTCCAAGCCACCCAAAGGGGAGAGCTGGCACAAGGCGTGCTCTGCCCACCTGCACCCCGAGGGTCCCCATGGCAGTTGAGGACAGGGATATTCTCAGCATGGCCCAAAAATAGTCAGTGAGCCAAAGGGCTGAGAGGGAAGTGCTGCTTCCAGGGCAGGTGCTTGGGGGGGGTCAGGGCTGGTGAGGAGAGGCTGAGCAGGAGCAGGTGGGGGAGACCTCACTGGGGATCTCCATGTGTCCCTTTTGAGTGGATGCAGAGGACAGAGGTGTTCCCTGGGCAGGGACATGCTGCATCCCCTGTGTGCAGGGAGAAAGGAAACGTTCACCACGCACTCACACTGGGATATTCCCTGCCATGGGCTTTGTTTCCCCTGACCTTCATGGAATTACATAAAGCCCCTCTCCTTCTCCCTCCTGTTTCCCCTACATGGTCTCCAAATCCATCACAAGGCGAATTGTGCTGATCTGCAGATGGCTGGTGAGCACCGGGTGGCTAAATGGGCCGAAGGTTACGGGCTTAACACCCTCCTCCCGTCCTCTGCAGGCTAAAAATACACCCAGCAACTGTACAGTGGGGTCAGCAGCAGCTCAGAAGGGCACAGGCAGCAGCGGACCCTCACCCACAGGCACCCACTCGCTCATCTCCAGCCCTTTGACCAAGGGTGACATCCTCAGCCAGGAGTTGTCCTACAGCCCTGTGCACCCCAGCATGGAGCGAGACAGCAGTGATGTGCAAACCTGCTGTAAGGTGACATCGAGGCTCCCCTTGTTCATACCCTGCATTATGCCAAGTGTGGAAGAGGAAACCTCGACCCACTCACTGTCAGAACCCTTGGCTCCTGGCCGGCATGGCTAGGAAAGCAACCATCCTGTCCACTGCTGTGACAGCAAGTTGTGGCACAACCACAATGGAAATCCAGCAGTGTGATATGGGACACCAGTGCTGATGCCACAGCAGCCAACATGGGAAGCACGGGGATGGTTCCCCCATCCTACAGTTACAACGCATGCGCCCCTTCCTCACTGCTGTGCCTCCCTCCCTCCTTGCACAGAGCTGCATGGAGCAGTAATGAGAGAATGAACAGAGAGAGCCTGCCTCTGTGAATGGCATCAGGGCTGGAGAGAGCCAGGAGGGACAGATGGGCACAGGTGGCCCCGGGAAGGACATTCTCCCCCTCCAGCAGAAATAGGAGCCCTGAGCGTGGGGTCGGCGGTGCGTGGTGCCGCGGGGATGGCTTTTCGCACGCCTTCTTCCCCTGCCCGAATCTCAGCCCCAGCAGCATGCAGGGAGTTATTGCTGATGGCGGCTGTTTGGGGGATCAGCAGTTCTGCAGTGGGGGAGTGCCCCGGGAGGTGCTGAATGCCCCAGGGGGAACCATGATGCTCTTAGGAGGGCAGGGCCATGCATGAGCCCTGGCTTTGCCTCTCCCCGCTGCCCTGTGCTCACGTTTTACTCCATGGAGGAAAGCGAAAAGCCAACACCAACCAAGCTGAAAAGCCAACATCAACCAAACTGAAAAGCCAACATCAACCAAAGCAGCCTGGTTTCTCTTCTGCTCATCAAGGCATGGGAACCCAACACAAGGGATAGCTCCAAAATGGGTACCACCAATAGCCAGGGAGGTGACAGCCACCATCTCCCATGAGTGCAAGTGTGGCTCTCCCCCACATTCCCAGTGGGGCTCTGGGGGATCCCACACCCTGGGGTGCACATCTGATCTGGGAGCTGTGCCCATCCTGACAGCAGTAGGAGTGACAGCAGTGACGGTGGCACTACCCAGGGGGACACGGACACGAGGAGCTGCACGGCTTGAAAGGAAGCCAAGGCCAGCTCCCAACTGCCAAAGCAGTATTTCTTGCCATCGCTATTTTAATGAGGCCTGGTCGAAGAGTTGCTCTGGTCAAATGCACTCATTGACTTAGAGGAACATCTTGCTGCTATGAAAGAAAGACACGCGCATCTCCTTGTGGGGAACTCTGAGCAGACCCAAGGAAGCCTCTTGCTTATCTCTCCTCTCCTTATTGAGCGCAAGTGAGGCTGCACTGAACCTCATATCCATGCCTGGTCCTGACAGAGTCCTGCAATGGGCCAGGAGTGAAGTTGGGCTCAGAGGAACCACCCAAAACCTCCTGGGATTCCCCCAGGAAACACCGGCCACACCACAGACCCACTGCAGACACCCCCCGTGTCACTCTATGTCCCTGCCCAGTCAGCCCCTGCCTCAGTTTCCCACTCCGTGCACTCCCAGCAGCCCTGGGGCATTTTCCCAATGGTTTTGCAAGAGAAATCGCAGCGTGAAAGCTTCCTGCACACGGGAGGAGATGCCTGATCTCTGCAGACACAGCAGGGACATAGGAAACAGATCTGTCAGGCTGACTTGACCTGGTTTGTGGAGGAGATTTCAAGTTTAGCTGGAAAAGAAAATTGGCTGTTGATTTCTATAAATAGTGGGGTAGGGCTGCATGATATTTTGATTAAGAAAGCAGGGTAAGGAAACCTCAGTGATTAAAACCAGGCTCGGGGCTTGCTAAATATAGAGAGGAAAATGGGGAATGGTTTCTGTGGGGTGGTTTTCTGACTGCCTTCCCACAGGGTGCTCACCCCGGGGTTCCCATCGGAGCCTTGGAGGAGAACCTGAGCCTGTGAGTGCTGGCTGGCAGATGGCAACAAAGATGGGGAAAGTGGTGAAGGGAGAAGTGAGATGGGAGACCGGGGTCTGCAAGAGAGCAAACAGGGAGGAACAGCTTGGATTTCAGTGCCGGATGATGCTTTGCCTCACATGATCCCTAAACTTTTGGGGTTGTTCAGGTGGTACCGAGCCACTGCAGTGGGACAAGGAGCCAAAAAGCAGGGCTTTTCTATGGGTGTCAGCACCTAACCTGGCTCAGAGTGTCCGGAGACTCCCCAGCCCCTCCAGCAGCCCCCGCCGGCACACGAGCTCATTGGTTTCCTTGGGCTATCACTTACAAGGGAAATGTCCCTGCAGCTTAAAATAGACCAGCAGAGCCCTGCCAAGGTGCCACTGCCATGCAAAGAATGGGGCGATTCTATGAGCAGTTTGCTCACCCTCAGACCTACTGCTTGGGTTGGGATTTCGGCCCTCACAGCACAGCATGCAGGTCTCTGAGTGGGGACATGGTGGGGACACGAGGTTTCCTGTCCATCCACCCTGCCTGGATGGATGTCACCTGCACGGCATGCCAAGAATGCTCCCTTCAACATGGGGTCTGATGGGACCAGGGGTCACATTGCAACAGCATACCCAATATCTGCCTCTCTTTGCTCAGCCCATAATGTGGGAGAGAGCCAGGGTACCCAGAGAGATCAGGATCTCCACTGCACAAGATGTGACAGGGATGTAAGTGGCACAAAGGACTGAGGGCTGTGGCATCCCATACTCTGCATCTCTGCACCAAACAGCAGTGGTGCCCATGGTTGTGCTGATGCTTGGCTGGGGGATGGTGACCCCACAGCTCCAGGGAAGCAACTGGATGGGATGGAGGTGGGGGGAGTCTAGGATGGCAAAGCTGCAGTCAACCAGTGAGATCACCTCAAGGTGGCACATCCTGAGAGCGGGGACCTGCCCTGAAGTGAGAGCCCACGTCAAAGTGACACGTCCTGGGAGATGGGATCACCCCAAGATGCCACGAGGATGTGGGGATGGAGCTCATGCTGAGGTGACACATCTCAGGTGGGGGGAACACGGCAGGGTGCTACGTCCTGGGAGATGGGGAGTGCCTCAAGGGTGGTGCATCTCACTACAGGATGACACTTCCCAGGCAGACATTTCCAGACAACACTTCTGAGAAGGGCTCCACCTCAAGGCTCCATCCTCAGTGATGGGGAATCACCCCAAGATGCCACAAGGACGTGATGACAAAGCCTGCCCCAAGGTGGCACATTCTGGGCTTAGGCAGGATGGGGAGTCCCAGGGCACGGGGGTGGTGGCCATGCTTGCTTTCACAGGCAGAGCTCTGTGCCAGCCCTGTTACACCCTCAGCACTCACTACGGAAGGGCACAAGTGTGCCAGGGTTTCCCTCAGCTCCTTGCCCAGCTGGAGGTGGGCAAGGTCCACGGCGGGGAGCTCTGCCAGGCCCGGCCACGTGGGCCATGGGCCCTTCCCACCTTTGGGAGTGGTGACAGGGCCCCAGCAGCCCCAGGCGTCACCAAACCAGCGTGAAGCGACAGCCTTCAAGATGGCAGCAGCAACCAGGGTTATGGGGTTAGTTGGCAGTCAGTGCGGGGCACATCCACGAGCCCGGCTCTACCCAACCCATCTGCCGGACCACCCGTCCCGTGGAGCTGCCATTGCTCCCCACAGCACCAGGCTGAGCCCAGCACCAGCCAGGCTGGTTGCAGTGTCCTCCTGTCACCCTTCTCCAGCACCTCATAAGGCCACCAGCTGTGCCCAGAGAGGACCCCTCCATCACTCTTGTTCCCATCCACAGACATCACCCAGCTGCCGGCAGTACACACCCCTCACCCCAAACCCATTTTATTCACCAGAATGGTAAAAGATGCCCTTAAAAGGCTACAACTGCACCGTGCTGGGGGCACCGGGCTGCGAGAAGGCAGCAGCTGTGGGTGCTGCACGCGGGGCCGTGGTGGCGCGGGGGCCAGGCGGCCGCAGGAGCGCAGTGTCCCCTTACACGGCTGTTTCCATACTTAGCTGCCCCCCGGCAGCGCGGCCGCCTGAGCCCGGCCAGGCAGCAAACCGGCCCAAATTAACTCAAGGGCAAACAAGGGTAACGGCGGTGCCCCAGGGGACGCCACGGGACCGGGGAGAGCAGCGGGGTCTGGAGGTCACCCCAATGCTTGCCAGAGCCTCGGTGGGTGGGGGTCCCGTGCTCAGTGCCCTGGAGCCCAGCGGTCCCCACGCAGGAGCTGCAGCCCAGCAGCACCGAGCTGTGCCAGCACCCAGGGGTGACACTACCCCCAGCACCTCAGCTGCAGCACAGCCCCTGTGCTCACACTGAGTGCAGAGCAGGGACCCCAACCCACGTCCCTGCCAGCCCCTCCTGACTGCACGTTGCCTCAGCTCTTTGTGTCCCTACAAGTTTTGGGGGTGCCAACAAGTCCTGCCCCAGGCACCACTCTGAAGTCAGGCTGAGCTCACCGGGCACCCACAGCACCATGCACACCCCCAGCCCTGCTGGGCACCCAGAACTCCATAGGCACATGAAGCCCTATAGGAGCTTCCAGTCCTTCATGCACCCACAGCCCCATAAAGTACCAACAGTCCCAACAGGAACCTACAAACCCCACTGGGCACCTATAACTTCTCAGGCACCCACAAGCCCACCTGGGCACCCACGATCCCGTAAGCACCCACAGCCCCACAAGACACTCGCAGCCCCACGGGTACCTGCCGTGCCGAGGAGCAGGAGCGAGGCCACGCAGCAGCACAGCAGGTTGAGGCGCTTCATGGTGGCTGCCAGGAACTCTCCGCCGCTCGCCGCCCCTATTTATACGCCGGGCCGGGGGCCGGGCTGCCGGCTGTCGGCTCAGCCCTGCGCACACGCCGCTGCAGCCGTTCCCGGGGGCCCGCGGTCGGGGCCGGAGCGGCAGCGCTACGGTGCTGGTGTCGGGGCCGGGTTGGCACGGTGGCACTGCCGATGGGATCGCCGTCCCACGCCACGAGCTGTCCCCTAAGGGTGGGCACAGCCGCTGCGCAGCGCCCCGGGGACATCCAACAAGGAGGATCCCCCGACAGCAAAAGCTGAAAGCGCAGAGGGCGGTGGGGATGGGGATGACGGTGCGCAGCCGGGGGCGCAGCGGGGATGCAGGATCGTCGCCGGGCTAACCCTAACCGTGACCCTAACCCACGCACCGTGAGTGGGAGATGGAGGGGCCCACAACCGCAGCGGTGCCCCCCAAAAGGCACGGGAGGAGACGGCTGTCCTCAGAGCCCAGGAGATTCACATCAGTCCCAATCACCCACCGGCTGGGGCAGAAAATCCTCACTCCTCCCACCCCCCAGCTGACAGGGGTCATCAGAACCGGCCCTGCAGCCCCCCCAGCGCAGTGCAGGTGAGCCAGGTGGCTGGGACAGATGCCGTCCGGACACCCCCCCCGGACCCCCCACCAGAAACAACAGCAGGCTGGAGCTTCTAAAAAACAAAGTACAAACTTTATTTTGTTTCTTTACAAAGGCACGAGCCTCTTTTTTTTTTTTTCACTTTCTTAACAAAATATAATAGCTTCTCAATGAACACAAAGACC
Organism: Excalfactoria chinensis; assembly: GCF_039878825.1. Lineage (NCBI taxonomy): Eukaryota > Metazoa > Chordata > Aves > Galliformes > Phasianidae > Excalfactoria > Excalfactoria chinensis. The sequence goes on along the minus strand of NC_092838.1, from coordinate 1,741,074 downwards.
TGAAAATCGTAAAAAAAATACAAAACCAACCAAAAAAAAAAAAAAATTATAATAAAATGAAAGAAACCGAGAGAGAAACAGTTGTGGCTGGGGAGGAACCTACCAAATACCAACAAGGCTCTACACACGACTGGCCTAAACCCTACAGCCAAATGAGGGGGGCGGAGGTGGGGATGGGGAGGAGGGGGGGGGGGGACAGAAATGGGCCCCCCCTGCCCACAACAAAAAGTAGAAGCGACAACAATCACGAAACAGAAAAGCTCTTCTGACCTGACGAACCCCGCAAACCGGATTAAGTGCTTAAAAGGAAGGAGGGGAGCAGGAAGGGGAGCGCTGGGGGTGGGTGCTGCATATGGAGCCCGAGACCCCCACAGCACCGACACTGCGGTCACCAGGAGTGTCCGTTCCCCCCCCCCCTCCCCTTCGGGACCCCCCTGCTTAAAAATGAAACTTTTAAACAGAACAAAAAAAAAAAACAAAAGGAGAAAAGGAATCAAAAATCCCAACCGCCCCCTGGCAGCGTCCCAAGGGAAACCCGGCTGGCTTTGGTTCTGCAGGGCTTCCTGCAGGCGGGGGGGGAGGGGGGGAATTTGGTGACACCAGGGGGGGCTCCGACCCCCCCCCAGCCCTAAGCCCCTTCCCGAAGCCGCTCGGCTGCACCCCCCTTCCAGTTCTGTCCCCCCCCCCTCTGGCTGCCCCCCCCTTTCCCCAGCCCCCCCTTCTCCCCGCTCGCTGGGCACTGAGCACTGAATGGTGCCCGCTTCCAGCGTTACAGTATTGGAAAAAGGTCATAAAAGAGACCCAAATCGCCACGTATTTTTTAAAAATTTCAGCATATTCTCTGACGTTTCCCCCCCATCGCCCCCCTCCCCACCCCGGCTGATGGCCGGGGGGTGTCAGGGCAGCTCCCCTTCCCCCAAAGGGTCTTCTTTGCTCTGGTCCATGGAGTCACTGTCGTTGCCCTCCGTGTCGGAGGCGGTGTCGGAGGCGGAGGGCTCTGGGCAGGCACGTGCGGGCGTCACGATGACGGCACGTCGCTGCTCCTCTTCCTGCAGCTGCTTCTCCTGCGTGCCCTCGATGTGCTGGATGGCCTGTCGGGGGCAAACCAAGTCAGGTGATGAACCCACCCCCCTCCCCAAAGGCTTTAGGACACCTCCCCATCCCCTACACACACACCCCTCGTGGCGCTCCCTACCTGAACGATGGTGTCCAGGTTTTGCCGGGACGTGGAGACTGTGTTGATGACCGAGGACGGGCCCATGGTGACCACGGTGACATGATGGGAGGGAGGTGGTGCTGGTACGATCACAGTGGGGTGGTGGGTGGGCGCTGGGGGACCGTGTGCTGGCAGGAGCTGGGGACAAAGCAAACCCTTCCATGAGCCCCTGGGACACCCAACACGGGGTGATGGCTCCGTCCTCAAACTTCTCACCCAGAGCCATGAGCTGCAGGGCAGCAGCCCTACAAGGTCCCCATACCCCAAAGCGACCCCACTGTGCCCACACTGCTGGGGATGCCGTGTCACTCTGGGCCCAACTCACACATGAGATAATGGGCTTGGAGCAAGGAGAGAACCAGGAGAGAGGCAGCCCAAGGGCTGTGGAGCCCCTGCACCTGGGCAAGGCGGTGACGGGGAGAGCACCGAGACCACCGAGCTTTACCAGCAACTCAGCTGCTGCCCACCTGCCCTGCACGGACACAAGCTAATCTGTGGCCAGCATTGCTTTGGCAGAGCAAAAAGGACAAGGCTGAGCTCAAAGAACTGCCCGTACCCTGAAGCTTTGGACATTCAAGAGGCTGAAGCCAAACCCCAGCAGCTGATTCACACTAACTCCGATCGGCCCGACCCGCTCAGCTGGGAACGCACCGCACCCCTCGGAGCTCCTCGTTAAAACAGCGGATGCGAAGAACCGCCCTGGCAGGAGGCGAAGGAAAGTTCACCTAAAAATAGGCTGCACTTCCCCAGGAGGGATCCTGTGGGGAACATCCCTGCAGAAGCCAGACTGCAAAGGAAGCCAGGCTTTGTCACTGCCTTATAAGATCCCCACACCAGGGTCCTCCAGCTCAAGGAACGGCTCCAAACCGGGGTGGCAGCGCAGAGCAGAGGGAAGCGCAGGCAGCACGCCGGCACCACGCTTGTCTGCCTCCTGCTCCAGGTACAGGGAGCACAGCCTGGAGCTGAGTGTGCAGGGCAGCACTGCACCAACCCCTTCCCTACTCCCTAAGGGAGTAAGTCGTTTTGCTGGGACATCATTGTGCACACAGCACAGCCTCTCACAGGTGCCAAGAGCACCACTGACCTGCCCTAACCTCCATACATCACTGCCTTGCTCATCCCACAAGAAAGCTGCAGGGACAGGAGGGGCAGTGGGCTGCGCCCACACTCACCTGAGTTCGGATCTGCTGCTCCCGCTCCAGCTTCTCCTGGTGCAGTAACCTCACCTGCTCCTGCTGCTGCTGGAGCTGCACCTGCTGAGCAATCACCTTCAGCTTCTCGGGGTACATGTGGGCTTCCAGCGAGCGAACCTGGTGCAGAGAGGGACCCGTTGTGCTGTGGGCAGTGCAGCCCATGCCCTACACACAACCTAAGCTGGGCTGTCCCTGTCTGCGGGATCACGGTGTGGGCAAAGTGGGGAAAGAGACCAGGGCCAAGCATGGGGACATTCCTTACTCAGGGTGCAGTGAGGCACTAGGACTGCTGCCCAGAGATGAGCTATGGGGGCAGCCAGCCCACGGCAGGGCCTGAAAGCAGACGAGCTGTGAGCTCCCTTCCAGCCATCCTACGGCTCTTTGGTTCCATCATCCCCACGGCACAGCCCGCTAGAGGGCGAGCCCTCCCCACACACACAGCGGCGGCGGCGCCGGCCCCACGGCCTCACCTGCTCCTCCAGCATCATGCGGACAGAGCGCTCCTTGTCCAGCTGCTGCCGGAGCTCAATCATTTCTCGCCGCAGGTCCTCGGCCTTCTCATCCTCCCAGATGTCTGGCGAGCCGATGCCTTCATCTTTGTCCTCCGCTCGTCGCCGCTTTGGGGAGGAACCGCTGAACTCCTGCCAAAGGGACGCGGCGTCAGAAGACCAGGGTTCCCCTCCATCTGGACCAGGGGTGGGCAGTGCTGCTCTCATGGCCATCCTCAGTGTCACCCCCACAGCTGGGGAGGGTGAAACCCCCACGGCCATCCCAACACGGGGGTCACTAAGAGAAATGTCTCCTGGGTATAAGGAGCCAATGCCCCCATCTACTCCCCTGGCCTGCCAGGAGAGCGTGAAACAATCCCACCCTGCAGTTATTAGGATGGGGATCTCACCCAGACCCCAAGGAGAAGCAGTGATGCTCTGAGCACACCCAAAGTTGTGGCCATCCCTTCCCCCGCCACGCGGCACCATCCCTTCCCAGCACCCCAAGCACCACCTGGATGAACCGCTTGAGCTGGGTGTTCTGCTGTAGTAGCCGGGTCTTCTCCTGCTCCAGGGAGAAGATGTACTCAGCTGTCTGCTGGAGGATGGCCGCCTGTTGGAGAAGCGGGGGCACAGTGAGGCAGCACAGCCCGGCTCCGAGCCAGGACCCAGCCCCACTCCCACCCAGCATCTCTCCTGCAGTTCCCCGTGAGCGGCACACACAGCACAGCCTCCAATCCCTCCTCCCAACACAGCTCACCCAATGCATCGCCCACTGATGTGACCCCGGATCCCAACTCACCTTGCTGAGCTTCTCCCCGTCCGTGTGCGGGATGAGGGTTTTCAACGACTGGAAGCCAGCATTGATGCTTTGCATCCGCCTTCTCTCGTTGCTGTTGGCGATTTCCCTACGTATCCGCCGCTCCTGGTCCCGCTGGGTCTCAGGAGTCAATGGGATGTTGGCCAGGCTGCAAGAGGAGCTCAGTGTTAGGGGCTAGGGGGGGGGAACACCTCGCTATGCAACTAAACCCATCTCTGGGCAGGACAAGGAGAGGCTGGATGGATGTGAGCTGGAGAGAACTTTATGCCTATAAGGAATGCAGTGAGGAAGGGGACTAGCAGACACCCCACCAGCATCTCCATGGTGCCCACGTGCTGGCTGGGAGCGCCGCTTGCATGCATCCCTATGGGGCCACCGGCGTGTGTGGCCATAAGAAGGCGGCTCTCTCCGCCCCGCTGATGGCTTCCAGCTGACAGATCCCAAAGGAGAAGCCTTAGTCCCACCCTAAGCTTACAGGAGGCCGGTTGTGGGCTCGCATGCCGTCCGCCCTCCCGGCTCGCGGTTCCGCTCGGCGCAGCACGCGGGGCCAGCCCCGCGTGCTGCGCCGAGCGGAACCGCGAGCCGGGAGGGCGGCTCCCCGTAACCACCGTAGGGATCCTACCGACCCCCGAGGTTCACAACCCGCTTTGTGCAGCAGCGTGGCCCGCTTGGGCCTAGCTCCGTTCCAACCGCACTACATGTCCCGGCAGCCCCGTGGCCGACCCGCCTCCTCCGGGAGGGCTGCAGAGTCACGGCCAGGCCCGGCAGTAAACACACCTCCCCCCCCCCCCACGCCGCACGCCCCCCGGCAGCGCCCCCAGTTCCCCGGCGGGCCGCTCTGGTTCCCCCCCCCATCCCCCGCGCCCACCCGGTGCCGTGAGATCCCCTTCTCGCTGCGGGGCGGTGCGGGGCCTTAAGGCCGCATGGCCGCTGTCGGCCCCACGGCCCCATGTGCGCGGCGGCGGCGGCCCCGGGAGCGGCACCCACGTGCGGGGAGAGAAGGGAAATGGGGATCGGGGTGGAAGTGGAGGGGGGGGGGGGGAGAAGAGAACAAGAGGGGGGGGGATAAATAATGAAAAGAATGGGGGAGAAAATAATAATTAAAAAAAAAGATATATTTTTTTTAAAGGGTGTAAAAAAATAACGATACACGCGTGGAATCAATCAGATAAAAGAAGGGTTTGGGGGGGGGTAAAGGAGGGGAGGGGGGGGGGGGTCGGAAGGTGGTAATGAATAAAGCGCTGCGGAACCAGCGCTGCCCCCCACCTGCACAGCCCGCCGATGACCTCCTTCTCGGATTTCCTGAAGTGCTGCAGGGATGGCATCTTCTGGGCGGGCACCACGAAGTACTCCATGCCGGACGGCTGCGGGGCGCCGCTGGGCGCGGGGCCGGGCGAGGAGCGACTGCGGCGGGGCTGGAGCGGGCGTGTGTGTGTGTGTGTGTGTGTGTGTGTGTGCGTGTGTCTCAAGGCGGGAAACAGCTGGTGCGAGCACAGCAGCGCTCCCTCCCCCGGCGGCGCCGCCTCCGCCAGCCACCGGCCCATGTAAACAAAGGACGGCGCGGGATTCGGCGCGGAGCGGGGCGGGGGGGGGCAGCGCGGGGCCGGAGGGGCGGCGGGGAGACGCTGGTTGCGGGCGGGTCGGTCCCCGCGGCGCCCCGTCCCCCCCCCCCCCATCCGTCACCGAGCCGCGGGGCGGTGGCCCGTTCGGCCCCGTGCTGCGCCGTCCCGTCCGAGCCCGGCCCGGCCCGAGCCCTGCCCTATCCCCGTCCCGTCCTATCTCGTCCCGTTCCGACCCGTTCCGTCCCTGTCCGATCCCATCCCATCCTACGCTGCCCCTTCCCGTCCCGTCCCTGCGCCGTCCCCGTGCCGCCCCGTCTGACCCCGTTCCGTCCCATCTCAGCCCGTCCCGTCGCACCCCATCCCGTCCCGTCCTACCTCATCCCATCCCAACCTGTCCCACCCCCAACCCACCCCATCCGATCCCGCCCTGTCCCCACCCCAACCTGTGCCACCCCCTGTCCCTATTCCAGCCCATCCTGTGCCATCCCTTCTGATCCTACCCCATCCCAGCCCTTCCCATCCCCATCCTGTCCCATCCCATCCTCATGCCACCCATCCTACCCTGCCCTCATCCCGTCCTGTCCCCATCCCGTCCTCATACCACCCCATCCAACCCTGTCCCATTCCATCCTATCCTACCCCTGCCCTATCCTATCTCATCCCACTCTGTTCTGTTCTATCCCCATCCCATGTCATCCCATCTGATCCTATTCCATCCTATCCTGTCCTATCCTGTCCTCTCTCATCCCCATCCCCACCCCATGTGATCTTGTCCCCATCTCAACCTGTGCCATCCCTTCCAACCCTAATCCATCCCATCTCACCCCTTCCCATTCCGCTTTGTTCTGTCCTGTTTTCTCTCATCCCATCTCATCCCATTCTATCTCTGTCCCACCCTGTCCTGTCATCATCTGTGCTATCCCATTTCATTTTTGTTCCATTTTACCCCCTTTGATTCCGTTTCAGCCCATTCCATTTTGTTCTAGCTCTATTCTACCCCATCCTACCCCATCCTGTCCTGCCCTCATCCCATCCTGTGTCATCTCCTTTGATCATACTCCAGCCTGTCCAGCCCTGCCCCATCCTATCCTGTGCCACCCCATCTACCCCGTCCTATTCCATCCCATCCTATCCCTGTCCTATTCCATCCTGTCCCCATCCCATCCTGTGCTATCCCATCTGATCCTACCTCATCCCTTCCCATTCCATCCTGTTCCATTCCATCCTATCCTATCCCTGTCCTATCTCGTCCCCTTGCACCCCATGCTATCCCATCCCCTCCCATCCCCTCCTGTTCCATTCTATCCCTGTATCATCTCCATCCTGTCCCCATCCCAACCCGTTCCATCCCATCCGATCCTATCCCATTATGCCCCATGCCATCCTATCCCACCCTGCCCTGTCCCCACCCCATTCCATCCCTCCCTGTTCAACTCTGCTCCGTTCCATCTCATCCCATCCTGTCCTATACCCATCCTATGCTACGCTGTCTGACCCTATTACATCCCTTCCTGTCCACACTCTATCCTATCCCCACCTCATTCTGTACCACCCCCTCTATTCCCATCTCACTCCATCCCATTCCACTCCATTCTGCCCTGTCCTGCCTAATCCCATTCTATCCCTGTCCCCACTTCACCCCCCCCCATCTCACCCCATCGGGGCCGCAGGGCTCACGGCCCCCCACGGGGCTCACCGAGGCGGGTGACAGCAGCCCTCCCCCCCGCACCCCGGGTGGCAGCTCAGCCCTTCAGCCGTTCTGCGGGTATCCCCGGGGCCGACGAGCTCAACATCGCCGCCCACGCGCGACCCCCCCCCCCCACGCGTGACACGGGGCGGCGCGCCCCACCCGCGGTCAGCCCACATCCTGCCCCCGGAAGGAGCCCCGGGGACACCCCCCGCCCTCCTCCCTTCCCCCGCGGGGGGTGACGTCATAGGGAGGCCCTGCCAGGCGTGACGTCACGGAGCGGCGCTGCCGTCACGCGGGACATTCGCCCCCCCCTAGAAAATAAATCGAAGTTAATGAAGAGCGGAGGTGTGTGTGTGTGTGTGGGGGGGGGGGGGGGGGGGGGGGCGGCATCCATCGGCCCACGCGTGACACCCCGCGGTGCCCCCGCTCGTCGTGCGCTATTGCTCCGTGCGCGGCCGTGCGGTGCGCTCCGTCCCCTTCCACCCGTGGGGCTTTTTCTTTTCCCCTCTCCATCCATCCCCCCCCCCACGCGGGGCGGGCCCAGGCATGCGCTCAGCTCCCACCCGCGAATGGCTGCCGGGGCGGCGGCGCGGCGGGGCCGGTCCTAGCGGGGAGCGCGGCGGGGCGGCCATAAATCACGGCGGGCAGAACCCCCGCCCCGCCCCGGGGCTGCCGGGGGGGGCCCCGCCGCCGCCACCACCGCCGGTGCCGGTCCCCGCGCAGATGTGGCGGAGCCACCCGGTGTCCCATCGGCGGGGGGGGCCGCTCCGCCGCACCCCGCGCTGAGCCGCCCGCAGGTAGGGACGGGATGGGGATGGGGATGGGGATGGGGACGGGGACGGGGACGGGTCCCCCGATGGGTGACAGCTCCGCCTCGGGCGGTGGGTGGGTGAGGGCTTGTGGCGCCCCCCCGCCTTCCTCGCCTTTGTGTCACCCACCCGTGACCGCGTCCTTGCGCTGTTGGCACGGGGAGAGGCCACCCCCCCCCCAACACACACACACACTCTGGGTGGGGGGTGATGCTTTTTATCATCTTATCAAGGGGGAATCAATGATGCCACCTGGTCGCCGGGACCCCCACGGCCCCCCCGACGCCGGAACCGGCAGAGGGGGGGCCCTTGGGGCTGCCGGCGACCCACGGGGGATGTTTAACGGGGGGGCCCCCGCCCCATCGCGGCTCCTCCGCATTCCTCAGCGTCTGCGCCGCGCTGGAGCCCGGCCAGGGTGGGGGGCCCCCGGGGCGGCGGCGGCAACAGTGGGGGGGGGGGTTCCGTGCGTATATATGTGTGTATAAAATCGACGGGGGGGTGGGGAAGGAGAAAGGGTGTGTGTTGGGGGGGGGGACCGGACCGTGCCACGTGTGCTGGGTGCGCTGTGCCCCCAGCCCGGCCCCACGGCCGCAGGAAAAGGGATGGGGGCACCGAGGGTGGGGTGGGGTGAGGAGGAGCCCGGGGGGGCCCCCCCGCAGCAGCCCCTGCGCGGCCCCCGGCGGGGAAGGGGCCCCGGAGGGGGGGAGGAAGCCGGGGATGGGGCCAGCGCGCTCGGGTCACGGCGGGGCTGGAGCCGCCGCCGCCCTGGGAAAGGGCTCCAGAGGGCGGGCGGGCGGGGGGGGCTCCGTCACACCCCCATAGCGCAGTCGTCCCCCCCCCCCTCCGGGGGCCCGCAGCTCCCGCACTGCCCTTTGCCCGCAGCGGAGGTGGTGGTTGGTGGGGGGGGGGGGGGACAGCAGCTCCGTGCCAGCGCCCCGCGGCCTTGAGCCCACGCCAGCTCCGAGGGGGGCGGGGGGGCGGGGATGGGGGCATCGGGGGCTTTACGGCTGTGCCCCCCCACCCTGCCACCGCTCACGCCTTTACAGCACCCCCCCGCCCGGCGCCATGCATTCGCTGGACGAGCCGCTGGACCTCAAGCTGAGCATCTCCAAAGTGCGGAGCGCCCGAGAGAAACGGGAACGCGCCCCCCCAGGACCACGGCCCCGTGCCGTCCCCCCCCCCCTCCGCCGCCGCCGCCCCCCCCCCCGCCGGTCGGGGAGAGCCGGGGCTCCGCGCGGGGGGGGCGGCGGGCAGGGCCGGGCCCCGGGCTGTTGGCACACTCCAAAGCGCTGGAGAAGCGCTTCCCGGCCCTCCCCGTCATGGACCTCAGCCTCTCGCCCCCCCCCGGCGTGGAGTCCCCGGGGGGCGGCGGCGCTTCGCTGTCTCCCGAGCGGCACAGCGACCCCCCCGTGCCCGCCCTCCCCCACGTGAGTACGGCCGCGCGTCCCCTCCCCCTCGGTGCCCCCCCTTGTCCCGGAGAGGGGCCGCACGTCGGTCCTCACCCCCCCGCCCCGTCCCGCCGTAGGATTTCCAGTCCCTGCGCTACATCGACGGCATCCCCGGCTCCTTCCAGTTCTTCCTGCCGCTGGGCGCGGGGGGGGCTCTGCACCTGCCCTCCTTCCTGCCCCCCCCCAAGGACAAACGCCTTTCCCCGGAGCTGCCCCTCCCCAAGCAGCTCGTCTGCCGCTGGTCCAAGGTCAGGCGGGGGCACGGGGCCGGGAGGGGGTGGGATGTGGGGCTGGGGGGGGGGTCGGGGGGGGGGATGACGGGAGCTGGGGCGTCTCCAGCCCTCCCTCACCCCAGCGTCCCCCTCCCGCAGTGCAACCAATTCTTTGACCTCCTGCAAGACCTGGTGGATCACGTCAACGACTTCCACGTCAAACCCGAGAAGGACGCGGGGTATTGCTGCCATTGGGAGGGCTGTGCCCGGCACGGCCGCGGCTTCAACGCCAGGTGGGTGCAGGGGGGGGGATGCGGGGGGGGGCAGCAACCCGTGGTGGCTGTGGGTGCTGTTCCCGGCCCCCCCTGACGGTTCTGATGCAGGTACAAGATGCTGATCCACATCCGGACACACACCAACGAGAAGCCGCATCGCTGCCCCACCTGCAACAAGAGCTTCTCCCGCCTGGAGAACCTGAAGATCCACAACCGCTCACACACCGGTGAGAGCACGGGGCAGGTCGGGGGGGGGGGGGCACGGAGCTGTGCTCAGTGTGGGGGGGCTCAGACGCAGCGCTGTGCCGTCCCGCAGGGGAGAAGCCCTACATCTGCCCCTACGAAGGCTGCAACAAACGCTACTCCAACTCCAGCGACCGCTTCAAGCACACCCGCACGCACTACGTGGAGAAGCCCTACTACTGCAAGATGCCGGGCTGCCACAAGCGCTACACGGACCCCAGCTCGCTCCGCAAGCACATCAAAGCCCACGGGCACTTCGTGTCCCACGAGCACCACGAGATGCTGAAGGCCCACGCGCCCCCCAAGGGCTCTGCGGACGCACCCTACGCCAACGGGGCGCAGCTCCTCCTGCCCAACCCCGCCGCCCTCTTTGCGCCCCACGCGCTGCCCGCTCTGCCCCTCCCTCTGGCTCCGGCCCCGCTCGACCTGAGCGCTCTGGGCTGTGGGTCGGGGGGTTCGCTGCCCGCCCTGCCCGGCCCCGCGCTGCCCCTCAATGGCGGCGGCCCGCTGAACTTGGCCAAAGGGCCGCTGCTGCCATCGCCCTTCGCGGCCGGCGGCCTGGGGCTGCCCGTCATGTCGCTGCTGGCCGGCGGGGCGAAGGCCGAGGCCGAGGAGGCCGAGGGGCGGAAGGGTGGCAAGGAGGGTCGCAAGGCGGGCGGCCGTCGGACGGAGCCGGGTCGCCTGCGGGCCCCCCCCGAGAGCCTGGCGCTGCTGCCGGGGGCCGTGCTCGACCTCTCGACGGGGGTGGGTGCAGCGGGCAGCCCCCCCGAGGCGCTGCCGCCCGGCTGGGTGGTCATCCCGCCTGGCTCCCTGCTGCTCAAACCAGCGGTGGTGAATTGAGGGCTGGGGGGGGTGCGGGGGAGGAGGGCAGGCCGAGACCCCGGCGTCACCCCCAGCATCGCCCCCAGCATCGCCCCCAGCATCGCCCCAGGCCCGGGCTTGCGGCCACATTAACCTTCACGAAAGAAGAACGGACTCTTCTGAGAATAGCAATAATCCCTCGGTGACCCCACGCTGCTGCCCCGGCCTGGGGGGGCTGGTTCACCTGGGGGGCTCTGCCCCGCGCCGGGCAGCGGAGACGCCGCTATTTATTTATCGCCCAGACCCCTGTGCTGACGGGGCCCCGCTCGGGCTCTTCGCTCTCGCTGACTTGGTGTCTCCCTGCCCCAGGCCTCGGCCCCACCGCTGCCAGCTTTGTGGCCAGGCCGTCCCGTGCCGCCTCCCCGGCCATCCCCGTGACAAGGCACACGGCCGCGTGTGCCGCTCGCCGTGCCGGCTCCGCACCGGGGCAGAGCCACCGTGTTTAGCTACGTTCATACCTAACCATGTACCGCAAGCGCACGCAGGCAGCGCGGGCAGGGCTGCAGGCAGCTGCACATCGGCACTGGGCGGCTCGGTGCTCTCAGCTCAGTGCTCTCAGCTCGGTGCCCGTGTTCCCAGATGAGCCCCCGGGCTGTGTGGCAGCGCCGATGCAGGCTGTGCTCTGTGCTGCCGGACCCCATCCTGGCAAGAGGGAGAGTTTGGGCACAGCTGGGTATACAGGCTTCCCCCTGAGCTCCACCAGCAGCACCGAGGGGCAGGAGCCTCGGAGATGGGGGATACCACAGAGGTGCCCCATGGGCTCCATCCCTGCAGCACAGACCCTCCCTTTCTGAGGGCCCACCCCCAGCACACGGGGGCACAGGCGTCCCTCGCCCTGCCCACAGCTTGCTCTGAACCGAGGGTCTCCCTGACCCCGACCCAGCTGCACGGGCTCGGGAAGGGCCCCCCGGCAGCACGCCCTGCGGGGAGCAGGTCTCCCCATGTCACTGTCCTTGTGCCGGGGTGCAGCGGCCGCCCGGCACTGCCACAGCTCGGCATCTGGCCATGGACCAGGCCTCCCCGGCCGGTGTTGGTTTTTCTTGCTCATTCGTCGGTTTGTTGTTGCACATTCCAGGTCATCAGTATTTTAACGGTCTCTAAGTGCCTTTCTATTGTAGTTTCTGGGTTGTTTTTATTTTCCTCCTGTTGGGCTCCATCGCTGTTAGCATAGACTTTAAGGACTACAGAAGCAAGAGATAAGCTAACGATTATAACACTATATTCCTCCATGGGAGAGGAAGTTTATTAAGAAAACAATAAAGTGAAGTTGAAGTAAGTTCCTGTTTCGGTTCGCGCTGCAGCCTGTGCCCAAGGAGCCAGAGGTGGGGACAAAGCACTGAGCTCCTGCCAAGGGACAGAGGGGAAGTGGGTGACACGGCTGCCACCTCCGAGCTGAGGGCACAGCTGGCCCTGCCCTGGGGGGAATGCAGCTGGGGACAGCCCTGCTGTGTCCCAAAGGGCTCCTCACTGCTGTGCCCGACCCAGTGCCCGTCCCCGCAGCCCATCTACATGCAGCTCCCTGCTCTGACGTGGTGCAGAGCCAGAGGCATGTGTGCAGTCAGGCTGCGAGCATCCAACCCCCACTAAAATAGCTCCTGCAGCCCTGCTGGGCGTGATTTGAGCCCTGGCTGCCCTGAGGCCGAGCTGGGGACACCCTTCCTTCCCAGTGCCACCTCCATCATCTGCAGGGCAGAACTCAGCCCATGGGGTCAGGTTTCTGTGCCGCACACCGACAGCCGCGGGGCAGCAGCAGGGCTGGGGCCATCCCGGGTCCCTCCCAGGGCGCAGAGCAGCCAGGCCAGGTGGTGGAGGACACGGTGTTTATTGGCCACCTATAACTTAAGGGAGAGGGAAGCGGGGATGCCAGTGACCGCAGTCACGTCTCGGCTTTCCAGCCTTTCTCCTTCTCGTCCTTGGCCTGGATGCGCAGCTCCTCGTCCAGCCGCTCCTTGGCTCTCACCACCTGCAGGACGAGGCGATGTGGTGATGCGGAGGGCAGGGCTGCACACACACCTCCCTCCCGGCCAGCACCAGGTTCTGAGACCTTCCTGCCCCAGCAGGACTCTGGAAGTTCATGCTGATTGCTGGCGCTGCAGGTCCCTCAGCTCTGTGCTACCCCCAGTGCTGGCAGATCTACAGCATGAGGAAGGGTGAGGATAAGACCTACCCCCGACCCTCTCATGGCACAGCTCTGCTTGGCCGGTGCCAACAGCCACCGTTCCCTCCCTAAGCAGCCAGGCAGAGGCAGCAAAGCTCTCCCTCTGTGACCCACTGATGGGTTCAGCCCAAGTAGGAAGCGGTACTGCCCCAAAACACCCGGTTCTGGAAGGTTCCTGCCCAATCAAAGGAAGCTGGATGGGCTGAGGGCAGAGTTGGGGAACTCCGCAGCTCTCCTTCCTTTGCTCACCTTGGACTGCAGGTAGAAGGAACCTCCCACCGACTTGTCGTTCACCTTGAATAAATGGTCATAGTTCTGCCAAAGGAAAGCCTCCATCAGGAGCTGCCCCTGCACCTCCCTCCCCAAACCCCATTGGCCTGTGGCTCCTGGAGGTGAGGCTCCTTCATGCAGAGATGACGGGCAGCTTTGGAGGAGCACAGTCCGTGTCCAGCAGCTTTGCTGGGCAAGCTGTGCTGCAGTTGGAGCAGGGAGACCCCTCCCAGGATAAGCCACACTTCAAGGACAGCATCTACACACCCCCGGGACCCCACCACCCTGTGCCAGCCCTCCCCAGCCGCGTTGCTCTGAAGGAGCTTTTACCTTCTGAATCTCCTCTGGGTTGAGGCTGGAGACGTTGAGGATCTGCTGAGCTTCCTGGAGGCTGATGCCAATGATCCTGGAGGCGGCGGCAGACTGAGGCCTCTCTGAGCGTCCCCGTGCATCTGCTGCAGCTCGGCTCGCTGCCCGAGGACACCGTCAGCCCTCGGCCCACAGCCCTCAAGTCCCCACAGCCGGGGGCTCCCAGCCAGGTCTGGGCCACAACCCCCCCGCCGGCCGCCCCCCCCTGCACAGGGTCACCCAGCTCCGCTCCCTGCCGCAGTGCTGGGCAGGCGGCGGCAGCGTCTTTGGGGCGTCCCGTCCCTCCCGCAGCCCGTGTGGATACGGAGCAGGGGGCGCCCCGGGCCGGGCTCGGCTCCTACCTGCGAACTCCTGGCGCAGCGCTCTCACGAAGGCCCGTCCGACCACCTGGGCCCCCACCAGGATGATCTGCGCCAGGTACTTGGCCTGCGGGGACGGACAGCCGTCACGGCCGCAGCCCCCGCCCCGCCGACACCCCGCGGCCCGACAGGCCCCGCTTCCCCCCGGCGCGGCCCACGTCCGCCACCCGCAGGCCTCGAACCCCGCGTGGCTCCGACCCGCAGCTCCCCGATCCCTCACGCGGCCCCTCCGGCCCCGTCAGCCCGTCCCGGCGCCGCCATCCCCGCCCCGAGCTCCGCGTCCCCGTGGTGCCGGCAGAACCGAGCGCAGGCCCCGCCGCTCACCATCGTCCGTCCGCCGCTTCCGCTCCCCGCAAGGGCGCGGGGTCAGAGAGCGGAGGGCGCGGGGCGGAGCGCCGCCTTCCGCCGGGCAACGGCTCCCCCTGGCGGCCGCACTGAGCGGGGAGGTCTGGACCGCGGGCACCGCGCATGCGCACTAAGGAGGCGGGAGAGAGGCCGCCATTTCCCCCCCACCCCTCCGCCTCCGTTCCCTCGCACAAGGACAGGAGAGGCGGGTGGAGCTGCAAGGCTTTAATGGTGGAGCTGCAGCAGCTTTAATGGTGGAGCTGCAGCGGTTTTAATGGTGGAGCTGCAGCGGTTTTAATGGCGGGGCTGTTCCCTGGTGCGGGTCCGGTCTAAGATGACTCCCATCCAGCTGTGTTCCGTGCAGCACTGTGGGCTCCTCCTGCGGCCTAGTCCTGTGTAGGCCGGGCTCGGTGAGGCCCAGCGGCTCCTCCAGGTTCTCTCCCCGCGGCCCGGCCCTTGTCCCCCCTCACTCGTCCCCCCTCACTCACCCACTCGGCCTCATCCACTCCCTCGAACGAGTCCTGCGGCAGCGGGTCGTGGCGGTTCCCCAGCCGGGCCACCATGGCGCTGAGGAGCTGTGGGACAGGCCGGGCGGTGGATCAGGGCATCGCGGTGCTGCGGCTCCACCATCCCCACACTCACCTCCTCCTCACTCACCTCCTCCTTCTTCTGCTCGTCCGTTTTCTCCCCCAGATACGTGGCCGCAGGGACAAACTTTCGTGCCGGCGCCTCCTTCGGGGCCTGGCTCACTGCGAGGGCAGCGTGATGTGGGTCGGTCCCGCACCCACGAGACCCCGTTTCACCCCCGCGCACCCACCTGGCACCATGTCAGCCGGCCGCAGCTCAGCGTGGCTCTGCTGCCCGTCCGCTCCCCCCAGCCAGGCGCTGGCGCTCAGGGCCGGCTCCCACCACACGCGGGTCGGAGGGAAGACGTCTTCTTGGAAATACTCCTTCTGCGGGACGTGGCACGGTGAGCAGAACCCGCTGCCTTGTACCCACACAGCCCAGCACGGTGACTTACCTTGACGCGAGGCACACGGAAAGCCACCGGCTCCAGGCTGCTCTGCCCCAGCCGCAGCGCCCGGGCGAACTCCACGTCCCGCACGTCACACGCCGTCTTGCGCAGGAACACGAAGCCCTGGTGGAGCAAAGCTGTGAGCGGGGCTGGGAGCCGAGCGGGCAGCGCAGCCCGGCGGGAACCCCCTCACCTTGTGGGGGTCGCTGGAGGTGAAGCTGTTGCACTCGAGGAAATAGGGTGGCTCGGGGGTCACCTCATAAAGGAAGACTCTGGTGTCACCCTGGGACGGCGGGATGGGGGCCGGTGTGAGGGCACAAGGACTCCACACCACGGTGTCCTGTGCGGGGAGCCCCCTAGAAGCAGACAAGCTCCGTCTCACCTTGCCGGTGAGGAAGACAACGCTGGTGTCCTCATCATAGAAGGGCAGGAGTGTGGATGGGGCCACATCGAGGCCGAGAACGGAGATGGGCCCATCGGGCAGAGCCTGCGCGCGGTACAGAAGGATCCTCCTCTCGCTGCGGCTGTGGGGGTGAGCAGGTGGCAAGGCAGAGCCCACTGTGTCTGTGCCTCACCCCCTGGGGACCATGCCCAGCGATGGCGCGTGCCCACCCTCACCTGTCGAAGCCAGACACGAGGAGGAAGTCACCTCCGCACACCCAGACCACACGTGCCCCACGGCCTCCCTCGGGGCCTGGACCCTCCTGTATGGGGAGAAGGGGGGTCACTGGCAGCACACCCTGCCCAGCAGCTCCCCGTGGTGGGACCTGTCCCCTCCAGTTATCCCATCCCGCTCTCACCACTGTGGTCCCACCTGCTGGGGCTGGGGGCTGCACCGAGGCTCATAGAGCCGCAACCGGCCATCTTTGCTCGCCGTCGCCAGCTTCCTCCCATCGGGGCTCCAGGCCAGGCTGAAGATCTGGGAGATGGAGGATGCCTCTGTCACAGATCTGGGCTCCAGTGCCTGGCTGGCCTAGGGGACTTGGTGGCCAGCTATGCTGCCCCTTTGGTAGCCTGCAGTCACTGCCCCCCAGAAGCCAGCTCCAAGCTGCCATCCAGCTGTGCTGCAGTGTGGCAGCCTGCTACGTCTGAGTGCTGTGACCCCCACTAATCCCATCCCCTACCTGGTCCGTGTGTCCCTGCAGGCTCAGCACCTCCTGCCCAGCGCCCAGCTCCCAGATCCGCACTGTCATGTCATAGGAGGAGGAGACCAGGAGGTCGGCGGCCACGGGGTGGAAGCGGATGGAGTAGATCTTCTCTGTGTGCCCTGGTGAGAAGAGCAGAGTGTCAGCATTGGGACGGGGACACTGCCAGACCCCCCTGCAGGGCGCTCACCTCTCAGCACAGCCTCAGGCTCCTGCAGCGTGTCCTGCAGCCCGCCCTCAGGCACCCGCCACAGCCGGATCTTGGCATCCTCCCCCGCTGCAGCACCGACACAGGCAGAGAGAGACACAGGCAGGGGGTGAGCAGCAACGTGGGGCACGGCGACCCGTGGCAGGGTGCTGGTGCCAGTGCGTACCGACTGCAAGGCGCTGTGGGTCAAAGGGGTCCCAGGAGAGATCGGACACTGCTGCACCATTCTGGATGGTGGGCACAGCCACATCGGGGAGACGGCCCGGTTTGGAGAGCTGATGGAAAGCAAAGCATCACGTAGGCCGTGCGTCAGGTGCCCGTGTGCTGCTTGCAGTGGTAGCACCAAGAGCTGCTCGTGACTGCAGTACCTCAAGGACAGCGATCTGGCCACCAGCAGAGAGCAGCGGGAGGGCAACACGCCGGTGGTTGGCACAGAAGCCGTCGCTCTCGCCCGGCGTGGTGAGGCTCAGCCCCCGCAGGTTGGTTATGTGGGTGTCGCGGTGCAGCACCGTGCCCTGTGTGTGCCGGAAGCGGGAGCTGGGCCCTGCATGTGTGGGTGGGTGGGTGCTGCTGAGTGCTGCGGCTCCTGCAGCCATGTGGGCCGTTGTGCTGAGCCCACCCTGCTGCCCACTCACCCAAAATACTCTGCAGTGATTTCTGGCTGGGGCTGCTGACGAAGCCACTGGAGGGGCCGGTGCTGGTGGAGAGTGAGGGGCCGGCACTGCTTGGGGACGTCAGCGAGCCGGAGGGTGAAGAGTAGCCACTGCCTTCCTATAGGAGACAGTGGTGGGCAGGAGCTGCTCCCCCAGCCCTGCCACCCCCAGCCCCCCTTACCCCTGTGCTCACACTGCGGTCAGTATCCGTGGGGCCGTCATCGGGCAGCTGGGTGCTGGATGCGGCGGCGATGAGCGGGGATCGGAAGGTCTGTGTGGGTCTCCGTGCTGGGTGCAGGCTCACCCTCCCCACCTGCCAGGCAGCAGCGCAGTGACAAGCAGGCACTGGCAGAGGAGAGCCTGCCACGGCATCCCAGCTGCTGGCTGTGTCAGGGAGCCAGCTGGATCACCCCCAATAAACCTCCTTTTTCTCCCCCTGGTTTTGTAATCATCCCCACCGAAACCTGCTGCTTGTGGTGTCTGGCTTATGGGGGTGCTCCTGATTTGCAGGAGGCCCCTCTCTGGCTCACAGCTTTGGAATGGTTAAGTGGTTCCAATACACATTTATAGCGTCTCAGAATGTCTACATTTTTAAGGAAGGTGGAGGGAAGTGCCTTTTCTTGATTAGATTTTTACTCCTCGCTGCACCTAGATGGAAATTACTGACTGCAGAAGAGCATTTTTGAACACTTTCTTCCTGGAAAACCATTTTAAACTGGGTGGGAGCAGATGAGATCTCCTGAAGCTGTGTTTGCTTTCCAAGCCAGCTGCTGCAGCCAAGGCACAGGGCTGTGCGTCTCGTCCTCAAACACTTTTCCCACTGCACAGTCAGGAGGGCACACAGCTCTGCCACCACTAAACCTCCTCGGCTTCTGGCAAAACGTGCAACTTGTGTACAGCTCCACTCCCCTTCCGTGCGTGTCCTGGCCCCGTCCCAAGGCATTGCAGTGGCTGTGCCAGCGCTGTGCCCAGCCCCAGGTACTGCCACCCACCTGCTGGTTGTCCCCAGCCCACCAGGCCTTGGCATCTGTGGCCGGCAGCATCCCAGCGCAGTCAGGGAACAGATCCTCGTGGAACTCCTGGTTGGACTGCAGGAGAGGGAACGGCAAGATCAGTGTCCTGAACCACTGTGCCAGCCTGCACTAGGTGGGACGTGACCTGGTGCTCTGCCTGCAGTCCCTTGCTGTCACTGAGCACTGGTGGTCTCATGCAGGAGACCAATGGGTGCCCTGGTGGTGCGGAGCCTCAGACCCAGCAGAGCTGTGTGCTGGAGCCTGTCGGTGTCAGATGCTGCCTGGCTTTGGGCTGTGCTGGGCACCCTGAAGGCATCCAGTTTCTGAAATGCAGCTCCCAGCTGCTGGCTGCAGCTCCTGGCATTGCAGCTTTGAGCACCCAGGCTCTGCCACCCAACACCAGCACCCAGATTTCACCCCCAGCCCCAAGAATTCAGCACATAGTGCCCAGGTTTCATCCCCCACGGGTTTCCCTCATCTTATCCTTGAAACCTGATTATCCCCTTACTCCCCACCACACCTGGCTGCTCTCCATTCCCCAGCAAGCAGATGTTGAAGTGGCACCAATGGGATGGCACCAGGCACCCCACCATTGTGCCACCCACAGGCTGGGGCCAAGGGGTTGAGCTGGGGGCTCCCAGGGCGAATGGTGGCTGTCTCCATTTCCCCATGGTCTGAGCCCTGCCTGTGGCAGCATCCATGGGGCAGAGCCCTGATCCACCCCAGCCTGTGGACCGAGCTTGGAGCTGAGGCTCTGTCTGAAGGCCCCACGTGAACTCACCTTGCGGGGCACGATGTAGCTGACAGGGACAAGGAAGGTGTCGGTGAGCTGCAGGACGCGGAGCACCTCGCAGGCCATGACATCCAGGGCCAGGCGGGGGACGGCAGCCAGGCCCCGTGTGTGTCCCTCCATCAGGCACTGAGTGACTGTGGACAGACAGGACAGCCTTGGGCTGGGGGCAGGAATAGGGGCCGAAACATCCCAGCGTAGGATGTGTCCTGTTTACCTTGAGTGAGTGCAGGCTGAGCTGCTGCTGCCTCCAAGCAGTACAGGAGGTTTTCTCCCTGGCAGAGACATGGAGGAGCTCAGTGTAAGCAGGGTGCAGGATGACCCCGCTGTGTCCCACCTCCCCAGCTCCTCACCTTCCCTGCCAGCACCAGCAGCCCCGTGTCAGCGTCGTACAGCGGGATCACGGCCCTACAAAGAAAGGAAGGAGCTGAGCACTGCGGGATGGGGCTCAGCAGTCTGCACCCCGATAAAGACAGGGCTGGATCCTGCCCGCTCGACCCGTCCCCCCACGGGCACCCCGAGTCCTGTCTCATTTTCCTGGTGGTGCCAGCAAAGTGCTGGGCAGAGTCCAACCGTGCCCATGGCAGCGGGGAGTGCTGGGTGCCCTTGGTCTGGCACATGGGAATGGTCCTTGGCATCTCCCCCATTTACAGCTTCCCACGCTACAGCCCTGCCACGCTCAGCCCCACTGTGACAGCTTTATGGCAGCAAGACCTTGGCAGCCACCCACAGTTCCTGAAGTGTGCCAGTGCGGTTGTGGGGCACACAGGTGCCACCACAGGGAACCCGGGGTCCACCTGGCCCTGCTGGAACAGCTCGGCCAGGCTGGGGTGGGCGCAGCCTGCACAGCTCACACCTCACTGCACACACACACACCGCCCCACCAGTCCTGCAGTCAGAGCTGCCAGCCGGGCTGGCTGCAGTGCGCCTCGTCCCTGTCCTCGTCCCTGTCCCACCCTGCGCCCGGGGGATGCTCGGTGGACGTGGAGCACCGAAGCCCTTCTCTTCCTTCCCCGTGATGTGGGTGTGGAGGAGAAAACTCCAGAGGCAACTTTCAGGAGAACAAAGGGACAATATATTACTTTCGGGTTGACATTTTTGTGGTCGTGCCGGCTGGGGGAGGGGAGCACGTGAGGTGCCGGGATTTTACACGGATCGACTTTGAGGAAACACGGCCAAACAAAGACCGGCCCCGCAGCCCGGCACCGCGGCGGGGCTCCACGGCACGGGGCAGCCGGCTGACATCAGGGGCAGCCCCGGCCGGTACGGCGCAACCCCAGCCCGCGTCTGTTGGCACAACGTGGACAAACAAGGCCGGGTGGCTGCGGCCAGCACGGGGATCGCCGCCGTCAGCCCCGCACTGCCGCCACCACCGGGGGCAAAGGCCCGCACGAGGGCAGCTCCGCTGCCGGGACAGCTCGGGGTGGTGAATGTTACCCTGCAGCGCTGCTGTCACATCGGCTTCGCCACGGCCCTCCAAGGACGCCCACAGCCGCCGTCCTGCTGCACGGTGGCAGCGTGCCCCAAAGCAAACTGATCCCTGTCCGGGGCAGGTAGCGGGGCGATGGGGGTGCCGGGGACACCGGGACACACGGGGCTGGATTCCAGCTGCCCTGGGGCAATTGGGACCCACACCTGGGACACGGGTCAGCCAGGGCATGGGAGTTGCTGGGATGCCCAGCCCTGGTGCTACGTGGCTGCCAGGGCCTGGAGGCGCTTGGGGCGCACGGAGCTGGGGGAGATGCCCGTAACCACCGCCGTACCCACAGCCGGGGGTGCCGGGGGGGTCCCGGGGTCCCCCCACACCGGGCCCCAGGTGATCAGGGGGCGGAGCCTACGCGGCAGCCCCGCCCCGCCCCTCGCCCCCCTGTCCTCACAGCCAATAGGAATGCGGCGGGAGAGCAGGCCACGCCCCCCAGCCCCAGGCCACGCCCCTCTCCCTAAAAGCCGCCCCCCCCGGCCCGGCGCCGCCAGAGAGGGGAGCGTCCGCCCGCCGCCATGGAGTGACCGCCCGGCCCGGCCCCGCCCGGCCCCGGTGAGTGCCGCGACCCCGGGCCGGGAGGGAGCGGCAGTCCGCGCTCGGCTGGCCCTGCTGGGTCACGCGGTGACCCCGTCTTGGCTGGGGATGGAGCCCCGGCGGCGTACGGGGACGAGGGCGCCGGTGTCCGGTCCCCAGCACGGTGGCCTCGAGTGTCCCGTCCCACGGGCAGCCCCTGGTGCGTGTCCGGCCGGCGCCTCGTCACGGGGAGGGGTGAGATGTGGCCGGGGGGACTCGCGCTGTCCCCAGGTGACAGTGACCCGTCCTCAGCAGCCAGGCTCCAGCATCTGAGTGGGACCCGGCGCGGTCCGTCCACTCGCACCCATCCCAACGCGGCAGCAGGGCTCGCTGCTCGGGGCACAGCAGGCAGGGAGCTGCTGCCACCAGAGTCCGACGGGGAAGCGTGTCGGCAGCGCACCGAGCAGCCTGGCCGCGGGGATGCCCCGCCGGCTTCGTGCTGCGCATGCAGGGTGACACCGGAGCGTCCCTCACTCCCAACTCGCGCTGCCCGTCGAGCCGCCGGCGGCACCCGGGGAACCCAGAGGGGACGCTGCGGTGACGGCACGGAGCAGAAGCGCGTCCCCGTCCCCGAGCGGGCACGTCCCGTCCCGGCGGCCCGGTCTGACCGAGGCGCTGCCCACACGGCGCTGTGCCGCCGTGACGAATGACACTAATGACTGTTTTTCCTCGCACCACGCCAAGCCCGGGTGGCCCGGCCGGGTCGCCCTGACGCAACGCCGCCTGCCCGGCTGGCTCCGCCACCCGGCGGGAGGAAACGCTCGGGGACAGCGCGGCCACAGTCAGGCCGCAGGAATCCACGCGTGGCAGCGGGGCGGCACCGCCGGCTCCGGACGAAGCGGCTCTGCTGGTTTTTCCCCTTCCCGGCACCTGAGAGCGTGGCCGGGTCAGCGGGGCAGCAGCGGGGCCGAGGGGCTGCCGGGGGGGGGAGGCGATAAGCGCGGCCCGCATTCCTCCCGGCTGCTGCGGAAACTTTAATTAAATAGGGAGGGAGCGCGGGAGGAGCCGGGAGCGGCGGCTGGAAGGGAAAAGGGGGATTAAGGGCTGATCGTGCGGCTCCGCTGGGCGCGGGGAGGGGGCACGTGCTGACACGGGTGTGTTCGGGGGCGGCACGAAGGGCCCCGCCAGCACCGGGCCCGCAGCCGGGAACGGCCCCGCATTCCTGTGCGCGGGGCCCAGAGCGGCGGTGGGGACGGAGCCGTGCGTGTGCCGGTGCCCACCGGGCTGGCTGCGGGCCGGCAACAACGGCGGCTTTGTTCTGTGCGTGGAGCCGAGCGGACGAGGGGCCTCATTCACCGGGTGTGGGGACGGGAGGGGATGTCCTGGCTGTGCCGGTACCCCCGGCTCAGGAATCCGCTGTGACATGGGTGGGACTGTGGGACTGTACAGTCCCCTCCAGCCCTTTGGGCCCAGTGCTGGGGGTCAGAGCACCCTGGGCTCACCAGCCTCTGAGCCAGCTGGGCACAGACCCAGGTGGGCACAGACCCAGGTGAGCACACAGCCCTGTGGGCGCTGGACGTACCAGGGATGGGGATGCTCACCCAGTGGCACGGCCACCATTAGCTCCTTGTGGTGTGGAGCCCCATCTGCCCCCTCCTGCCCAGGCATTGCCCTGCAGCACGGGGCTGGGGTCACACCGCCACCCACCCAGTGCTGTGCCTGGCTGGCATCGGGCTCTCCCTTGGGCACAGAACGGGGTGCTGCGTCCCCGTGTGCACCAAGCGACACCCAGCTGCTCATCCCAGGGAAGGGGAGCAGCGCTCGCACTCCTTCAGGCTGGCAGGGAGAGGCTGTGCAAGAGGGGGAGGCTGAGCCCGGATCCTCCTGCAGCCGGAAAATATGAATAACTCGGCAAGTATCTGCGGTGCAGGCCGGGGGAGCACAGCCAAGGAGCGGCGGGCCGCTGCCAGGGCAAGATGGCCAAGCACCTTTGGGAGCTGCTTCTCCCCGCTGCGGCCGTGCTGCTCCTGCCGAGCTGCCAGGCTCCAAGCTGGGCTCACCTCCCGGCCCCACGTGCCCATGGAGAGGCTGGGCAGCGTGCTGGTGTGTGCCAGAGGAGCGTGCGGTGCTGGCGGAGCGCTGGCAGAGGTGTGGAGCCACAGGTGGAGCGTGTGGTGCCCGACCGGCAAGGCGGGATGCTCGGCCGCGGTCACGACCCAGCCCAACCTGCTCGGGGCCGGTGAGCGGAGCCTGGCAGCTGGGGAGGAAATGCCAGCATAATTAAAGGGCTGAGAGGCTCACAGTCAGCAGCTGGTTGCAGCACGGACACGTCAGCGAAACCTGACCCTGGCATTGCAAAACCAGGTCCCAACCCGGGTCTGTGCCCCACTGTCACCACGCTGCCCACCCCAGCAGGCACAGCCCCACACCGTGATGCCCTCGAGGATCTTTGGCCATCCCAGCGTGCCTGCTGTCCCTGCTCAGCTGCCCCACGATCCAGCTGAGGGTTGGTGCTGTCACCTCCATCCTTCAGCTCAGTGCTTCATGCCCACAGTGTCCCCCAACCACTCTGCGAGGCTGCATGATGCTCTTTTGGCACAGCCCGATGGCTGTGACTGTGGCACGCTGGGTACTCTGCCCCGGGGTCACCCACGCACGGGGTGTGGGCAGGGGGCTCGGTGACCGTGACCACATGGCCACAGGGCGGCTCCTCCCAGCGCTGGTGTCCCTGGGCCAAGTGACTCAGGCGGCTGTGGTGACCCTGCCCAGCGGCGCGGGCGCACCCCACCCTTGGGCGCACCCCAGGCCCACAGCCTCCTCCTTAACCCTGTCCTGCTGCAGGCGAGTGCGCTCATCTGGGGGACTCGGGGCGCAGTGTTGCCCCATGGCACAGCCAGGGCTCAGCACAGCCCAGCTGAGGCTCCCCATGGCAGAGGGGCAGCTGGGGCAGCCAGAAGCACATGCTGCTGTGCTACCCAGTAGCCCCCCGTGCACAGCGGGGCCCCACTGAGTTGCAGGGTTTTATTTGCCTGCAGCTATTAACGATTTTCAGCAGCCCAGCAGGAGGGGAGGAGGTGACGGGCACGCTGGGAAGGGGCTGCCAGGGCCACGCACCCCACAGAGCCCCCTCTGTCACCCCATGTGCCCCACCATGGGGTGACAAAGGAGGCAGAGCCCTGGCCCTCCTGCAGCCCTGCGTCTCGCCCCTTGCCTGCACTAATTAGGGCTGTCATTAAAAGGGCTGAAAGACAGAGCTGAGAGACAAGCTGTGTCCTGAGCAAGGACATCAGCCAGGATGTCTGTCCCTGGGACGTGGGCAAAGGGGGGTTGGAGCAGGGCTGGAACAAGCCCTGCTTGTTCACACCAGGATGCTCACACCAGGAGCATCCTCTCCTTGGTGTTCTCTGTCCCCAGTCAGTCAGTGCCAGAGGGATGGGGATTGCAGCCCAGGGGCTCTGACCCATCGAGGCCGGTGCTGTGTCAGAGTCTTGGGATGCAAATAGACGAAGCTTTTTGGGAGTAAAGTTGCCACGTGCAGCCAGGGATTTGGGAAATGAGCACTGCAGGTCTGCCAAGGGCTGAGCCCACTGCAGGGTCACAGTTTGGCCCAGGACCTTTGGAGTAGGTCAGGGCTGGGCAGGAGCTCCCCATGGCCCATCAGTCCCCAAGCTGTCAGACCCCACTGCTTCCTTGCAGCCGTGTCCCTGAGCCCCAAGACACCCTGCTGGGGCAGGGGCAATGGCTCCTTTGTCCTTATACCAGCAGCACTTCATTGGCTCAGGTCACCTTACAGAGGTGCCACCTCCAGGTGCCGCTGCCCTCGAGTGCCACTGCCACCCCCAGCTCCTGTGCTTCCTGGGGGTGGGGGAAACCTCCAGCTCTGGTTGCTGGAAACAGCATCACCATCTGAGTACCTCAAAGTACAGACAAACTCCCTGAAATGCTGCGCTGGGTTTCAGCCTGGTGCTGGGCCCACACACCCACCCCACAGGGACCACTTCACAGCTCTTATGGGGTGAAGCAATGGCAGGGGCAGTATGTTACAGTGTGGGGTCCCGGGGGGCTCAGGCAGGCGGCTGCTGCACGGACGGCACAAGGAAAGGGTTAAGTCCTGCTCGGCGTGCGGGAAGCAGGGCTGGCTCCCACCCCCTTCGCTGGCGGAGGCCGAGCCGGGTGCGTCTGCTGGGATGGAGGCGGCGCGTCCCACATGTTTGGTTTGCACCCTGCCGAGAGCAGCCGGGAAAGGAGGGGCCCTTTCCCTGCCACCCGCCGTGGGGGTTGCGTTACCCCACGAGCCAGGACACCGCGCATGGAGGAGCTGGGGGTGCGTGGCCCTAAATAAGGGGGGTGTGGGGAGGGGGACAGCGGAGCGCTTAGCAGCCCGCGCACTGCTTCGTGCTCAGGGCAGAGCAGCAGCAGCAGAGGCCTTCAGGCTCTGCCATGGTCCCTCTGGGGCTGAGGCATCCCAGGCAGGGAAGGAGGGGAGGTGGGCAGCCGGTGGTGGCAGGGCTGAGCACAGCTGTCCCTGCCCCACCAGAAGCCAGGTCAGGGGCTCCCACACCAGCCTAGCCTGGGAGCAGTTTGGAGCCAGCCCAGTACTGAGTGCTGCCCCAAATGCTGTGTGCTTGGTGTGTGAAGCCATGCGTGCCTGGGTGACACTATCCTCATGCAAACCTCTCTCTCCCACAGAGCTGACACCATGAACCAGCTGGTCCCTTGCACGCTGCTGCTGCTGCTGCTGTTGCTCCCTGGGCAGCTGGCACAGGCATGTCCCACGGGCTGCCAGTGCCAGGACCCCACGACCATCCTGTGTGCGGCCAGGCGGGGCCACACTGTGCCGCGAGGGCTGCCTCCCAGCACCCTCTCCCTCTATGTCTTTGAGAATGGTATCACGATGCTCAGCGAGGACAGCTTTGCAGGTCTGCCTGCCCTGCAGCTCTTGGACCTCTCACAAAACAAGATCACTAGCATCCAGAAAAACATCTTCCAGCCCCTAACGGAGCTCGTCAACTTGGACCTGTCCTCCAACCAGCTGCAGGAGATCACCAACGAGACCTTCCACGGGCTGCGGCTGCTGGAGCGGCTCTACCTGCAGAAGAACAGGATCCAGCACATCCACGCCACCGCGTTTGACACGTTGGAGAATCTCCTGGAGCTGAAGCTGCAGAACAACCAGCTCCGGGCCGTGCCCCCGCTTGACCTGCCCAACCTCCTCCTGCTGGACATCAGCTGGAACAAGATCCCCACCATCGCGCCTGGCGCCCTCCATGCCATCAACATCGAGTCCCTGAAGATCGCAGGGCTGGGCCTGACAACCTTGGACGAGGAGCTCTTCCAGCCCCAGAACAACCTGCACGAGCTGGACGTCTCTGACAACCTGCTGGAGCGCGTGCCGGTGGTGCTGCGGCGCCTGGGCAGCCTCACCAAGCTCAGCCTGGCCGGCAATGCGCACATCTCCCAGCTGCCACCTGAGGACTTCCGTGGCCTTCACAACCTGCAGGAGCTGGACATCAGCAACCTCAACATCAACACCATCCCTCGGGACTTCTCCAGGTTCTTCCCGAGGCTCCGTGCCATGACAGCCGCCGGTAACCCCTTCAACTGCATCTGCCAGATGAGCTGGCTCGTGCAGTGGGTGAACGCCAGCGGTGTGCTGCTCCGGCGGCCCGAGGAGACGCGCTGCCACTTCCCCCCCAAAAACTCAGGGAAGCTCCTCCATCACCTGCAATATGCCGACTTCGGCTGCCCCACCACCACCACCACCACTGCTGCCACCACCTCCCCTCCACGCACCACTGCGCCGCGACCTCCCGTGCCCATTCCCACCAGCAGCCGCCCAGCACCGGAGCCCAGCACCACCACCACCACCCCGCAGCCCCGCGCCGTCC
Organism: Excalfactoria chinensis; assembly: GCF_039878825.1. Taxonomy (NCBI): domain Eukaryota; kingdom Metazoa; phylum Chordata; class Aves; order Galliformes; family Phasianidae; genus Excalfactoria; species Excalfactoria chinensis. Next base: position 1,714,048 of record NC_092838.1, on the reverse strand, counting down.
CCTTTAGCTCCACACCGGTGCCTTTCAGCCTCACTCCAACTGCCAGCAGCCCCCCGCCGCAGCGGTGCCCCCCACGCACGTGTTTGAATGGTGGCACCTGCCAGCTGGGTGCCCACGGTCACCTGTGGTGCCTGTGCCCACCGGGCTTTGCTGGGGCATTCTGTGAGGAGGAAGAGGATGAGGAAGAAGAGGAGGAGGAGGAGGCGGCGAGGGGCACAACGCTGTCCCCAGCCACGCCAGCAGCACCTCCGAGCCGGAAGATCAGCATCACACAGGTGAGCAGCACCTCGCTGCGGGTGGACCTGCAGAACTACGTCCAGTCCAAAGCCCAGCTGAAGGGCATCCGGCTGAGCTACCGCAACCTCTCCGGGCCAGAGAAGCGCCCCGTGATGCTCCGCTTGCCGGCTTCTCTCCCTGAGTACACAGTGCGGGCGCTGAAACCCAACTGCACCTACCGCGTGTGCGTGGGGCCGCTGGGGGAAAAGGGCTCCAGGGAGGAGTTCTGCGTGGAGGCGCACACCTTGCCGGCGAGCCACCAGCAGCACTCGCCTGTCACCCAGAGCAAGGACAACAACCTGGCCCTGATGATCGTCCCCGCGCTGGCTGCCGTGCTGCTGCTGGTGGTGGTGGTGACAGCAGTCACCTACTACCGCCGGCACCGCCGGGCCAAGGAGCACGCGGGAGGTGGGGTGCAGGCCGGCCCGCTGGAGCTGGAGGGTGTGAAGGCGTGCCTAGAGAACGGCGAGAGGGGTGGGCATGGCTGCCGGGGGCCTGAAAACACAGTGCTGGCGGGTGGCCCTGAGTGCGAGGTGCCACTGATGCAGGCGCACTACCCCAGCAACAACAACAGCGCGGCACTGAAGCCCTCCTACTTCTGAGCCCAGAGCGCTGTGGCACCTCCAGGCCAAGGAACGGCAGGCAGTTAACTGAGCTGAGGCACAGCCCAAACCCGTAACGTGCAATTCTGAGGGGCTTACACACGTGGGGAGCAGTCACTGACTGCACCGCTCGGCCCCAGCGCCTTGATTCCCGTGACTCGACGCAGAACGTGGGCAGCAAGGGGTTTGGTTTTTGATTCGGGTTTGGGTCGGCCTTCTTGTTTTAGCAAGCGCTAGGAAGGAAGACAGAAGGAGGACGGCAGTGACTCGGCTGAGGGGCAGCGATGTGCTGGCAACAGGGCCCCCTCAGTGGAACGTGGCTGCAGTCCCCACTCCCTGGAGCTGATGTGAGCGGTGCGGCCCGGCTGAGGAGCTGTGCCCCTCGGCACCGCCGGGCTGAAGGACGCACCGCATGGGGAACCAGAGCTTTACGAACTCAGAGAGAATATTTATACGTGGTTATTTCCCATTTCTTCTGGGAAAACTTTTTCTAGTACAGGTTTTGTAAGGCAGACCAGAAGGATGTCATTTTGTAAAAAAAATAATAAAAGAGTAACAACAACAAGGAATCCTGCCCAGGTTTGGCGAGGTGGGAGCTGCAGCACCCCACAAAGGCTGTGCAGCACGGCTTGCCCCAGGGCCATGCCCGTGTCCCTGTGTCCCCACGTCCCCTCCTTGCTGTTAGCAGATGACTCAGAGCACAGAGGGTGGTTTCCCCCATTCCGGCGAGGAGGTTTCAGCCCCACGAAGCCACCCCCCACCGCGAGTGCTGAGGAGGTGTCACCAAAACAGAGGCGGCGAGCTCTGAGCGCGCCCTGGCCCTGCACATCATCCCGCCTGACTTCATCGCGTGCGCTGCCAGATGGCGGCGGGGCGGCGGACACACAGCCCAGCCCAACCTGATAACCTCCTGACGTCAGCCCCCTCCTCCTCTCCATGGGGCCGAGGGGCTGTGGGGGACTCTGCTGGCACCAAGCCTCCAGCCCTGATGTGCCTGGGGTGAGCATGGTGAAGCGCAGCCTGCAGCATGGCCACAGCCCCCAGTCCAGGGGCTGCCACCATGGCCAGGGCTGGGGTAGCCACACTGGGCCCCCACTCCTGTGTGTGAGCCCCCAGCCACGCTCATGCGCTGGCTGCGGCAGGGGCTCAGGGCCGGCACCAGGTTCCTGCTGCCAAGTGCTTTCTGTTCCAACCTCTGGTTTTAATCGTTTTCCAATCCTTTATCTTTCGGCCTGGAATTTTCCAGGTTGGGTCCCTGCCCGTGGAGGTATGTTTTATTTGGAGAAAGTGAGCAAAGCAGACTGAAATGCTGCCACGGCCGGTTGCCGAGAGGGCTGTGGAGCTGGGAACCCCTCCTCAGGTGAGTGACCTGTAGCCCCTGCCTCGCTGGGCCCCCTGGGTGCACCCACAGGGCACGGCCCTGACCCGGCCTCGTGTGCTCTGGATGCAATTAGGGGCTCGGGGCGGCAGCAGGGCCGTCTGCACCCCCCCGGCTCCCAGGTGGGTTTCCGGCAGGGCTGGCTCCCATTAGGGCCGGCACAGCGGCTGCGGGGGCCCCTCTCCGGCGCGGGCGGGCAGGCGCGAGGGCCACACTCACCCGCTCAAAGGGCCCATTGTGGTTCTCTCCCCACAGATTTTTCAAATTAACATCCCAAATTCCTCTGAAAATTGCTGCTGTGTAAATATTTTCACTGCAAGCTTTGTATATTTTCCAGCCTTGTGAGGAGGAAAGCAGAAAACTCCCTGGCGGAGCTCAAGCCCCGTGCCGGCGAGTGGTGGGTGCTCCCTGTGTCACTGCTGTGTCCCCAGCCAGGATTGGCCATGGAGCCCCTTCCCTCTGTGCCCCTTTCTTTTCCCTTCCCATTATTCCCATGGGCTCCAAGACCCTGCTGGGTTGGCAGCTTCCAGCAGCTCATAAGCTCTGTGCTGGCACAGCGGTGCCACTCAGTGCCCATCCACCCGCACCGCGGCATCGGCACAGTGGCATTCAAGGATACTGCTGGCACATGGCACAGCTTTCACCTTGCGCTTTGGGTTTCATTCCACAGCCCTTCTGCTGCCACCTCCCTGCTTCCCCAGCACATAGCTGCTGTGCCAGGGTCCCCTGGGCACCACGCTTGGCACTGTGGCTGAGCACAGCCCTGGCATGTAGGAACGCAGCAGTGGCAGCAAAGTATGCTGCACTGTGGCACTCGGACCCCCTGATACTTGGCACACACCCCTGAACCTGCATGGCTCTGCAGGAGCTCAGCTGCACCCAGAAAGTGCTGTTGCAGCCCCCAAATTGCCTTCACAGCCCCAGATAGGCAGCCTCAAAACCTCCACAGTTCTCCACACTAAGTGCAGAAGTCCCCCCTGCCTGCTGCCAGCTCCACTGCAGCCCAGAGCAGATGAGCACGGCGCATTGTGCGGTGCTGCTAATTCCTCCGAGCTGAATCAGCGCAGGGAAGGGATTGCAAAACCCTGACATGAAACCAAAAAAAAAATCCCCTTTTGCTTTTCAAGCCCACAGGGTGGTCAGCGAGTGCCCTGGGGACAGAGCACTAAGACTGGGGCTCAGCAGGCAGCGGGACACATCATGGCATCCACAGCACCTGGCAGCCCATGCTGGGTAGCCAGACCTGCAGCAGAGCCCTGGCAGGACATGTAGCCTTGCAGGACCACACTGGGGGTGCCAGGGTCCCCAGGCCCCTGCCCTGGGTGAGGGATGTCCACAGGGAGCTGGAGGAGGGTGGCATGTGTGTCAGTGTCCTGCAGCCCCCGCGTACTGCGGTGAAGCCTTGGCTGCCAGGAGGAGCTTGTGGAAAGGCAGAAATATTGCCGGCTTCCTGGAAAGCTGACGAGGCCAGGGCTGGGGAGCGGCGGTCGCCCGCAGAGGCGGCTGTGGGCCAGCACGAGGCTGGGATGGGGCTGTGGCCCATCTGGGAATGATTTCGGCAGTGATGGAGCTCACCACACTCCCGCCAGAGCAAAGCACAGGGCTATTTTTACACAGCGTGATGAGCGGAGCGGGCTGCGGGGCCACACAGTGTTAACCCCTCCCAAGCAGCAGTGGGGACACCTCCATCCCTCCTTGTGCCAGGTATGGGCACCACAAGCTGGCAGGAGCAGAGAGAAAAGCCAGGGGGTGAGGGTGGGGGTCAGCAGGTAGGCTCCTGTTTTAGAGGTGGGTATGGGGACAGGGATCCATCCTGCTCTGGGCTCTGCCACTGAGGCATTGCTGATGAGGTGCATGTTGTTGGAGAACCCTAAAATGCCCAGTGCTACCCAAAGTCATAGAAAATGGCTGCTAGGTGCTGGGAAAAGCCAGTATACATGGCTTCATAGCCATGTCAGAACAAGGGGAGGTCCTACCGGAGTTACCTGCATGGGGATTTGGAATGGGAATAGCCCAACGTGGGATGTGTGCACCCCTAGGATGAGCCCCATCGCAGCAGGGAGCTTTGAGAGGCTGAGGGTGTGGGGATTGCATCCAAATGTGCAAACAGTCCCATCACAGCCAGTGAGTGGGGAAGTGACAGTGTGACACTGGAGGCGTGTGCCTTGGCACGCATGAGAGCTGAAGCCCTGCAGCTGGGTGCTGCCAAGTGAGCATATCCTCAGTCTGAGCACTGACTTCGGCTCTGGAACATCGATGGGTGCAGTGGACTGGGCCTGTCCGGGTCAGCGTCCCCAGGGGGAACCACCCTTCACATCCTGAAGCCAAACAGAGCTTGAGCTCTCCAAAACCGCCTTCCTTCCCTGCACACACTGCACAGCCCTGAGGACTTCACCCCACACAGGGCCCCATTGCTTGGCCCTCCCCAAAACCGTCCCTGATCTAGTGCTTTCATGGCACCTGTGCAGCACAACGGGAATGTGGTGGCACTGTGGGGTGTGAGGATAGGCACCGTACAGGGACGCCAAGCAGATAGGGCTCCTGGCAGATGCTCCTGTCTTTAGAACCCAGCTTCCAGCATTTGAGGGCTTTGGGAACACTGTGCAGACGCAGTGGTGCGGCACAACAAGGCACCACTGTTCTCCATGGAGACGGCACCAGGCTGTGGGCTGCTGCATCGGGTCTGGCTGCTGACCCCGCAGCAGAGCCCGTAACCCAACTCCACCGGTGCTGGTTACAATTTAGGGCAACAATAACCTATTGAGGCTTATTCCTGCTGCTCCTTGATCTAATTAAAGAGGGCCAGAGAGAAGACAAAACCCGATTCAAAGGGATCGACAGGCGGCATGCTGGGGACGACAACATGGAGTGGGGCTGGGGCCACCCACACCTCCTGCTACAGGGTCTGAGCTGTGCCAAGTGTTGCTGCCCCATGCTTTCATAGCAAGGTTTGTGCATTTGCACAGCTCTCACTTGTGCAGGTGAGATGGGCACCCCCAAAACACACTTGATGCAGAGGAGAAACTGGGGTGCCCCTTCCCCGGTGATGTTGGGCAAGAAACCATAGGGCTCGGTGCGGGCATGGCAGTGTGCTGGGGCTGGGCATGCTTCAGCTGTCCACTCTCTGCTTTGGGGTGCTACTGGGTACCTGAGACCACACAGGCTAGAGGCCCGAGGCATGCTGCATGCTCCCCTTCCTGCCGCCCAGCGTCAGTAATGAATGGTATGAGCTTCCTGCCCGCCCACTGATTGCTTCCTCAATGAGCTGCTGTGCGTAGCACAGCCTGCAAGGCCAGCACCAGGCAGCGCTGCTCAATGGCCACATGTGCCCGTGATGGGAACCCATGGCCCAGATTGCCAGCATACAAACTTGATCATGGGCAATGGAGTGCGGTAGGATGGAGATGCAGCAGTGGGGAAAAGATGGTAGCAATGAGCTTGGGGGCTGGCACCTCCGAGATGGTGCCTGAGAGTGGCTCCTCCACACCCGGCCCCGAGGTGGCCACATCACCACAGGGTCCCCAGGTGCGGCGGGGACAGGCTGTGTGTGACACCTCCCTCTGCTCACTGCTCCCCAGAGCCAGGCCCCGTCTGCTCCTGGCCCCTTATCAGCACTGATTGCCCTGCAGCTGCAGCTTCACGAAGCCACGGGCTGACACACTGCGCACTGCCTGCCAGCCACATTCCTGGCGGCCGATAAAGCCGGCAGCCAAAATAACTGCAGCCTGTGCAAACGGGGCTGAGTGCGGCCCCACGTCTGGATCCAATTTAGATGGGCTGGCTCACCCCAGCTAAGTCCCTGTGTGCACAGGGGCCAAGGCCTGGTAGGGTCTGGGGTGATTCCTGCAGGCACTGCGTAGCTGTGGGGTTCTGCATAAAGGACCCCAAAGCATCACACCCTTTGGCCATGTGCTGTGTGTGTGGCTCCCCTGGAGGAGGTTCACTCCAGGCACTAATGGCACACAAGGAGGTGGCTGCAGCCACAGCCCAGGAGCACCCCACCAGCACTGGGGAAGGAGTGTTTTCCCCTGCAGCAGTCTTGGTCTTTTGGAGGCACAGCCAGCTGAGGCTGCTTCTGCTTATTGTCCCAGCGTAGTCAGCAAGCCCTAAGCCCTGGGAGCTTGCAGGAGATGAGTGATGCTTTGAAGCCTCCTGCTCTGCCTCCACCTCTGGCTGCTTCCTGGCCACCATGCTAGGCTGACCTTCCCAGCAGGGACATACCAGCACTACCACACCACAACAGCGACCATTCCTCTCCCCTCCTGCAGGTCCCAACTGCTGTCTCAGGGCTGACACCTCATTTGGGGACACCACTGGGCAGTCAAGTGTTGCTTCTGGTGTCACAACTCACTCAGCTCCTTGCCAGAGGCCATGCATGAACACCCAGCTGCTCCAACCACTCTGCCTGCTCCATCACCCTGGCCTGTGATGGAGCCAGCTCTCCATGCAGTAAGGGTCATGGTGTCCCTGATGCTTTGCCAGCAGCTCTGGGGAGAGCTGGAGGCTTCCAGCACAGTGCAGCAAGGGCCTTGCCCCAAGCCTACATCACTCCAAAGGGATGAAGGCACTACCTTCTCCTCCTCTTGCCTCTTGGAGTGGCTCCCATCTCCCTGTGTGCACCATGGCCAGCTTGCAGGGCTATATGGGAGCAATGAGGCCAGCCTGAACTAGGGCATTTGTCACCTCGACAGCTCTGGTAGTTCCACAGACAAAATACATCATCATCGCACCTTAAAAAGAAGTGTTGACCCCTCACACCCTGAGAGCTGCCGATTGCTTCCCAAAGGGATGCCCTGCAAGCAGTCCTTACCATTGGGTAACCCCTGTGCTGCTGCACAAAGTACCTAGCCCATCACAAGTGAAGGGCCAGGGCCAAGATGTGCCAAAGGAGTTCACCCGCATGCAGTACTGTGTCAGAAGCCCAGCTATTCTCAAGCAACATATGCCACCCACAGCACATGCAGTCACTGCCAGCACTGCTGTTGCCTGTCACAGTGCTGCTGAGGACACAGACATACTGGCACTGTCACCTCCTGCCCATCCCAAGTGATCGCTGCCATGGATGTGGCTGTGCCATTTCCAGCCTGGCCCCCGGCTTTCTGGTTGAGTGCTGCTGCTGCCAGCTCCTGCTGTGCTCCCTGCAGGTCCCCAAGCAGTGGAGCACATCCCTGCTCAGCACCACCATGCTGCTCCACATTCCCCCCTCTGCCACCCCATGGTAACTCCCCATCCCTACCCAGATGAGGTGTCCAGTGCCAAGGTGAAAGTCGCGCCACTGAATTTCCGTGTGTCCCAGAGCTTCACCTCCCGCTCACGCATCTGCAGGGACAAAGACATGGATTGCATCAGTGGCTGCTTGTCTCCCTCCATGTCCTCTCCTTCCTTTGCTTCTAAGTGCTACAGCACGTGGCCAGCCTGCTCCTGCTACCAGGGGTGACACAGCTGAATGCACTCAGCACCCTGGGCTGTGGGTGAAGTGCAGGGCGGGCTGTGGGTGTGAGGGGCAGTGGCTGCTATGCTAGTAGCTCCATGGCCAGGAGAGCCCAGCATGGCTGCTGTGACTCGATGTGGCTGCAGCCAGGGTTTTGCAAGGACAGGAGGTGGCTGGAGGCTCTACTACCCATGGGGACAGAGAGGAGATCTCCTCCTTTCCTCAGCCTGCTCTTATTGAGACAGGCCCTCCTAAAAGCCCCTGGGGCTGCCCTTGCCTTGCAGCCATCATGCTGGATGGGAGCCTCAGGCTGGCGCTGCAGAGATGCACAGGGAGGCCATGCTGAGGCCTTGGCACAGGGTGGGAAATCCCGGCTGGCGCAGAGCTGCCCTCCCAGTGAGGCCCGTACCTGGCTGAACCCCACGGAGATGAGGCAATCGCTGGCTCCCATCCAGAGCAGCCGGGAGTCCTTGTTGTTCTCATGTCCTGGGACGCACTGCAAGGCACACAGCAGACATAGCCATTAGCATTGCCACTGCCCACATTGTGCAGGACCGTGCTCTGCATGCGGCTACAGCGTGACTGTGAGCAACTGCAGGGCTGAGTGCACGGGGCCAAGCTTGTCCCTGCCAAGGGGTGCCCAGAGTGCCAGTGGGATGGGGATGGCCTCCATGCTGGGACTGTCCCTGTGAGGTCACCTTGGTGGTGCCAATATGGTCACTGGGATGAGTGGAGGGTGGAAGCAGGGAATGTGAGCGTGGTGGGATGGCTCCTGGATCCCAACACCACCCATGGCTCTTCCTGCACCAAATGTGGAGCCTGGCTTCAGTGTGATGAAAAGCTGCTCCATGCTGGCAACAAGACACTTGAGCACGGCCACTGCCAGGGTGCAAGAGGGACTTACTTCCCCAGTTGTATCCTGGGTTCTTCCTCTGTGCCAAATCCCAGCTCAGGAGGCAGGTGCCCCACGTATATCCAGAGACTACTGAGACACTGACGGCAAACTGAGCCCAGCAGCACTCCTCACCCTGTCCTGCCCAGCAGCCCCTCTCCCCTGGGGTTGCTGTGGGGCCAGGACCCCCCAGTGCACCCAGACTTTGCCCTGCCCTTTGCAGCACCATCCCCAGTCCCACTGCTGGGCCCTGGTGCAGCTCTGCTGAGGACAGGAGCAGAAGAGTTACAGTGCTGGCTCCCACGTGGTACCCAGATGGGCCCTGCAGTTCTGGTGTCCCAGTGGGACCCAGCAGCACTGCTTGCTGTGCGACACAGGAGGTGCTGGAACTCCCTCGCTCTCACTTAACCAGCGCCAAGAAAACAGCCCAACCACCAACGCTTCCTGAGCCATCATGGAAAGGCAGAGCTGAGCCGAGTGCTGTGCTTCCAGCACCACCACACAGCCCAGCACTCCTGACTGCTCCCTGCAAAGGACAGTGGGAAGCCAGCATACCCAGGGTGGGAGGCACACAGGGGTGACATACACACACTCTCCTGGCACCTGGAGGATCTGTGTCCCCACGGAGGTGCTGTGCTTTTGGGAGGAGCCCTGCCAGGAGCCCCCTCAAGGCCCAGCGGGATGCCTGCCCAGTAGATGAGCTGCTGCGGCCCACAGCCAGGGTGGGAGCGGGCACATGGTGCCAAGCACATCCCCTGCCAGGACAAACACAGCCATGCCAGCCAGGATAGCCTGGGAGAAGCCCAGCCAAGCCTGGCACTCCCTGCAGCAGCAGCAAGATGCGGGGCAAGATCCAACGCATCTCCACTGGCACTGGAGACCTCTCTGATGGAACAGACCCCCTGACGTTGTCCTCCTTTCCTGCTTGATCCTTCCCACTGCACCCTGCTTGGCTCCAGGACCAACATCCCTTCAGCCCTGTGCCACTCCCAGCAGTTAAGCAGGCAATGTGTCCCCCTGTGTAGTGTGAGGGCTGTACCAGTGCAGCGAGGACAAGGAGGGCCGCAAAGTGGGGCAGCGAGGTAGATGGCTGGGGAGCTGCTAGCCCTCCCCACCAGCCCAGTGCCTTGCTGCTAGACAGAAGGACGGAGCCAGTATCAGTGCTGAGAGGGGAAGGAAACCCTGGGAGTCAGGGCCAGGAGAACTGAAAGCCCAACCTCAGCCAGGACTGTCGGCGAGGAGATCGCTTCTGCACCTGAGCCACTCGGCTGTGGCTGCCAAAATTTGACAGCTGGAGATTGGAAAGCCTCATGCGCTGGCTCTGCTGGCTCCCAGCCCTGAGGAGCAAACAGCACCAGGGGAGCCCGGGGTACCAGCCCTGGTGGCACAGCTGGCTAAAGGGCTGCTCAGTGGCAGCGCCTCTCTGCAGCACACGCAGCTCAGTGGGAGCTGTAACACTCCTGTGAGCAACATGATGGAGCTGCAGACGGCCCCCAGCTGGGTGGGACGGGGCAGAGCATGCCAGAATGCGCCTTCAGATCACTCTGGTGAGGAGATGGTGCTGGGACCCTCTCCCAGCCCAGCCCAGTGCCCTGGCGGGGCCTCGCTGCTCGCAGCCCACGTTGCGCACGCTGCGGCAGGGAAACATGTTTTCTGCATTAGTTCCATCCCGGGCTGAGCAGTACGTATGTCAGCAAATATGCGGGAGGCTGGGGCCGGGGCGCTCCGGTTTCGGAGGTGGCTCAGACACCAGGCTGTGCAAATGTTGCCAGAGGTGAGCATGCAGGGCTGGACGGTGCGTGTGCCACTCCACCTAGTGGCAACTGGTTCCGGGGTCCCCCAGGAACCCCCACCTGTGTCCTGAGCAGAAGGCAGATGCCGAAGTCAGGAAGGGGTGGTGTGAGCGGGATGCTGAGGTCAGATGAGAGCCACAGAGTGGACAGAGGTCCACGGGGCTGCCAGAGCTAGGCAAGAGACACATTTGTTTGGAGACAATTGATGATGGCAGCCTCGTTGTACACGCACTGATCAGCTCATCCCCAACACCCTCCTGCCCCCCATCATGCCCTGACACTTACAGCAAGTCCGTGGGGCCCCCAGCCCTGAAGAGCCCCAGATATGCTGTGGGACACGAAGTGGCTGAACACTCCACACCATGGGGAGCATGGCTGGCGTGTCAGATGCAGCTGTTGGCAGCACAGCCACAGTGGGTCAGCATGAGCTGGCAACAGCTGCTGGCAGATTTCAGCTCCTCGGCTGCCTAGGAGAACCTGACACAAAGCAAAAACTTCTACACCAGGGCGAGCCCAGCCTCTGCCTGGAATATTTACATTTGGCCAGGGGCTGGGGAGCCCAGGGCAGGGTTAGGCAGCAGGAGGAAACCCCTGAGCTCTGGGATCCCTCAGTTCTGCCATGCTCATGGCTGGCAGACCACAGGCATCAGAACCCTGTGGAGAAAAGGATGGGGAAAGTAATTGCTGCCACCAACAGGCACGAGCCCAAGGGGCAGAGGAAAGGCTTCCTGGGGAGCTGAGGGGGTTAATCATGGTGCATCCTCCCCGCAGAAGAATGTGATCTCCCCTCGCTGCCAAATCCCGCTCGCTCTAGAGGTGGCCAGGAGTGCAGAGCAGCCTCTGGCAGGCTGGGCCCGAGTCTGCAGAGCAGCTCAGCTCCTCCAACAGAGGAACACAGGGAGGGGATAGCGTGAGGCTGGAGGGGCTGCCTGCCCCCAAAAGGTGGCTTTGTGTTCAGAAGCTGCACTCCTTCTGAAGCAGAGAAAGGAGGAGCCAGCCTCTCAGCCACATACAAAGTACTCTGCTCTGAACCTTGTGGCCCTGCTGAATCACACTGAACTACAGCTGCCGGGCATCCAAATGGGATGGCAGACACAGAGCTTCCCTGTAGCAAAGCTCCAGCAGTCATGTGCCAGTCCTGATAAGGGATGAACGGGTTTATGGTATGGGTGCCACAGTGGAGAGTGACCAGCATGGCACCCCTCTCCCCTCAGGGCAGCAAGCTACAGGGCTCCCCACGACCCCCAGCCCACATCAGCAAGCAGCAGCACAGTAAGGCTGTGACCCACCGACCCCACAAGGCTGCCCCCAGTATGCCTGCAGGACAGACAGGCACCCTGCGGAGGGCGAGCCCTTATGCCGATGTGGTGATGCTGGGGCTCAGCCCGAATCCTCCTCAACTTCCCCATATCTGCAATACCAGCAGCATTCCTGCGAAGGATAGCCGAGGGGGAAGCAGAGCAGAGGAAATATAAACAATCCCGTGCAGTTACGCTGGGGAACAGAAGCATGAGAGCGCGGAGCGCGCAATGCTATAAATAGGCAGCCCAGAGCTTGGCCAACTTTTTCAAAGCTTCCCACGGTCTCCTTGGGAATGTGGGATGCTGCGGACCTTCCCTCTGCCCAGAGGAAGCTGCTGCTGAGGCTGGGAGTCAGGTACCCCCAGGGTGACCCCAGCGTGGGATACCACACTGCTGGGGTGGGGAGGCAGGCAGAGAGTCTCCTATGTCCTGGTGCTCCTTCCCCTACTGAGCGATGCCCAGCTAGACCCAGCAGCCAGGGACAGGACTGTTGCCAAGGCAGGATCCAGGGCAAAGGTGTCATGTCAGGGTCTGCGGGGTCCAAGTGGTGGGCATGGCCGGGTGACTCCAACCTGGACATCCACCTTGCCCTAGCACTGCCCTGCCCGCAGGGTCATGCTTGTGGGATGGAGTGGCAGGGCAATGGCTGGGGTGTCAGAGTGGGGCTGCAGGGGAGCCGTGGGCAGAGGTGGGCACCCCCGGGTCCCTACCTTCCCAAATGACATGGCCTGCAAGGCAGGGAGATAACCCACTGTGGGGACAGACACACCCCAAATTGTCCCCAGCTGCCCTCAGCCCAGGTCACACAAGTGTTGTGCTCCAAGGGAGCACTATAAAACGTGAGCACAGGCGTGCACTCGCCCGGCGTGCGTGGCCGTTCCCTCGCCCCCAGTTCTGCCAAAACAGCGTCGGGGGAAGTTTCTCGTGAGAACAAGCACAGTTCCTCTCCATCCCACACTGGCTGTGCTCAGCCGTGGCCCTGCAGCACGGCGTATCGGCGGCGCCTGCTCCAGCCCCATAATGTGAGCCAGGTGCCGGCCAGATGCATGCAGCCCTACACATGCCATGCAAGAGCGGGGGTGGTTGCGGGACACTGCATGTGGGAGACAGGGCTCTGCTGCACCAAATCAGGATGCTGGGAAAGCAATCAAAGGAGATATCACCTCCAGCACTGCCAATGCTAAAAGCCAGAGGCCACTTGGTGCCATTCTGACTCACCTGCAGTGTTGGTGCTCTTCTGGCACCCTGACCCCAGCCTGGCACCATGGTCCCAGCACTGTCCTCACTGCATGGAGGGCCACATCTACTGCACAAGCAAGCCTGAGGGCTTAGTCCAAACAATGCAGGAATGCCCAGAGGCAGAAGGAAGCTTCATATCTAGTTGCTGCAGGGTTGGCAAAGGTAGGAGGGGAGAAGCACCCAGCCCTGTCACGGCTGTAGCTGGGAGGGATGGGATGAAATTTGTCTCCAACACAAGGGTCAAGGCAAGGAAGGAGACAATGTACAGCAGCAACGAGCCCTGAACCTGTAGGAGGCGAGGGGAAGGGAGGGGTGTGTGGCCTTGCGAGAAGTCAAGGCAATGTATGGGACATGCAGGACCTCACAAAAGGACAACACCCAGACAGAGCTGCACAGGACACACAATGGGACCAGCTGCAGCAAAGAGGTGACCATGGGCCCCAGGGGGGACAAGCAGCCACTGCATGGGGTTCTGGCCACTCCCCAGAGCAGCTTGAGGTCCCAGGCAGGCAGCCCGCATGCCCTCCTCACCATCCTGTGGTCCCTGACAATGCAAGTACTGCACCCGCGAGACCCAAGACAGCCCCACTGCAGCCACCCCTCCTCCCTGCTCCTGAGGCTCCACTTTTAGCTCCTTCTCTTCCTTTTCCTCTGCTCTAAAAAAGGAATGGTTTAATGAGGGAGGCTTGGCAAATTAAGAAAACCAGCCGGAGGAGCAGCTCTGTGCTGAGCTTTGCTTTGTTGGAAGCATGCTGCAGAGGGATGGAGCTGTGCTGGCGGCAGTGCTGAGCCTGCAGCCATGACTCCAAGTGGAGCCAGCTAGAAACCCATCGCTCATCTCCTTCACCGCAGTGAGAACCAGGCAGCCTCAAAGCTGGGAGCCGGTGAGGCACGGGCACCATGCGGTGGCCCTGACAGCCCTTGGTTTCATAACCACGTTGGCCCCAGGGAGCAGGAGCCCTTCCAAGCATCCCAGCCCTCCAGCAACAGGGGGAAAACACAAAACACAGGAGTGTTATCCCTCTTGGCTAAGCCAGCTCTCTGCAAACTTCCAAAGGATTTATGGCATTCTAAAGTTTTCCCCTTCAGCACAGTACTTCTCCAAGACTAAACATCTTCATCAATTCTCGGCCGGACGGGGTTATGGCTGCGGTGCTGCGCCTCGCGGCAGCAAAGGTACACATTTCTCTTGGCAAACTCCGAGTGCCGGCTCTGGCCTGGCTCAGGAGGCGGCGGAGGGAAGTGAACTGCCTGCTTTGAACAGACACCATCATTCACACGTTATTTTTAATAGCTCAGCTAGACAGAGTCCACCCGCCCCAGGAGACTTGGCTGGAGCCCACGGAGCTCACAGCATCACAGAAATGCCGTTATACAAAGCGACAGAACTGTCGGGAAGAACCAGGGGGCAGGGAGATGTGGAGTGAATCTGGCTCCTCCCTGCAAGGTTGAGCAGCTCCCAGAGCCATTCGGAGGGCTGGGAGTGCTTCATCCTGGCTTGTTTGCATGTATAACTGCTGGATTTAAACTTAAATACAGTACTGCTGTATTTACAAAGGCTGCCTCAAGGCACCTCTCACACCTGCAGAGGGCACCCACGGACACTGGAGGCTGTAGTTCTCCAGAGCCCAGGGGCAGGCACATGCCGGTGCCACGAGCACACTGCAGCCGTCCCATCCTGCTCTCCACTGCTTCCCTTCCCTCCCAAAAGCCTCTCACCCCTTCTGCACGGGGAAACAGTGGCTGTCGGCAGCCAGAGCCCTGAAGCCACAGGAAACCTCTAATAAGAGGCTGTTTAAACTTGATGTGGATGGCAAGGCCCAAGTCCTCTACTTATTTCCTAATCACTGTTATTTTGCTGAGCTGCACAAATCCAGCTGCCCAACCTCACCCTTGGCAGGACTTTATTCCCAAAAGCCTTTTGCTCAGCTCCAGCATGGCAACACAAAGACCAGGAGCCATTCTGGAGCCCTCATGCCTTGAAGGGTTTGGTAGCACTGCCTGCAGGGCGGGTAGGCAGCAGTGCCAAAGCCCTGCTGTTGTCCCTCCTGCCCAGTGAACTGAGGCAGCTCACCAGGTGGGTGGATGGGAGGGCAGGAGTCCCAGGTGTCCACACAGGGCTCCAGCAGGCAGCACTATTGCTAATGGGGCCTCCTGTAACAATTTGAGCCTTGCTGGGGCTGGATGGGTTGGTTCACTGCACACCCCAGGTGGACAGGGCTGCCTGCACTGTCTGCATAGCACAGCTAGGAGGGACAGTACCTGGGATGCAGCTGGGCTGGCTCGAGGGTCAAAGATCCGCAGTTTCTTGTCCTGTTGAGATAAAAAGAAAACACAGAAGGGTTAAGGACACTGGGGCCAACAGGAGGTAAGGCCATATTAGGCAGACAGCTGGAGGAGCCTCCTGCTCCTGCCCCTCCCCCAAAGCCCACTCCCATGGCTCACAGCACCCTGCTGTGGGCATGGGCACACCCCACGGTCTTACTGAGACCAGGACACCTTCAAAATTGCTCCAAAACACTCCCAAAACTGCTCTGCCTTCAAATCAGAGCCAGGACTGGAGCCAGACCTCTCAGCCCCATCCTTCCAAATGCTCCCTGGTATCCCAAGGGCAGTATGGAGAGCCTTTCCCTGCCCCAGCTCTATAGCCAAGTACCTCAGGAAGGGCTGGCTGGAACAGTAGGAATATGCTCTGGTGCTAGCCCTTTTCCATGAGCATTTTGCAAAGGCAGAGGAGTGCTGGGAGCCTGGCTTGCACGCATGACTTGCACACATGGTCCCATCTCAGGACCACCTCCTTGCTTGGCATGCAAGCTCAGTCTGCATGCTCATCTGGGCTTGCACAGTCAGTCCTTGCTTGGCCTCTACACACAGCCTGGGGCCTGCCTGCATACTCAGCCTGCATGTGAGACACACGCCCTGCACTCTGGCGCATCCAGCACTGTGCACAGGCGATGAGCTGCAGGCGCCATCTAGTGCTGCCATCCCACTCACCAGCCCCAGTTCTGCCCTTTCTTCCCAAAATGGGGTCACCGTTTGCACCCCACGTTCCTCGGGTGTCAAGCAGATTTATGGTCACCAAAGACATCCCGTGTGGACGACAGGGAAGGTCAGGAAGTGCTTTGCCAACAGCCTGACCAGCATTTCGCTTAAGGCAGGCAGAACCCAGCAGGTGGTATAGAAGGAGGAAGAGAAGGAGGAAAAGGACTGCCTACTCAGAAACACAGCACACAGCAATGTCACCATGCACAGATGAGGTTCCCAGCCCCATGTGTGCTCCACTCACCTTGCAGGAGGTGCCGAGCAGCCGGCCGTCATGCTTCCAGGACAGGCTCTGCAGCTGGTCCCCGTGGGCCTCTAGTGCTGGGAGGGGAGAGAATGGTCAGAGCCTACCGTGGGTTGGGCACAGGCTCTGTCTTCTGCCAGATAAAGCAGGCCCTTCCTTACCACCCTGGGGCTGGCAAGGCTTTCCTTGCAGCAGGAGCTCAGCTTTGCACCACACTGCTGAGAGGTGGTTTTCCACCTGAACAGTTTGTCATAGCAGATTTCTCTTCCCCAGGTGGACCTCATGTTTGTCACACAGATCACAAGGCAAACACTGTTTTTTTTTTTTAAACTCAGAGTCTTTCAGTTCAAAACACAAGCCAGGACAGTGCTGGCACACTGTGATGCTGTGAGCCTTGCCTGCACATCTGCCACCTCACACTGCCCAGGGAGCAGCACCCTTCATCCAGTCAGCCTCCTCTCACAAGGCCTTCCACTGAACCTTCAGGACCCAGGAATCTCAGGATGCAACCCTCCATTACCACAGAGCTTCTCAGATGCAATGATTTGGCCTTCCTCAAGAACCCACAACAGCCAGAGCAGATGACAGGGCCTACTGGGGGCACAGTGCAGGCATCTCCACAGGGCAGGAAACACCAGGCCAGCTTGGCACAGAAACAGTGCTTCTGCTCCCACATCCATGGGGGCTGTGCCTACCTGTCAGTGGCTGCTGCTGCCCCATATCCCACACGGTGACCTGCTTCCCCACACCAGTGGTCAGGATGCCATCCGCTGTTGGGTGGAACTGCAGCATGTCCACTGGACCCCCGCCAGGACCCAGAGTCAACCCTGCACTGCTGGGCAGCTCCTGGCCTTCCTCAGGCAAGCGCCAAACCTTCACCTGTGGCACCAGAAAACATGGTCAGACCCTGGAGGCCCATCCCCTCTTTCTCCCCCCACCCTACAGCAAGGCCTCGGGACAGGCTGGGGACAGCCACACGGCCCTGTACCTAGCACTCACCGTTTCATCAGAGGAGCCTGTGGCCAGCAGGAGTGGGTCAAAGGGTGAGAAGTCAAAGTCTGTCACTGCATCTGGAAGATGAGGAGCAGAGACTTACCCTCACATCACACCCACAGACAACTTTGGGCCCTTCCCATGTGCATGCAGACAGTCAGAGCAGAGGTATTTCGGGGCAGCATGCTTTGCTACAACCCTCCATGCTGACCCTCAGGGCCTCACACTCCTCTGTCCCCACAGGCAGAGCACACCAAGCAACCCGCAGCTGCATTTCTCTATTTAAAACAGCTTTCATTTCACAGCAGACAACCCCATGCCAAGCCACTGGCAGTGCAGGGTGACTGAAGTGCCAATGGCACGAGGGCGTCTGCATTAGCCCCATGCACCCAGCAAACAAGGCTCCTTTGTCCCAGCCCTGTGCGGCGTCAGCAGAGTCCCACAGGAGCAGTGCTGGCACCTTACTCTGCAGCCCCTCCAACGCGTTCGGCACACGGGTGAAAGTAGGTCACTGTGTACTTTTCCGCTTCCACAAGGCTGCTGAGATGCAGGCCCAGAAGGCACAAAATGAAAGGGATGTACTCTGGCTCCTGGCTTATCTGCTATGTTTGCCCCAGGAGGAGAAGAAAATCCCTTCTCTGCTTTGAATGCAGAAGGGAGGGGTTTCCCAGGCACCCTCAGCTTCAAAGGGCTTCTGCTGAAATCCCATTAAGGGCTGCATGGCTCCACTGGCCCCGGGAGCACAGGCAGCTTGGTGGCAAAGGGACACCCAACAGACAGGGCGGAGATGGAGCCGGGCAAACAGCTTCAGGAAGGCAACGAGCCCAGAGATGATGGGCTGAGTCCCAGGAGGGATGTGGCCTGAAGGATAGCCCAGGGAAGCTGGGAAGCTTCAGGCCTCCTTGTTTAAGTGGCAGTTTGGCTGCCTGGCAGGTGTGACGGTGACATAGGTCACTGTGCCAGGGCACAGCCCGAAGCTTCCAGCTCTCTTGCAGGAGGAGGTAACACATAGAAGGCCCCAGTGCCTGGCTAATCTCCCTGCCTTGGCTCACCTCAGTTATAAAGGGAGACTTTCCATCTGTTTGTCAGCAGGAAGCAGCTCCCATCTGCTGCACCCTGGCTGAGTGAGTAGAGGGGATGCCATGCACAGAGGCTGAGACATGGTGGAAACCACACAGCTCAGGCACACTGTGTACTCCTGCAGCCATGCCAAAGCACTGTGTGCACAAAAGCAGTGATGGGACTGGCTCAGCGGCCTGCTCCCATCTTGATCCTCTGTTGCAGTTTTGGAGAAATGGGTAGATATTGCACTGCAGACACCAGGAGAAGGGTGCCCAGACTCCCCATTCCCCGAGTGCTTTCTGCCTCTATGGCACACGCTGTGCTACCAGCAGCAACGCTGCCACCAGCCCATCCTTCCCCCATTATCACCAGGTACACCCTGCTGCAATCACAGCTCAGTGTGTGCAGCCACACTCTGCCGCAGAGCTGCTTGGCAGCTGTTGCTTCACGGGTCTGTTCCAGGTGCCTTTGTGCAGGGTGTTCGGTTTAAGTCAAGCATTAGAATTAGGCTCCCAGAGTGCTTTTCACACTAGTCTGCTCCACTGACATTTTATGCAATGAGTAATGCGATGAGGGTGTGCTAAGGGAAGCTCCCCCAAGAGCTCAAGATCATTCTGCAGTGAAGGGACTGAGACTGATTTCTTTCCTTTGCAGAAACCCAGCCTTGCCCAGCTTACCTGAGTGGCAGCAGAGCTGAGACACGATCCTCTTGCCTCCATCCCTGCCCTCCAGCGGCACGATGCCCAGCACACCTGCAGAGAACACACAGCAGCAGCTCACCCCTTGCCCAACAGCCCCTGGGCATCACCCATCAGAACTCCCAGGACGCCCCCACAATTTAGAGCATTTGCAATTCATGAGAAAAGAGGGGACTGTGGGGTGGACAGTACCTTCAGGGAGAATCAGCTCCAGACCACATGGGCCCCCTGTGCCCCATGTAGCTGGCCTGCCACCCAGCTCTAAGGGCAAATTTACATCACCCCCCAGGCAACTCACCTGCTGCCTCGGCACTGAAGGCGACCCAGCGGCAGCTGGCCTTTGCATGGTTCCCATAGGATGCAATAGAGCTGGCTCGGAAACCCCCGATCCAGGCCTGGGATGGAGAAAAAAACCTGTGTTAAGAGATGGCTCTACTTCAGGGAGAGAAGTATATGGAGGGCTGGAGAGGAAAGCACAGAGTGGTGACACCACATCACTGGAGACCATCAGTACCAACAGAGCCCCTCCAGGGCCTCAACTGCCCTGTGGTGGGAAGGGCTCAGGTGGTTTTGCATAAACCAGTGGTGGGGAGTTAGGGGTGGTGAAAAGGTCTCTTGGGCTGTGCTGAATGAGGCACTGGCAATGGCAGACAAACCCCTCCAGCAGCACATATCCAATGTGGACACACAGCCAAAGAACTTCCCCACAGCTCCTGAGCCAAAATCTCACTCTGCTACTCATTCCCCAACATTGGCAGGGTGGTGAGGAGCCTTGTGACACCTGATGTACAATCACAGCTCCATGCCCCAGGGCCAAGTCCAACCATCCAAACCCAGTGCTGGGGCATCGTGCAGGCATCCCCATGGCTGCAGCAGACACCCACGTCTTGCAGCTGTGCAAAGCCATTTGCAGGACAGAAGCTGCACAGCCCCAGAGTGAGACCTGAGCTTCCTCTCCTTGCACAGCTTCCTCTTGGGGCCTGACAGAGCAGCAGTTCCTGCAGCACTTCCTCTGGTCCTTGTCACAGCACACAGCACAGTGGCAGGCCTGTTAACCCTTTTTATGTCAAAGGAAGGCTCCTGTCCCCAGACTGAGAGGGGCAGCTGGCAGCCCCCAGCCACAAAATGCCTGGGAATGCCACAAGAACACACTGACAAAGGGAAGAAAGAACCAGCGGTGATCCTGATGTACACATCACACTCCTTCATCCAGTCAGGTCAAGTGTCCGTCTTTGCCTCAGTAAACAAGCAGCTCTGCAGGGACACGATGACACTACGACACCCGAGCCTTCTGCCCCACGGAGCAGGGTCACGGCTCCCAGCTCCCTGTGACTGGATGGGAAACACCATTCGGGAGGCCCCTTCATACACAGCCCACGAGCAGAGCAAATGACTCTGCACTCTGTCCTCCATGTCCAACAGAGCATCCCCAGCGCTGGAGTCGACAGAGCAGTGACAGGGATGTACCTGCCTGTGGGATGCTGCTCCTGATACCAGACCCCCTTTGCCCTGGAGCTGTGACAGTCCTGATGCCTGCATGTGCTCCCTGATTTGGGGTCACTGTGACCCTTCCTATAGGACATGCCAGCCTTGCGCAAGGATGATTTGGCTGGGAAGTTAAAGGGAATGAGAGCGCAGAAGCCAAAAGGCCGTGAGATGAACGTGCTGGTGGTCAAAACCTTTTTCAAAGGCAGCAAAACCAAAAGACTTTCAGCAGCATCACCCTCCTCACTTCTGGCCATGTAGTCTATGCCAGTGGTACCACATTCTGCACCCATCTGTTGCCACAGCACAATTCATAAGCAGAACAGCCTGCATCATGCCACCAGCCTGCTGGCTCCAGGAGCCCAGGACAAGCTGCACACCCCAGCAGTGCTCAGTGACACTCAGCACAGCCCATCCCTGAGTGAGCATCTCCTCCCCTTCTGAACGTGCAGGGGATGGGGATGCAGGGTCAACACCAACGAAGCTCAGGGCAGAGCAGGTCCTGCCCCTGCAGCCAGGATGGGCCACGCCACTCAACAGGGCTGCCTGTCCAATTTCATCACGGGGCAGAGGCCTCGCAGAACCCAGCGCTGGGCACCATGTGGCTGCACACCGCATGCTGAGGGGATACACTGTCACAGACTTTGAGGGTGCTGGGACTCGGCCCCAGCGTGCAGTGCTTCCTCTGCCTGCGGAAGCAGGATGGCACAGGCAGGGCGCGGCGCTCAGTGCCCAGCAGTGCACACTTCCCCGCCTGGCACACACATTGCCCAGGCAGGTTGGGCACATCTTTACTGCAGCCAGCTGGGAAGCACAGCACGGCAAGCAGCGTGCACCAGGTGGGCGGCATGCATTGCTTCTGCCTGTCGTACCCAGCCAGGGTTGCGGGGTGAGGGAGAAGAACCGGGGAGGGAAGTGGGCAGGGAAGTGCCCGTGGCCGGAAGCCTGGCTGGACACCAGGTGGGTGCCAAGAAGGGGTCGCTGAGCGATGCCGCCTCGCCCGGGATGGCACACGGAGCAGCCGGGCAGCCCCGGCTATGGAGCACGGCCGCGCCCCGCCGGGGTCGGTGCCGGACCCGCCCCGCTAGGAGAGCCCCCGCTCACCCCGCGTCCCCCGGCACGTGCAGGCGAGGAGTGCCCGCGGCGCTCACCTCCCTGCGGGGCAGCCGGGCCTCGGTGTGCCGGAACTTGGACGCCTTGAAGCGGTTCATGGTGCGCCGGGACCGCCGCGCTGCGCCGCGCCGCCCTCAGCCCCGCCCCGACACACCGGGCTCCGCCCCGCGGCACGGCCAGGCGAGGCAGGGCCGGGCCGGAGCGCTCCGTGCAAAGCGGGTTCGGGGCTGTGCCGGCCGCTGCCCGCCTCGCTCAACCTGCCGCCCCCGGCGCCTGGCGGCGTTCACTACTCACGGCTGCTCCACACAACGCAGCGGGATGGCGGGAGGCCGCTCCGCCCCAGCAGCGAGCAGTGCTGCCGCCCGCAGCTGTCAGGAAGCGGGAGCCCCGCACCCCGCCGTGCCGCCCACGGGCCGCTTCGTTCCTCCCGCAGCGCACAGCAACCAGCTGAGCCCGCGCTGCAAACAGCCTCGTTCCCGAGTGCAGCGTTTCTGTTTGCACCGGAACCGCCGCGGCTCCCGGCCGGGCCTGGCGGGCACAGAAAGCCACGGCACCGAGTACAAGAACGGCGCTCTCCTTTAGAACCGCACTGCGGGGCCGACATCGCCCCGTCCGCCCTCAGCCGCACAACCGGGCCCAGCCGGGCCTCATCTCGCGGCGGCTGCTCCGCAGTCAAAGCCCGTACCTCTGCGGGAACACGGCCGGTGGGGCGGGCGCTGAGCTCGGAGCCGCCGCTGAGGAGCGATCGGAGCCATCAGAGCGGAGCCATCGGAGCGGAGCCATCAGAGCGGAGCCATCAGAGCGGCCCTCCTCTCGGCCCTTCGCACCTCCGCGCTCCCCTCACGCGTTCCCGCGCACGCTATCTGCACACCGCGCATGCGCAGCGCGGCTCTCCCGCCACCCGCCGGGCCGCCGCTCGGGGCTCACCGCGCACGCGCTCCACTCTCACGCACGCGCAGCTCGGCCCGACGTGGCGCAGGCGCAGCGCCGCGCGCGGGCCAAGATGGCGGCCAGGGGCGCCTCACGCTGGCTCGGGGTCGCCGCCGCCGCCGCCGCCGTCAGGAGCCGCGGGCCGAGGGACGGGCGGCTGCCGCTGGTCTGGATCGTCCGAGGGCTCGGCGCCGCGCCCGGCCCCGCCGCCCGCCGCCTCCTGCAGCCGGGCACCGGGCCCCAGCACGCGGGTGAGCGGGGAGGGGACGCCGGGCCGCGGGTGCCGGGGCCGCGCGCTGCCGGCCGCCTCACGGCTCCTCTCTCCGCTCTCCCGCAGGCCCGAAGCGCGCTCCCGCCGCCTCCTTCCATGTCAGCGCGGCCCGCGCCAAGGAGGATTACTACGAGGTGCTGGGGGTGCCGCGCTCCGCCAGCCAGAAGGACATCAAGAAGGCGTACTACCAGGCACGGCGCTCCCGCGGGATCCCCCCCGGCACAGACGATGCCGTGATGGATGCTGAGCTTTGCCCGGGATGTGCCGCAGTGATCGAATTCTGTCTCTAATGCGTCTTTTTTCTCTTGTTCAGCTGGCAAAGAAATACCATCCTGACACCAACAAGGACGACCCCAAAGCGAAGGAGAAGTTTGCGCAGCTGGCAGAAGCCTACGAGGTAACATGTAGCATCAAGAGAAGGAGTAAAGGCTGGAGCAGCACTTGGATGAGCTGGAGGGAAACGTTTCCTCTTCTTATTTGTGTTTGCATGCACGGTGTCAATGCGTTCTGCTTTAGGCTTGGGCAGCTCTTCCAGCGGTGACTCCAGCAAACTATCCCACGTTTCCGATGCAGCTGGACATGCTTTCAGCTCGGAATTTTTGCTTGCCCTTGTGAGGGGCCGTAGATCATAGATAGGTGGGAAGGCTGGGCACTGCAGTGAATCACATCTTAAATGAGCAAACAAAACTGTCAGCAGGTGGTGGCTCCTTGAGGAAGGTACATGACTGTATTGGTTTTTAATGTACAGATGGTAACAAATGTACAGAAGGTATAAGTAAATATAAGTAAAGGAAAACTCACCAGTGGTGGTGCCTTGGCTGAAGAAGCTGGGGCAGTCCTCACTGGTGAGCGATCTCCAAGAGATGCTGCTTCGGTGGGAGTCAGCCCTTAAATGAGGTCTCAGAGGGGATGGAGTCGAGCTCCACCCCTCCCGGGAGCACAGCTCCATCACTCTCACCTGTGCTCCCGCAGCTGACCCCATACTTGCCTCAGCTGATTAATCAGAGGTTCAGGCTGTGATGACCAATCTCCCATACAATGGCGCTGTACCCTGTTTCTGCTCATTGCCTTGCTTTGTGCTGGCTGTGCCTCTCGTGGGCTTCCAGATTTACCCAAGCACTCTTACTGCCAGCTTTCAAGAAGTATATGAATAATCAGATACGTAAATAAGGTCCTCTTACTTATCACGAGCTGCCAAGAGCTTGCCATCTTACTGATAACAAGACAGATAGTGTGGAAGAAGGGGCTTTTCATTAATTTATCTGATCACAGAGCAGGGTGCTCTTCACAGAGTCATAGCATGGCCTGGGTTGAAAATGACCCCAAAGGTCATCTCGTTTCACCCCCCTGCTGTGTGTCACCAACTACCAGACCAGGCTGCTCAGAGCTGCACCCAGCCTGGATCTTGTTCAGGATCTTCCTAACGACACAAAGGTTTGAGCAACGTATTGTTAGTAATGCAGACAGCTTGGGGTTCCCTGGGGGGCAGTCCAGGGCTCTCTGTGTTGCCTGGGATCTGAGGAGTGTTTTGATGGCACTGTTCTTTTGCCTAAAGGTACTGAGTGACGAAGTGAAGCGGAAGCAGTACGATGCTTACGGGACAGCCAGTTTTGATGCCGGTGCAGCAGGTGCTGGTGCTGGGCGCCAGTATTGGAGCAGTGGTCCATCGATTGACCCGGAGGAGCTCTTCAAGAAAATCTTTGGAGAGTTTTCAGGATCCCCCTTTGGCGACTTTCAGAATGTCTTTGACCAGCCGCAGGAGGTACGAGATGGGTGTATTTCCTGTCACAGAGTGAGCTTCAGCAATGGATTTGCTTCTTAGATTGTCAGCACGTGAGCGTCCTGTTGTATGGGTGGGGTGGTTGTGTTAAGCCGTGGGTTGCATTCTCCACACCTCCAGATTCAGTATTTTTTTGTGGACCTCATCTGGTGTTTACTCACACCCATCAGTGCTGCCAAACAGTCTCTATCATCGTAAGGCATCTTTCCTGCTCTGAATTGTTTGACATGTTTGCTTTGTAATGCAATGCTGAAAACCACAGAATGCCTTTTAACTATAAAACAAGCCTGCCAGCATTGGATTTGACTTCTTAATTGGCTGAATTCTTCAACTTAATTGGCCTAACTCCGCAGCAGAGTTCATTTTAAAACCTATTTCTTGTACTGCGGCTAAGTGCTATTTAAGCACTGACAACCTGGATTCAGGTAATGCCTTCAGAAATGCTCGGTATCCAGTACTTCTCTCTTGACTAGAAGTGACTTCTCTGTGATAAACAAAACTTCCTGTTCTGTGGAGTCGTCTTTGCTGATGACTTTCTTTGCTAAGTAAGGAGTTTATTGAGGAAGAGTGAATGCTTTCACTGGGGTTGGAAGCCTCTACCTGTCCCTGTTGCTGTATTCCCTTTAAATAAAAGGCCTGGACATATTAAAGGCCTTTCCTAAGAACAGAAAAGCACAACTTCTACTTTTACTTTTCCTCTTCTCTATTTTTAAGTCATTCCTTCTACGAAACAGGTATAATCAGCATTGCTATAACGTTTGCCATCCTTTTGTATCCCTTCTTATTTATATGAAACAGACTGTCTTCCCAAAACAAGGCAGAACACTTCTGAACGTGTTGTGCACCCACCTGTTCCTTCTCCCCCCCCTGTTACCTGGATATAATTTAAGCATTGTTTGATATTTGGCCAGAACCAGTTTCAGTCTCAGTTTGCTTAAGATCCCATCACACACTGGCTGTGGGCTGATGGCAGTGTTTCCTGTACAGTACATCATGGAGCTGACATTCACACAAGCAGCAAAAGGCGTTAACAAGGAGATTGTGGTGAACATCAATGATGCCTGTGAGCGGTGCAATGGGCAAGGAAACGAGCCTGGTACCAAAGTGCAGCGCTGCCACTACTGCAATGGCACTGGCATGGTAAGTCTGTCTTAAGAGACAGGTTCTGCTGTGCTTGCTTTTCTTGGCACAAGTCACCCTTCCACAGTTTCTCAGTAACATCTTCAGCTTATCTTGAGCGAAGCCAGGTGAGCATGGACTTGATGTTGAGTATTTATTTCAGAAATGTGCTCCTTCAAGCTAAAAGCTGGATGAGGTCAGCTGGGACTGTGTGTGATGTAATGAATCTGAAATTACTTGGGACTTAAGTGGAATACTTTGAATTGAGGGTTGGGGAGAGGAGGAAAGCAAGGATAACTTTAGGGTAACCACTGAATGAGAAGTTGCATGCTACTTAGAGTAAGTAAAGAAATAATCAAGCTTCAGAGAGCCCAAATATGCTTGGCCAATCACTGTCGGTGGTGTGAAAGTGAGAAGTACCATCTCGATAGCAAATGTTTGTGTGCTCATTTGTACGACCTGTTTTCTTCACTAGGAAACAATAAACACTGGCCCTTTTGTAATGCGATCTACGTGCAGAAGATGTGGAGGTCGTGCTTCCATCATAACAACCCCATGTGTGGTATGCCGAGGAACGGGGCAAACCAAACAGAAGAAGACAGTGATAGTTCCTGTGCCGGCTGGTCAGTGTTGTGTTTGTGTGCTGCTCCCTGTTACAGTGACCGTAGTTATTAACACTAGGCTAACTGCAAGGCACTTGTAAGGCATGGCTTTCTGTGCCAGCTATGGGTGTCAAAGCAATGTAAAGTTGTTTTGCTTTGGAGAAGTTATCCTAAGAACAAAGCAGACTGATAGCTTGGTCACTGAAAGCATGCACAATGAGAAACTTTCTGACCTTGCATTTATACATGGTAGGTAAAAATGTTTGCCCCTTTTGGAGCTGAAGTTCTGGTTCTTGTATGGACAAGTTTTGAAGATTGAAGCTTTCCAAAGGTTTTGTCAGCTTGCATTTCTCGTTGCTCTTGATCAAATTGGTGGGGATGGGAATCTTGAAAGCCTGAGTTTAGCTCAGAAGAGTTTGCTGTTTGCTTTTGTCAGCAGAGGGAAAAAGCAGAGCTGTAGGAATTCCAGTAGCACGTGGATTACAATACAAGATAACTTCCCCCTCCTCTTCCTAATGCAGGTGTTGAGGATGGGCAGACTGTTCGGATGCCTGTAGGCAAGAAGGAAATTTTCATTACCTTCCGGGTGCGTATTGTTACAGCACAAGCTCTTCCTGCTACTAAAGCTATTATTTATTCCCTTCACAACTGTGTGGGAAGCCTGAATGGGGGATGGCAGGAGAAAGAGTGAGTGATCCTTTGAAACAGCTGAGGTAACATGATCCTCATGAGCTTGCAGAAGGTCTGCATTGTAACATTCAGTCTGCTCCTCAAGAGCTGTGCTGCTCATTCCAGGATGAGGCCTTTATGGTCGTGTGCATCAAAATACAGAGCAGGTTCTCGATGCCTTGAGAGTTTGATGTAGAGATTTGAAGGAGCTTTCTGCTTCTGGTGCCCAGGAGGGCTGCAGGAACATGCACACGAGGCTGGCTGGTCAAGTGTCCTTTTACAGACTTGCATTAAGTGCTGCTTTGCACATTCTTTGTAGCTGGGGCCCTTTTCTCCTGCAGGTATCCTGTTATATGCAGCTCTGTCAATGAGAACCTTTTTCCATTACCTTTGTGCTGCAGGAGAATTCAATTCTCTTCCAGCTTGCAAAGCTGCTACTAAAGTTCTTGCCCTCCTCCTCTGGCTTTCCCTTTTTCAGGGCCCTGGACAAGACAGTGTCACCTTTGTCTGCAGTATTGCTCTGACTGCAATGAGCTAACAAACAGGATTAGTGGGGGGAGTTGCTGAGATAAGCAGACGTACTCCTAAATCTCTGGCTAATTACAGTTATGTAATGATCTGTGCTCTTCTAAAAGACTGAACACGAAGCTAAACTTGTTAGTCGTTACCATGGATGGTAAAGAACATGACTCCTGCTTTCTGCTATGTTTTCTGCTGAGATCTTCCAAAGTAGCTTACCTTACCTTGTTGACTTTGTATTGTTCTGCTCACTGTTTTGTGGAACTACCTGCCTTTTAGGTTCAGAAAAGCTCAGTGTTCAGAAGAAATGGAGCAGATATCCATTCAGACCTCCTTATTTCAGTAGCACAGGCCGTTCTGGGAGGGACAGCCAGGTGTCAAGGCTTGTATGAGACAATCAATATCACGGTAAGTAACGTTACATGGAAGAGCTGTGGCATAAATCAGTGTGGGACATCAGAACCTCCTGAGTCCGTCAGGATCAGGTTTCAGACTCGCTAAGGATTGAGTGTCAGGTAGTTTTTGACCTGCCTTGGTCACACCTGCGTTACAGCTCACTGTGTGGGGACGTGGGAAGGAGGGGCTGGATGGATTGCTGGACAAATCCCATCCAACATCTACTAAACTGTGCCAGGTTCTTTTACTCTGTCCTGAGAAAGCTTTTCTATCAGTATTGACTTCACCCCTGAGTGTGTCCAGCTGCACAAATGTACCAGATCTGCCATCGTATTTTGAATCTCATTAGGGAAATACTTCATTGTTATAAACATGCGCTAACTACATACATGCATGCAATGGAACAATGAACGTGACACCTCTGTGTTACAGATACCCCCTGGAATTCAGCCAGACCAGAGAATTCGAATTAGTGGGAAAGGCATTCCCAAGGTTAATAGTTACGGCTATGGAGACCACTACATTCACGTGAAGATAAAAGTTCCTCAGTAAGTAACATGGATTTCTGTGAGATCTGAAGCTTCTTGCAAAAAAATCTTGCTCAGGAAGATTTGATGAGGATTTCTCGCTGCTTTATCAAGATCTGTGTTGAATCTTCTTTGGACAGTGACATTAACTTCTCTGCTTTTTATTCTAACGTGAGGTAGATTTTCATTTGTAAGTGTAATTTGGCAACCCAGGTGTAAGCAATCCTGCATCCCAGAAATATTTAGGTAGCTCGACACCTGCACATGTGCCTGAATAACTGCCAATTTCTGCCTGCATTCCAGTTACGTGGAGTAGTGCTCTGGCTTCTAACACATCTGTGCTCTTAAACCTATAGCTTAGAAGTCCTCAGGCAGTTGTTGCCTGACATACACTCGTGTAGCAAAGCAGTCTCTTTAGCTTATGTTGTGCTGGTCAGCCAAGGAATTCATTCCCCGAGGTGTGCCCTGTGATGTTCTATTGCAGCTCCACACGGTTCCTCTCAGCACTTCCATAGATTCTGGTTTGTTGGTGAAAAGCAGTGGGTCACATCTCCTGTCCCACTGGGCTTATGTATGGATTGCTCACATGAGGGGCACCATAGGGCTTCTCAGTGAATGCCACAAGTATTAATCCTCTACTTCCAGTGGCTGCCTCTTGTGCTTACTGCCAGAGGAGAGTGAGGAAACCTGCAAATACCTTTGTCTCCAAAGGCAGCCATTACTAGTGCTTCTGTCTTTGACCTGCAGGAGGCTGACGGATCGCCAGAGAGCCTTAATGATGAGCTACGCTGAGGATGAGACAGATGTGGAGGGCACAGTGAATGGAGTCACAAATACAGCATCAGGTGAGCTGTGGGAACGAGCGTCCCTTCCCCATGGAGCTGGCGTGGGGCTGCTCAGTGCTTCCTGAGGGCTCGAGCACAGGAAAGGGAGCTGAGGTGGCATTCAGATGGAGCTGTCAGCACAACCTGCCAAGCATGTTATTTTAGAAATCATTTTAGCGTGATGCTAATAGGCTGCAGCAGAAAACAAAGAAGCAGCTTCTACCCAGGAAACGTTACTCTGCTATGCACCAGGCAAAGTTTTTGTGACCAAGGAGTAGGTATTGAGGTACTGTGGGGTCCCAACAAGATCTGGTGAGTTGAACTGGAGTGATGGATGCCTTCTGCTGCCTGCTTTCACAGTAGTAACTTCTTCATTGCAGAGCTGGAGAAGGGAACGTGCTTCTGCCCAACTCTCTGCATGAGAATCTGTTCTTCTCAGTGCTTGCTTCTGACTGCAGTAGGGATGTTTCTCCTTGAAAGCTGGAGAGGAACATTGCTGTCAAGGTTGCTCCGAGCCGTGCTCTGTGCACATGGGAAAACCTTGGATAGAAACGTTCACTGGTGCTGAGTGTTGGCTGTAGTCAGCAGACAGCACCAAGCATGGTAGAGAGCATGAAGTCAGCTGGGAGTTTTGTAAAGCTGCTTTTTCAGCTCCTGATTATAAACCTGGATCCAGCAATTGTGTCTCAGGTTTCAGTGGAGACCTTTCTGGCATCAGTAGCAGCTGTTCTGCTCACAAAAGAAGCAAAGTCACTTCTGACAGACTCTTAGCAGCATCAGGCCAAGTATCTACAGACAAGCTAATAATCACATACAGAAAGAAGAGCTGAACTCACCTAGCTGATAAAGGAGCTCCGTAGTTATGCAGCACTCCTCAAGAAGCAGCCAGGGTCTAAGAGATGCTCTCCCTTCAGTGGCTGGTCCTTATAATATCCATGGGGGGATCCACCCTACCCTGGGCCCGTGCCTTCTGGTCTCATGGGGAGCACAGGTGCCAACAATTCTTGTGCTCCCTGGGCCAGCTACACCCCTTCACCAGGTGCTCAGTCACCGCTTCAAGCCGTGACCTTACAGTTCCTTTACAGCAGCTAAAGACAAAATATATGTCCAATAGTCAGGCAAAGCAAAGGTTTGGTCTTTTCTACTAGCAAACCAATGTTTTCTTTGCTGATACTGGAACAGTGAGCTTTTTAATGCCTGGTAGGCTGTGGTTTGTTCTTGTTTGAAACCAAACAGGGCATTTATGACTGTACTGTTAGGCAAAGGAGTCTGTCAAAGCTGCCGAGTGATCTTGGAAGCTCAGGTCCTCTCTACATCACAAGCCAAAGCCTGAGGATGTAGGCTGAAGTTCAGGGTATTGGAAAGTGCAGTGAACCAATCTTTGATAGTGCCTTGATAACACAAAACTTCATGGGATTGTTTTATCCACTGCAAGCAAACATTAATCGTGAGAGGAAGGGCAGAGATCTCTTAAACACAATGAAGCAACAAGTTGGATTAAAAGCAATGCCAGCAGTTTAGAGACAGGCTGCTGCTGAATGCCTGTCCTGGTTCAGGGAGCAGAAAGGACCCTTAGCGGATGGGGACATGCTGTGCTGCAGGCCTGAGGGTTTCACAGCATTGCATCAGTCTGAGCTTGAGAGGCAGCTGGGGGAGGATGGGGGGGGCTGGGCTTTGTGTCCTCTGTGTGCAAAGAAAGCCTGAGGGAGATTCGGGTTCTTTGTTATTGACAAACTGTAGATAAAGCAGAGTAGCAAATAACGTTGGTTTTGGGGTATTCTTTCTTGGCTGTAGTCACTTCTTGGGGCAGAAAACTTCTCAGGACCTTTTCTAAATAGGAAGGACTTGCTGGCTGCTGCCAATAGGATTCCTTATCTGGACACTTGTTCTGAAATACCTGCAGCCATTTTAGCCCGAGTTCAGTTTCTCCTTGATGCATGAGAATGGCTTGTGCCAGCCTCCCACTGTAGTTTCACACTGCTTTGCACCACTGATGGCACAGACAGTGAAGCACGGGGAGACAGACCGTTTTAGGGACCACTTAGTAGCTCTTACTTCCATTAGGTGACGAATATCCATCTGTAGTACAGCCACCAACTTGCATCCTGTGACAGACTCTCACTTCTTCCATGTTTGTGTTCCAAGCCCATCAGGCCCCTGACTTGAGTGTGCAGCACAGGAGTTCCTTTGCTGGTTGGAGGGCTGGGAAGAGGGAAGAGACCAGCGTCATTCTTCTCTCAGAGCTTTGGCTGCTGGTGGGAGCCTGAGGAATGTATCTGACTGCAGCCCTTTGCTGTTTGTGTCCAGGTGGCAGGGCTACGGCTAGTGCTGACAGGCCTGAGGCTGAGGAGAACAAGGAGGGATTCCTTTCCAAACTAAAGAAAATGTTTAGTTCCTGAATCCCCATCTGAGGTAGGAAGCCTCTTGTGTTTTGTCATTGTCTTTCCCCCACACTAAGTGGAATGTGCTGTTCTTAAGAGGTAGAAGAAGCAAAGTACAGCATTGCTTCTTACTTAGCCTCAGGCCTTCCAGCCGCTGATGTGAGAAGCCCTAGCTGTCCTGTGTGACCTGGAGGGAAAAGGCAGAAACCAAACTGCATCATTGCTGCACCAAAAGGGGAAAGGCTGGATCCATCTGCAGGGAGGTGGTTGGCCTCTCCTGCAGCCCTGCTTCCTGGAAGCACCAGCCCACTCAGTGCAGCACCCGATTCAAAGCACCGAGGGGGGTTTCTGTGAGCTGGTGAACCAGGGCTGGCTGCTGCTGCTGCTGCCATGCAGGAGCTTGCTGGGAGACACAGATGGGCCTGCAGTGCCTCCAGTGCTGGTCCTCAGGCTGGACTCACCTCTGACAGCACCAGAATGTGCCAGGAAGGATCAGCAGTCCTGGAAAGAGCAACAAAGCCCGTGTCACGCAGATGAGCAGCGTTGTAGCTCAGGGCCCAGCTGCCTTTTAGTTGGTGTTGGGGTGCATCTCTTCAGCCATAGCAGGCTGGTGTTCTGGATTCCGGGGTCTCAGCTCTGCTTCCTTTTGCTGTCAGCTCCGAGCTCATCTTCGCTGTAACCAATGAAGCGTGGCTGCAGTTGGGTGTGAGGTGCTCAGTGCTGTGCTTGTAGGACGGTCTGCACACTTTAGGCTGACGCATTCAGGAAAGCCTTAACGTTTTGCTTGCTTCACTTGCAGGGAAACGTTCTACTGGCAACTGAGAGCCAGCAGCAGCAGCACATCATCTCAGCAGCTGGGGATGAATCCTGGCAGCAGGCACTGGAGAGTGAGGGATGTCAGTCAGTAGCACATTGAGAATCCCAGCTGCAGAGGCCACGCCAACAACCATCGTGATACAGATGCAACCCCCGTCCTAGGAAATGGTAACGAAGGAAAACACCAGCTTTGCAGTAATGGGGATATTTCTTGAGGCTGCTCCACTGTCCTCACTGCCACCAGAAATGTTTATTTGTTAATAATAGTAAGAAATTGTTTAGAATCCAAAGCAGTGGAAATGTGAACTAAAGATCATCCATCTAGCACGGAGCACTTTGCTGTATGGAGCCTGAGATTGCTGCTGCCCACTCAGGTGCCCTTATGGATGCTAGATGTGCTGTACTGACTTGGCACCGTGTTTCTCCTAGGAGGGTTGGTTTGTCAGTGACTTCTAACATTGTCTTCATGCCAGTCTCCCTTTTGCTGGGCCTGGCAGAGCCCAGCAGCTTCCTCAGCAGCTCGGGGGGTTCTTAGTCCTGCTGATTTCCTGCAGTGATGGAATCTGGGCTTTGCCTCAGGTTTCCTCCCACACCTGCCCCAATTAACTGAAGTCACAACACAGACGTTATTGCTGCTGAAGGGGTGGAAGTCAATCACCAACCTCTGCCAGTTTGTCCAAACTACTTTATTACATTGGCATGACACCCGTAGCACAAATGATTGGTCAGAAAGTCATCGTCCCCACGTGGCTGAGAGCAGAGGGGAAGTGGATCGCTCCTTCCAGGCAGAGTTGAGCTCTTGCAGTACTTTCCTGGTTAGTGTAGCCTGCTGTTTGCTGTGCTGGTACCATCAGCCCACAAACTAATCCATCAGTTAAATGAGAACGTCGTAGTCTTGCCCTTAATTTGCTGAAATAAAGCACGCGTTGCCTCCTGATTAAACCGGCTGTAAAGTGATTCTGTATTCATGTAAATAAGATGGACTTGATAAAGATATTTAACGTGTGCTCTGCCTTGCTGCCTTGTTTACTCTTCACACCTCCTTCCTCTGCTGGTTTGGCTGTTAGCAGGGCTCAGAGGCCAGGCTCGATAACGGAGCACCTGTCTCATGGCTGCAGCTGACTCTTAAACACAACAGCAGCCACGTCCCAGAGCTCTAATCTAAGTGATACCTTTGGGGGATGGTGAGGAAGGCTGTTACAAAACCAGTTTTAAATGTGAAGGTTGGATCATCTGGCAGAAGTTTTACTCAGCTGATGAGGGCGGTGTTTGAAATTGGCCCTGGGCGCCCAGGGGCCGGGCTGAGGCTGCTGAAAGCTGCCTACCGTGAGGAATTGGGCACAGCTGCTGGGTTACACAGCTCAGTACCCCCAGCATGACAGTGATGCCAAGGGCACCTCTGCCAGGGTGATGCTGACGCAGGGCACCGCCTCTGCAAGTGTGCTGCTACATCTGCTGGCTTACCTGTGCTGCCTGAATGTGGCCCAAGGAGAAACCAAAGCTGCTTTTGGGTACCTGGAATGTCTGACAGAAGGCACTGCCTTTCTGGGCACAGAGCTGCCCACAGCTGAGTGCACCACGTTGTACTTGAGAGCTGCCTAAGAAAAGTGATCCTGGGAAATTAAGCCACCACCCATAGACAGGAAAACACCCCAAATCACTGAAGATAGCGCGCAAAGCAGTGCTTCTCCCACCTGTGTGGAAGCAACCTCTACTGAGCAGGGTGGCTGCAGGTGCAACAAAGCTCTTCCCACCTCTCCCATCAGCACAGTGCTCCTGCAGGGCAGCCCCCAAGCAATAAGAGTCAGCTGCAGGGCTCGTGGCCAGGATCCTGCTATGGCTGCGGGGAGCTCGGGTGGAAGACTGGGAAACAAAAGGTCAGAAAGCGGCCTTGTTGTCTGCCAGCCACTGTTGGAAGGTGCGGGCCTTGGGGTTGAGCTTCATGGTCAGCTCCACGTTGCGGTCTGGCTTCAGGTGATAGAAACGGAACATGTCGGCCAGTTCCTTCGCCCCAGGGAAGCCGAGTTTCTCGTACTCCTCTGGGGTGATCTGCAAAGAGAATTGAGGGGAAACTCAAAGCTCAAGGGGCGCTGAGAGTCACCGTGACAGTGCAGAACAGAGAGGCTCTGGGGTAAGAAGTGCTGAAGGGAGGGGCAAACAAATACCAACTTTCTAAGTGCCCAGCCCCAATAACAATCACCCTACCATGGCAATGCCTGGAGACCTCACACTTCTGTTATCCCTTAGTCAAGCAAAACCTGCCTGGGCACACCGCAAATGAATCATCACAGTGACAAGGCAGTTTCAGCCCTAGCACGTGCTCCAGCAGCACTTGGATAGCAGGACGTATCCTGGACTGAGCACTGGGCTGCAACAAACCCATACACGGGGCTGTCAGGGCCCTTCACTCCAGCAACTCTTGGGAGCTGCAGCTGTGCCAGGGCAGGGGTAGCAATTTGCTGCAGCTCTCCATGCACAGACCCTCAACCGGAGGCCATAATATTCCATGCCAACAGGAGAGGCTGTGTGCTCCTACACTACCACCACGTCCACCAGCAGCAGCCCAGCTGCATGGACAAAGAGCTATTAAGTCAGGGGAACGTCCACCCACTGCCCCAGCCCCTCCTCCAAGGCTGCAGGGCTCTGATCCAGCTTCCCTCCACCTCGAGAGCATCAAACACACCGAGGCACGCTTCCTACCTTGGCGTCTTCCACGGTCTTGCCTGTCTGCTGGGAGAAAGCAGCAGCGTACTCTGCCACAGTGAGCTTGCCAGTGCTGAGCCCGATCACTTGGCCTGTGTACTGCTCTGGGGACTTCAGCAGGCTGAGCACAACAGGCCCCAAATCCTCCACCGCCATCCCATCCATAGGGGTGTCCCCCATGGGCAGCCCTGTAGGGGAGAGATGGATTGCAGTCAGAGCGCTGCCAGGGAGCCCAGCTCCCAGGATACACAGCCTGAGATTTTGGCACCCTGCCTCTAAATGGTGAGGAAAAGCCAATGCCTTGGCATTCCAAACCATGAGAGCACAGGCTGGTGCATGATATTTGTAGCTGAGATTTTTAGCCTCCATGCAGGGCTGGGCCACTATCCTGGGTGAATCCCCAGCCAGCAGGAGCAGAAGCACACAGGGTTGTGGTCACGCTGCTCACTGCAGAGAAGCCCATAGAAGGGACGGTTTCTCCATCCCAGGGAGCACAATGTGCAGCATGAGCAGCACAGATGATGAGCTGCAGAGCTACAGGCCCCATCTTACCCAGTAAGAGCTTGTCTCCCTGCGGGGCCTTCTGGGGCTTGAAGCTGGAGAGGAAATTCTCAAAGTAGAAGGGCAGCCGGACGATGGTGGTGGGCACATGGGCTGCACGGAAATAGTCCTCCACCACTCCTTTGCCATCGAAGTGGAGCACCTCCAGGCGGCCCTTGGTCAGCTGCTGCACGTTCTCCAGCCCGCTGTACACCACGTGGTGCAAACCCAGGCGCTTCGACAGGTCGGCGAGACGCTTCCCCTGCGTGGAGTCAGAGCAGCCATGAGGGCACAGCTCCCTTGGTGCACATACAGGCTCTCATCCCCACGCACCCCTTTGCCCTCTGTTGCATTGGGCAGGAGGGCAGCGCCCAGCATGCCAGCTGTGCAAGCTCCTCAGCATCCTGTGCTGGCAGCTGGACCCAGGCCTGAGCACAGCCAGCAGCCTGAGCCAGCCAGGGGGAGCAGAATCCTCTGCTTACATCACCCTGTGCCAAAAGGACCAGGAACCTCTGAGCTCCTCCACCAAGCATGCAAACACCAGCCCTGAGCACCTGCCGTGGACCAGCCCTAGCAAATCTCATCTTCCATCATCAAACCATCAGCCTGCCCTGGGCTGAATTCCTCCCATCGGGAAAGGCTCTGGGATTTCTGATTCCGCAGCATGTTTTGGCCCCAATGCTGTAAGTGCAGCACAGCTCAGGCAGCTGCAGCTCAGCCCAGGGAGGCTCTGGAGGCAGCACAGCCCCCCCTGGGCAGAACTATGTGCCAAACCTTGTGGCGTCCAGCTGCTCCCTGAGGGCACCAGATCTTGGAGCCACGGCTACGAGGAAATAGGGAGGGGAGCCCAGCTTTGCACAGAGCGGGACCTGATTCCTTCGTGATCCCTCATGCCTGTTCCAGCCTGGATGCCCACAACCAGCACAAGAACCACAGCCGGGCACCCGCACCCGACACCGCGGGGCTGCACCGCTCTCCCAGGCGGTTCCACCCGAGGTCCCGGTTGAAG
Organism: Excalfactoria chinensis; assembly: GCF_039878825.1. Taxonomy (NCBI): domain Eukaryota; kingdom Metazoa; phylum Chordata; class Aves; order Galliformes; family Phasianidae; genus Excalfactoria; species Excalfactoria chinensis. The sequence goes on along the minus strand of NC_092838.1, from coordinate 1,677,413 downwards.
CCCGCCGGTACCTGCGCGATTTCCTTCTCCTTGCTGCAGTGCTCCCAGAAGTTGGTCACAACGAACGCTCCGTAGGCACCCGCCATGGCCTCCTCCAGACTCCGCTCGTCGTCCTGGTCCGCCCGCACCACCTGGGCGCCCCGCCGCCGCAGCTCCGCCGCTTCCTTCCCGCCGGGGCTGCGGGTCACAGCGCGCACCGAGAACGTGCCGTCCTCCAGCAGCGCCCGCGCCACCGAGCCGCCCTGCGCCCCTGCGGGGAGAGCCGCGCAGTCAGGAGCCGCGCAGCGAAGCACAGCCCGGAGTCCCGACCCCGCACTCACCGGTGGCTCCGAACACCACGATCAGCTTCTTGGCGGCCATGGCGAGAAGTGGAGCCCGTGTGGGAACGAACCGTCCCGGCTGCGCTGCTCCGAACACGGACGGCAGAGCTCGGCTGCGCGGCGATCAGCTCCGCCCGGCTCACGCCCTGATCTACGCTGATGATGTTTCGTTCGGCCCCGCCCGGATACATTCGGCTCCGTTCGCCTCGGCTGGGCCGCGTCCGATTCAGCAAGTGCTGGTCCGGTATAGAAAGTTGGAAAAGAATCACGGAAAGAGTCGCTTTTGGCACGGCTGGATGCTGTGCGCACAGAGGAGTCGGCCCTGCTTGTGCCCTGACTGGCTGTCCTTGGCCATATGTGTGCAAGGAGTTCCTCCACCTTCGCTGCTCTCAGCTTTGGGTGTGCAGAGCCAGCAGTTGGACCCCATGGTTCCTGTGGGTTCCTTCCAACCTGATTCTGTCCCAAAGTCTGGGGTCCAGCTGCAGTGAGCTGACACTGATGGGCACACACTGGGGCAGGCAATGGCACGTGCAGCTCCTTGGGCTGGCATGGAACAAGGGTGTGAGAGCTGCCGGGGTGGCAACCCGGCCTGGAGCACGTCCTGGCTGCTGAGAACAGAGCATATCCCACACAGCACTTCAAATAGACACCACAAAATAGAGTATATAAACCTCACCACATTGCACTACAGAATCACATCACCTCTGGAGCTCCTCCCCAAAGCAGGTTCCCTACAGCAGGTTGCAAAGGAAAATGTCCAGGTTGGGTTTTGAGTAGCTCCTTTCAATATCTCATTTTGATTATTTCCTTCCAGAGAAGGAAAATCCACGAGCTCTCTGGGCAGCTTCTGCCAGGCTCTGGGACCCTCAAAGTAATGAAGTCCTTTTTCCTGCCCATATGGAATGTGAACAGCAGCAGCTCCTGGGCTCTGCCAGCACCAACTGACCTGTGGTGCTGCTCTGGGGGGTTTGTGGCAGCTGGGACTGTGGGTTTCCTGCTAGGTCTGCACTTGATTTGCATACACAGCAGCCACAGGAAGGAAGACAGAACAAGGCCCACGGCAGGAAGGGGTGAGGAGGGAGCTGAGAACGACGAGAGCAGCGGGGCTGGCACGGAGCTGTGCGGGGTGCCCACCTCCCCAGGCACTGCTCCCAGAGGGGCAGGAGCACAGCTTCCATTCTGTGCCTTTTGCTCCAACACCTGGACAACAAGAGCACGAAGCTCTGGGGCCATGGAGGGACCTGGAGGATGCTCCCACCTGCAGTAGGATGTCCTCCCGTCCGTCCTGCATGCATGGGGACCTGGGGAAGGTGTCACAGTGCCAAGGTAAGGCCTTGCTGGGGTTGTCACCTGGGGTATATGGGGACAGAGGCCTGTCACTTGGCTGCCCGGTGCTGGGTTAAGATGCTGCAGCCCTCTCTGCGGCAGCCATTTGCCGTGGTGCTGGTTTTGCTGCTCAGGATGTCCCAGCTCTCTTCTTCCAGCCAGCAGTGGGGAGGATTGGGAGCAGTCCTATGCAATGAGACACCGATGGGGACCCATCCCACATCACCAGTCCCATTCCCTTGTCTGCTGGGTGCGTGCATGGAGCCAATGCATCTTCTTCTTCAGCGCCATGGTCTGCCTCATGTTAGAGCTGTGTAGATGAATTCATTCCTCTTCAAAAACAGCCAAAGAAATGCAGTGTAAATAGAACATGCTATTTACATAATATAAACAGGATGAGATAAGGATCGTTCATTTCATCATGCTGCCTATGAGCCTGGAGCATTGAGGAGTGAGATAGGCTCCTGCATCTGGCTTGAAGCCTCATTAGAGCTTGAAAGCTGAGCTGCACCCACGTGTCCCTCCTCAGGGGTCCCTGCAGAGCTCAGCCAGAGACAGCGAGGCTGAAGGCTCAGCACCCAGTGCCTCCTCAGGCTCTTTTTGCTCATGGGGATGCCCAAACCCAACATGTGAACTGCAGGCACCAGGAGCAGGTTGAGGTGATGGGCTCAGCAGTGGGGCTGTGCTGTGGGTCGGGTACCACCCGGCTGGTGTGTGAGGCTTAATCCTACCATGCAGAAGATGCTTCGTTGTTTCAGTGGAATTCTTTTCCGTTCTGCCAAAAGGTGGCAGCCCACCTCGAGCCTGAGGATTCGCTCAAACCATCAGCGGGAGAGCAGCCGCAGGCATCAGCCAGGACGTTTCTTGAGCTTCTTGAGGAAGCTGCCCTCAATACTCAGTAACTAAGAAGCAGGAGAAACAAAAACATCCAGTGCTGTTCAGTGCATTGGTGGGGAGGCTCCTGGTTTCACAGCAAGAGCACCCGGCACCTCCCATGTTACCTTAGCAGAAGCACTTTCCTGCTTCTGGCTTTTGAGCTCACTGCTGGTTTTTCCTATGGCTGTGAGTCCCTGCTATTGTAAGGTATGCAACACTCCCTCTGGACCACAGGAGCAGGATGGCACTGAGACATGCACCAGGAGATGGGGGCAGATGAGCTGCCTGCTCTGCTCCTGGGGGAGAGTGAGCATGAGGGCGGCAGGGCTCAGTGCAGGCCTTGATGCGGGTCTCAATGCACTCACCCTACCTCACTGAGCAGTAATGGGAGGGCATAGAGTCATGGAGTCATAGAATTGTTTGAGCTGGAAGTGACCTTTAAAGGTCATCATCTGCTCCAACTCCCCTGCAAGAGAAGCTTTGTAATGTACTTAAATACTGCACCTCAGCCATCTTCCATTGTTTCCCACTCACGGGCAGCCCGGTGCCCACAAAGGCTGTGCTGCACCAGTCCCTCCCAGCAGCACAAGGCAGCTCCCCAGGCAGCACAGCTCTGCACCTCGCTCACCCAAACCGCACACAGGAGGGTTACCAGCTCTACCAGGCCTGCTGGGCGTGCAGGAGCCCAAACCCCTGGTGGGTGCTGAGAGCACAACCGCACACTGACGGCACGGCTGTTGCAGGAGGGCTTGGGGCTGAGCAGTGCAGCCTGGAGCTGCAAGGTTTTCTGGCTTCAATGAGGCACGAAGCACCCTGCCTCTATCAGCACAGAGCAGCAAGTGGCACCCAGCTCCCTCGTCCTGGGGTAGGATGGGTGCTACATCCCCATCACAGGAGGAAGACCATGGAGGCTGGGAGCAGCAGAGAGCAGCACGAGGCTGCTGCCTCCAGCCGCCATCCTGCTGCCACCATCCCTTATCACTAACCTGTCTGAGAGTTTCTTTAGTTCCACACCAGCCTTGCAGGGGGAGGTCTGTATCTCTGCAGAGCCAAGGATGAGCAGAAGCGGTCAGGTCTTGCTCACATGTTCTGGTGCCAGGTGCAGGATGCAGGGCAGGGAGATATGGCAGCAGCGTGGGCTGCTTGGCTGTGTCCGTCTGCTCCCAGGTGTGATGTAGGAGGAATGGCCTCTGCTCTGCTAAGAGAACACACAGGTGTTGACCGGATATCTTCAGATGAGCCAATTTTCTGTTGCAAGACAAGCACTGCTAAAAGCCAACCACTGCACACGCTCTGCTGTGCCCCTGCAGTTGCCAGCAGAAGCCTCCCCACACATTGCCTCCCCGCTCACCCCAATGATCCCCATGTCTGGTGCTACCCCTCCTGGGACACTCCACCTCTGGAGACAGCACAGCCCCAAGGCACCGCTGGGTCCCCACTGCCGCAGCTGTTTGCAGCTTCCTGGCCCATGTAGATACAGATCACTGTCACCTCCCTGGGCCCCAGCAGTGAAGCAGCCCTGGAGCTGCAGCCACGGGAAACTTCTGTACAGAAAGCAGAAGAAAAGAAAAACTGCTGCCTCTGCATCATTTCTTCTGCTGCTTTCTTCTTTCTGTCAGATGCCTTTGGCTGAGCTGCTGGTTTGTAGCAGCAGGGTTCCATTTTGATGTAGCACCAGAGGCATGATTAAATAACCTCTGGCCTTAGAGCAAGTTCTCCTCCATCAAAGAGCTTTTCCCAGCCAGCCAACCATGTTTTGGAGGATGACAAGGAAACACACCTGCAGGCAGCAGAAACCCCTTTTCATTTTGGCCACATTACTGGGAGCAGAGTGAAGATGAGAAACCCAGGGACTGCTTTGTGCAAAGGTCTAATGGAAGCTTCCAGAACAGTTAGAGACCAGAAGACATTAAAGAGTGGTGATTTCACTAAGAATTCTGACTGAGCTTGTTCAATTTATGCCAATATCTTAACTGAGCACTGGGCTTCCTGGGGGACAAAAAGAGAGGCAGCTGAGGAAGGGGGACCAGTGGGGAGCACAGAGCTCTACAGGCAGGGGTCAGAGCTGGGCAGCTGAGGAAGAGCATATAAATCATACCTGGATCTCCTGGCAAGAGGATGAACAGGAGAGACTGCAAAGAGGATGCCCCGAGCATCCTCACTTTGTACCATGGATGAGAAACTCCACCAGGTTCTCTTGCTCTGGAAGAGGTCAGGTTTGTTAGAGCAAAGAAAATGAGAGTTTGCTGTCCCTGCTGGTAAGGCAGCATCACTGTAGTTTGCTCAGGAATTGGTTTGGGCAAACACAGCTCCATCTGTGTCCCTCCTGGCAGAGCCTGGCACACTTTGGGCTGAAATGGCATGGATCTGCACGGCCCTGTTGCTGTGCCAGGCCATGGGGATACGTGCCTGCACTGCTGCTGTGCACTTACAGCCAAAGGTGAGTGGTTTGGCACTCATCCGCAGCAGACATGGGGGAGGGAGCAGGTAGGTGCTGCTCTGTGTGGTGATTCACCAGTGCTGCTGAAACGGAGTGTCTGCAGAGCTCTGCAACAGGATGTGGTGTTTGCCACCGACCTGCACACTGCAACGCTGGCCCTGGACGTAGGTAGCTTTGAAACTGAAACGGGCCCTCTGTTGTTCTGCTGCTGCTGCCCCACAACTTCCTTCACAACAAGGAAATTGTCGAGCAGTTTGCAGTCCTGCAGGTGATAATGCTGGCACCCAGGTGCTTGCCAGGTGCTCTGCAGATGGCGGGGAGCTGTCGCTGTACGGACAGTTTGCACAGTCACAGCATGCCTGAGAAAGGCACCTGCAAAATGGTGCTGGGGAAGGCACCAAACCTGCAGGATGTGAGCAGGCAGGCAGGGATGCTGCAGCATGGTGGGCTCTGCCATGGCTGAGCTCACAGCAAACTGATCTCCTGCTTGTCCTGAGCCAGAAGCCAAGCTGAATGCTGCTGGATTTTAGCATCAGAGGACCACACAGGGCAAAGCTGAGTGCAGGCAACTCAATGCTGGCGGTGGGGAGGGCAGTGCCAGCTCGAGGCAGCTCCCTGCCACGCTGCTCCTCTCGTTCCTGCAGCAGGATGGATAAAGGCTGAGCGTGGCAGCAGGAGCCTGAGCTGACGTGCCGCCTGCCGGGGTTGCTGGGCAGTCCATGGGACGGTGGTGGATGCAGGCTGAAGTCTGCACTGCTGTGAACACTGTGCTCGTCACCTTGGGACCGCCGATGCCACGGAACACCTCTGATGGAAGGTGAGTGGTGCCCAGAGCAGCAGCAGGGATGCGGAAAGCTGCTGAGCAGCGTGTCCAGGGATTGCACGAGTCACAGCTCTCCTGCTCTCCTCTCCTGCAGAGGCTTGGATCAGTCGCCACCGGAGGCAGCTGATGAGGTCCATCTCACCACAGTTCCTGGAGGAGATCATTGGCTACCTGCAGAGGCTGGAGCTCCTCACAGTGGAGGAGGCTGGCCGGGCGCAGGAGGCGAGCTCCCTGCCCGAGCAGGTGAGGGCCGTGGTGGACATTCTGGCTGGCAAGGGCAGCCATGCCTCCCAGTCACTGCAGAGCTTCATCGAGACCACCAATTCCCAGCTCTACCTCCACATCACTGTCTATGGTAGGCAGCCCACAGTGGGTGGGATGTGGGGTGTCAATGCGCCTGCCCTGGCATTTGCTGGAGCACCTTGAGATGCACACGGAGATGACAGGAGCCATATCAGGCCTCAGGGACCTTCCTCCTGCCTGCTCTATCACACCTCTCTGGGCAGCTTGAGAAGGGAGGAAAGCAAGAACATCTCAGCAGTGCTGATCTGCTGCCTCTGGGCTCTCACCCCGGTTCTGAGACATCTCTGCTCCTTAATCAGAGCTGGCAGCCCCAAACACCGGCTTCTGCTCCCCCAAAGTCTCTGTTTTACATCACACTTCAGCATAAATAACTTACTGGGGTTCAGGTGATGATGGTCTGAGGACGACAGGGCTGAGGTCAAGCCACAGGTCAGAATCAAGGCTAACAAGGACTGCCAGGGTCGTGAAAAGGCCAATGACCACCATGTGAGTGCAGAGCGATGAGGTGGGTCAGAGGACAAGCTGGAAAAACAGTTCACAGGCCAAGGTCCAGACCAGCAAGGTCCACAGCAGGCACAGATGTGATGGACCTGTAGACAGGCATTCCTACAGTGTAGCTCAGGCAGGTGCTAGAGGTTCAGACCCGAGTTTAAATGGGTTTCTGGACCTACAGGGGTGAGCAGAGGTTGAAGGTGAGGCTGGTCAGATCCCTGGCACCTTCCTGCCCAGGTAAGGGTCTGTGAGGCTTCCCGTCTTCATGGGAGTGGCTGCATCTCTTACTTGTGGTTCTTCTCCTTAACTCCTGTTTTGCTTCTCTCTGTGCAGAACCGATGGTGCAGAAACATCTGGAGAGTCTCCAAAGCTTCTGTGGGAACAGCTTGGAGAAAGGTTCCCTCCAGCGCCTCGCGAACCTGCTGCTAGTGGAAGGCTTGACTGACATCCAGCAGAAGGAGCACGACATCCTGCAGATGGAAATGACCAAAGGCCTACGAAATGTATCCAAGAGCATCCCTTTAGAGAAGCTCTTCTTGCCCCTGTCCAAGGTCAGCATCCCCCCGCGGATCTCTGTGACCACAGGGGTGGCTGGGATCGGCAAAAGCACGCTGGTGAAGCTGTTTGTTGGCCGCTGGACAAAGGGGTTGATCAACAGGGACATCGTGTTCGTGCTGCCCTTTACCTTCCGGGAGCTCAACACCTACGAGAAGCTCTCTGTGGAGAAGCTCATCCGCTCGTCGTTCCCCCACATCACCGAACCCAACTGCATCTCCACGGGAGCTGCCAGGACGCTGCTCATCCTTGACGGCTTGGATGAGTTTAAGACCCCTCTGGATTTTTCCAACACGGTTGCGTGCACCGATCCCAAAAAGGAGATTCAAGTGGACAACCTGATCACCAACATCATACGAGGCAACCTGCTACAGGAGGCTTCTGTCTGGGTCACCTCGCGGCCCGCAGCGGCCAGCCAGATCCCCGGCGGGCTCATAGACCGCATGACGGAAATACGCGGCTTCAGGGCTGCAGAGATGAAAGACTTTTTGGACCAGATGTTTCCTGACAACAAAGACTTATCCAGCCAGGTTCTGCATCACATCAAGGCTAACAGATCCTTGCACATCATGTGCACGGTTCCTGGATTTTGCAGGATTTACGGCTCTTCAATTGGTTATTACCTAAAAAACAGCACCGGACAACCCCAAGAAATGGCAGTTGTTCCTAAGACCTTGTCAGAAATCTATTCCTATTATTTTAAACTGGCTATGAGCAGTGACTGGCCAGAAAGGCAGAGAGAAACCCTTAGGATCGAGCAAGCTGTGAACAACAGCAAGAAAGTGATGGGCAGCTTGGGCAGGCTGGCCTTCTATGGGCTGCTCAAACGGAAACACGTGTTCTACGAGCAGGACATGAAGACGTACGGCATAGACCTCTCCTTGCTGCACAGCAGTTTGTGCAGCAGACTCTTTCTCAAAGAGGACATGCAGTCCACCACAGTCTATTATTTCTCCCACTTAACCATACAGGAGTTTTTAGCAGCTATTTATTATTACACCGCTGCCAAGCGGGCAATATTCGATCTCTTCACGGAGAGCGGGATGTCCTGGCCCAAGCTGGGCTTCCTCAACCACTTCAAGAGCGCCGTCCAGAGGTCGCTGCAGGCTGAGGACGGGCAGCTCGATATCTTCGTGCGCTTCCTCTCTGGGCTGCTCTCCCCGCAGGTGAACCAGCTGCTCTCCGGCTGGCTCCTGGTGAAGGATGAGCACAACAGCTACAGGAGCCAAGCCATCAGCTTCCTGCAGGGCTGCCTCAACACGAACTACGTTATCTCCTCGCAGACGGTGAACGCCGTGCACTGCCTGCATGAGATTCAGCACACGGAGATCGCTAAGGCTGTGGAGGAAGCGATGAAGACCGAGAGCCTGGCTGGGATGCTCACACCCGTGAACTGCTCTGCCCTGGCGTACCTCCTGCAGGTCTCTGATGTGTGCATGGAGGAGACCAACCTCTCCAACTGCCTCACTTACAACATCTGCAAGAGCCTGCTCCCCCAGCTCCTCTTCTGCCACAGCCTCAGGTAAGTCGTGGTGTAACGGTGCTCGGAGAAGCAAGCAGGGACACCGGGCTGCTCCCATGTGTGGCTCAAACTCCCCAGTGCCTGCAGGAGATGCGGGCCCACCAGTGCTGCCCAGCAGCAGAAAGCTGCCCTGGGGATGGTACTGCAACAGCTCTGTGCTGCTGGGGAAGTCAACTCTGCTTCTGCACCTCAGTTTTTCCACCTGAGGGGCAGAGGTCACGGGGCAGCAGTCCCCAGGCAGTCACTCATAGCCCTTTCCTCACTTTTTGTTCTCTTTGCTTTTGCTCTTTCCTGCCATATCCTCCAGGCTGGACAATAACCAGTTTAAGGACAACGTGATGGAGCTGCTGGGCAGCATGCTGAGTGTGAAGGACTGCCAGATCCAGAGGCTCAGGTAGGACCCAGTGCAGGCAGAATGAACTCTTCCAGAGCAGAACCAGGGTGAGGGGCCATCCAGTCGGCACCTCACAGCTGCTGGGTGACAAGGACAGCCCTGCACCTCACCCTGCTGTCTGCTGGTCCCCCAGGACAGCAGCCATCAGCAGCCCTGAGCCCACCCCTTGTGCAGGCTGATTCATCCCAAGTCCTGACAGTGCCGGCTATTTTCAGCCACCCTCCTTCCTCCTTGCTGTTCTTAAACCTGTAGTTGGGGTAGCAAGCACAAATTGCTTGTCCTGATACACCCATTCCCCAGGCTGTGGCTGTCTGCTGGGCGCCCCAGGCTCAGGTTAGACCAGCTGATGTCTGGAGATACGTGGCCCTTGGCAGACATACTTTCCCATCTTCCCTCCTGTGCCTGTGGCTGAGCATAAAGCCCCCTACGCTGTGATCTGGGCAGCTCCCTTATTCACTACATTAATTAACACGAAGGTCAGAAACCCTCCAACTTGACCCTGCAATCCCAGCCCAGCAGAACACACCTGGAAGTGATTGCAAATGTGGCTGTGCCACAAACCAACCTGATGCTGCCCTCTGCTTGCAGACACGTGGGGGCTGTGAGAGCTTCTTTCTCCCATGACAGACTCTTGCTTTCTTTTTCTGGACAGCCTAGCAGAAAATCAGATCTGCAATAAGGGTGCCAAAGCACTAGCCAGGTCGCTGATGGTGAACAGAAGCTTGACCGTGCTGGAGTAAGTGCCTCCCCTTCTGAACTATGTAGATCCTGCAGAGCCAAATCCCACCTGGCCAAGCTGGAACAGCCCCCTGGGAACGACACCCAGCTGTGTCCCAGCACAGCAGAACCCACCAGCTGCTCACATTCCCTTCACTTGGGCTTGTTAATAATATCAGACTGACACCTGACTTCCAGCCTGGGGGTGAGGGGAACTCAGCCCTGTGGCTGAGAGCGCACCCTGCTGGGACACCCCAATGCAGGCAGACAGCTGCTGCTTGTGCTTTTACTACCCCCATCCTAACCTCATCCTTTCTGCTCCTCTCTCCCCTGCCTTGTCTCAGCCTGCGAAGCAACACCATCGGCCCATCGGGAGCAAAAGCACTGGCTGATGCACTGAAAAAAAACCAAGTCCTGCTTTCCCTGAAGTAAGTCAGCAGCACCCACAGGAGCAGAGGCACGGGACAAGCTGCTCACAGCCCTCATCTTGGTGTTCCTGCCCTGTGGGACCCTGGGCACAATCTCAAGCCCTGTCAGAGCGGCCCTAAGTCACCACTGGGATGCAGGGCAGCACAACGGGGAAGCAGACCCTGCTGTGCACAGTGAAACTGGGAACCCCTCAGTGCAGCAGCAACAGGATCCTGCTCACCCTGCACTGCTCCAGTCCTGGGCACGTGTGTGTGTGTGTGGGTGTGTGGGTGCTGTGGTTACGGAGATGCCACCTGCCCGGCACTCACTTGCAGTTTGCTCCTCTCCTTGCAGCCTGCAGCACAATGTGATCAAGGAGGAGGGTGCCACGGCCCTGGCTGAGGCCCTGCTGACCAACCGCAGGCTGATAACCCTGCAGTGAGTGACCCCCTGTTCCCCCAGCAGACCCTGTGCTAGTTCTGGCTTGGCCACGTCTCCCTGTGCTTTCCCCCAGTTTACTCCCCCCATGCCACCCCTGACAGCAAAGAGATTATCATAGCCCTATGGACGAGTCCTTCAGGCACCTATTTCCCAACCTGAAATGTCCTCAGGGGGGAAAAAGAGAGGGAGGGGACAATGTGCTGTGTCTGGGGCTGCCTGATGCTCCTGGCTGAATTCCTCTCCCTTGCAGCCTTCAGAAAAACTCCATTGGTGCCCATGGTGCAAGGAAGTTAGCAGAGGCGCTGGCGCAGAACTGCAGCCTCAAGGAACTGATGTAAGAGCCGTGGGGTAGCGCAAGGCCAAGGGATGGAGACACCAGTGCTGTGCTCAGCTGGGATCCATGAACACAGCCCTTGGCAGGGCTCTGGGCTGTGCTTTGGGGCGGCCACTGTGGGTGGAAGTGGGAATGGCAGCGGAGCAGCTGTTGGGTGGGCCTGGTGCAGAGATGCTTCACATACCCAGGAGAGAGCAGGGAGCCAGACAGTGAGCAGAGAGGCTGAGACTGGCCCCAGCAAGACCCAGGCCTGTCGCTGCAGACCCCCAGCTGCTGGCAGGAGCTCTGCTTGTAACATAGATGTCAGTAATGCTCACCCATCCTCATGTCTTAGGCTCTCCAGCAACTCTGTAGGAGACAATGGTTCGGTTGCCTTGGCTGAAGCCCTGAAGGTCAATCACAGTCTGCAAAGCCTTGAGTGAGTGCTCCCCACCTGGCAGCCCAACTGCCCCACTGCCCCTTACCGGGTGACCACTGCTCCTTCCATGTTTGTTCCTTTAGCCTCAGCTCCCCTATGTGGGAGATGCCAGTTCCCCGGTGAAACGGGACCTCTCACCCTAAACACAACCCCACAGCGATGGCACGGCTGTCCCATCCTAACACCTCCTCTGTCTGTGTCAGTCTGCAGAGCAATTCCATCAGTAACACTGGGGTCAGTGCGCTGACAGAGGCTCTCTGCTCCAACAAGGGACTCATTGACCTCAAGTAAGTGATGGCCCCACTGGCCACCCTGTCCAATGGCAGCTCTCACAGCAGCTGGGACATGGGATGCTGGAGCTCTTCAGCATGCAGGGCTGTGCCTGGCTGCTTCCACAAGTGCTCTTGGATGCTGAAAGCAGTTATTTTCAGTGGGGGTAGTTAGAGCTCCGGGACACTGCTTTTGTGCACAGCCCCAAACCACGAGGCCAGCCCTCAGGCTTGTCTTCTGGGAAGGGATAAAGAAAGCTGTGGGCAGCAGTGCAGGGAACAGAGACGCAGATGGTGCTGGAGATGCTGTTGCAGTGCATGGCTGCAGCCCTGGAGCAGGGCCAAGGGGTGGTGGGGAGCAGACGGCCCCCCTGTGCTCCTCCCCAGTCCCGGTGTTTCCCCAGCTTGAGGGAGAACTCCATCAGCAAGGAGGGTGGCCCCGCCATCGCCCGCGCCCTGCGCACCAACTGCACCCTCAGGAAGCTGGAGTAAGTCCCACGTGCCTGGGGGGCACCCAGCCTGCTGTGCTGTGCTGTTCCAACCTGTGTGTGATGATGTCCTCTGTTCTCTGCCTCCAGTTTAGCAGCCAACCTCCTGCATGATGAAGGCGGCAAGGCCATCGCTTTGGCCATGAAGGAGAACCGGGCGCTCACATCCCTCCAGTGAGTTTCCATCGGACCCGGTGTGTCCCTGATTTGCTCTCCCACAGACTGTGCCATCCTGGATGCACCCGTAGCGGTTCACTCTGGGTGCTGAGCCTGGAGGGACTGGGACGTTCCCACAGCCTGCAGCCATGCACTTCACATCCTGTTCCTCTTGCAGCCTGCAATGGAACTTCATTCAGACGCAAGCGGCCGTGGCCCTGGCACAAGCACTGCAATCCAATGGCAGCCTGGTCAGCCTCGAGTAAGCGTAATTGTGGTGGGCAGGTCCCAGCACCTCTGGGCAGCATCCTCCCATGGGCACCAGCTGAGATCTGGCTTTGTCCTTTGCCTCCTCCATGTGCCCTGTCGCTTTCCCCAGCCCCAGGTTGAGGGTGCTGGATGTGTGTGGCCCCCCCAGGCACTCTGGCACACCACGACCTGCTCTTGATGCACTTTGCTCCCATTTCTCTGCTCCCATGTGCTCAGGGCAGACACAGTATTTGCTTGTCTCAGTTTGCAGGAGAATGCCATCGGGGATGAGGGAATGGCCGCCCTGGCTGCTGCGTTGAAGGTCAACACCACGCTGGCAGATCTCCAGTGAGCATGCAGGCTGTGGCAGAGCCCTGCCTCTGCAGCTAGTCTGATTAGCACATCTAATTAGCAAACTGCAGCCACCTTGGGACACACACTGAAGGACTCTGTTCTCTTGCAGCCTCCAGGTGGCTTCCATCAGTGCAGCTGGTGCCCAAGCCCTAGCAGAGGCCTTGATGGTCAACAGCAGCTTGCAGGTCCTGGAGTAAGTGCTCAGTGGGACCAGCGAGCATCCAGCGATGTGACACTGCTCCCTGGGGTGTCTGAGATCCCCATGCTGGGCTTAGCACTGCTTGCTCCCCACATCACATCCCCCAACAGCCCATCTTGCTTTGCAGCTTGAGGGGAAACTCCATCAGCGTGGCAGGGGCCAAGGCAATGGCCAACGCACTGAAGGTGAACCGCAGCCTCCGCTGGCTCAAGTAAGTATCCCACTCACTGGGGTCAGAGGCAGGAGCCTTCCAGGCCTCCCTGACCCCACTGCCCACCACAGCCTGCAGGAGAACTCCCTGGGCATGGATGGGGCCATCTGCATTGCCACCGCGCTGAGGGGCAACCACGGCCTCACCTACGTCAAGTAAGTGGTGGTGAGCACTCAGCAGGATGGGGAGATTCTCTCATACCCGCTGGGGATCCTGAACTGCTCTTCCTCCCTGCTCCCAGCCTGCAGGGAAACCGTATTGGCCAGTCGGGAGCCAAGATGATCTCTGACGCCATCCGGACCAACTCACCCAACTGCGTGGTGGTGGTGTGAGGGCACGCAGCCGTGCAAGGAGATGGCCTGGGGGGGGCAGAGGACATCCCTTTGGCTCACTGCCCACCCATCGAGGGAGAGCCAGGGCAGGGAGAGCCCAACAGATCTCAGCATGGCCCTGAAGAGGCTCACAGCTGCTGCTGGGTCCCAGGGCTCTGAATCAGCAGCACACAAGGGTTAGAAGCTGGGGAACGCACAGTGTGCCTGTTCGCTCAGGCACTGGGGGAGCTTCTGGGCTGCATAAATGGATGAAAAGAAAATGGGAGGGAGGAGGGGACAGATCATACATATCAAGTCCTCACGCACGTGGGTGACTCGACTCCATCATAGGCAAGCAGCCCTTCCTGTAGGATGCTGCTGAAACCCTACTGAGATGAGGAGGCTGCTTTTCCCTTGACCCTGCAGAGGAGGAGCTGCTCCCTGTGCAGCTGTGTGGTTTGCCATGCCCACAGCAATAGGCTGGCTTTGGCTGCGCAAACACAGTACCCGAGTGTTTGGTACTGCTGCCCTTCATCACATCCTCTTGGAGGAGACAGGGACCCCAAGGCATAGGAGTGCAGTCACTGAGAAAGGCCTCGGGAGGAAGGAAGGAGGAGCAGGAGGAACAGCACTGCATGAGGATGGGCCTCAGGACAAAGTTCTGTCCCTCAAGCTGAGGAGCACTGGGCTCCCCACTGCTGCCACCTTCTGGGCAGGTGGCTGCTGAAAGCAGAGGTGCCAGGTGATGCCTCTGTGTGTGTGGCAGCTCTCAAGAAGGTGCTGGGTTTGCAGCTGGAGCAGCAGGCGGTCTGTGCAACCCCCACAACCAACAGCCCCTCTCCCTTCACCTCCCAGAGCCACATTTGGACACGTTCCTGTGGAGTCAGGGCAGTGAGCAGCTGCTCTGAGCACCTCTGTGGGCTGATCCTGGGGGAATGCTGGGGCAATCTGTGCCACATGTACATGCTTGGAAATAAATGAGATCCTAGCTGAAAAGACACCTTGCGCTGCCTTCCTCTGTTGGTTATGGGTGATCACAAAGGACATTGGGGTGCACTGCCAGGCCTGTGCTCCTCCACCTGGGCTGGGACCCCACACCCTATTCCAGTGTGACTTTTACATCTCATGGACTGGCTCACTTTCTCCAGCAGGAAATAATGACGCTGAAATCCTCCCTCTGTCACCTATACTGAAGGGCAGACAGGCTTGGGGCCAGCTCTACCCACAGCCTGTGCTTAAATCCAAGCTGAAATGTTCCCCAAAATGCCAATGGGAGACAGCAACCAGCAATCCCATGCTGGCTCCTGTACCCTGGGACTCTAGGATGTACAGGGTTAACAACAATTTGAAACACATTTATCATTCTGAGCACATGTACACATATCTAGCTATATACAAACATTCCTGAGCTGAAAGGGGCAATTGCTCAGAGGGTTCCTTTCCAGCAGTGCTGAGGACAGGCTGCTCTTGCCCTGCTGCTCATACCTGACAGAAGAAGCTGCAGTCGGGCTGTGCTGAAGGCTAGGTGGCAGTGCTGCCTGAAGAGGCCCTGGCTCTGTGCACACAATGCAGTACATCAGCTTTCTGTTTCAGCCTATGGTATAGGAAAATAGCACAGAAAACACACTCTGAAACTGCACTCTGAACTCCAGCACAGTGCCCAGCCTCATGGGCAATCTGCCTCATGGGCAATCTGCCTCATGGGACAATAGCATTTTCAACACACTGGGAGCATCAAAACAGATTCCCTAGGTAACATGGAAGAGTATTTTCAGATCAGGTGCTAAAACCAGGACATTTCAGCCCCTGGGAGAAGGAAATGCAACCAGCACGTGCACCTCACTGGCTCTCAGAAGAGCACCCTAATGGCTCTGCTTTCTTTTGATGTGAAGTACCAAATGCTTTAACATTTGGTAACTTTAAAATTAAGGGTGTAAAGAGGGGGGTCCTAACTGCCAGCTCAGTTTGAGCCCATGCAGCTGTGCATGTTCCAGCACACCACGGCACTCAAACACATCCTGTTACTACACAGAAGTTGTGGACTATTTACCTGTAAAGTTTTGGCACATCCTGACAGGGCGCTTCCAGTTCTGAGCTCAGCTGATGAGGAATTACTTTGGGTGTTCGAGATGTGAGAGATGGAAGAGCTCCTGGTTTTTCTGGTAACTGCTGCGCATTCCTTCCTTCAGCTCAATAAAAGAGGGGTTGGACTACACTCTTCAGACGGAGGGAAAGCAAAGTGCTTTGCTGGTGTGAAAAAAAGGAAGGATGGGAGAACAGCCTGGGCTCTTGTCTGCTCTGATGAACACCCACTGGAACAAACTCATCTAATCAAGCACTGATTTCTGCTCCTGCAAGGACAAATAGTGATGCTAAAGCAAAGCTAAAAGACAAGAGGAGATACAGCAGATAAACTCCAGCTTTTGCTTTTACTGATGGCAAAAGTACAACCCACTGACCTCCTTGGTGAGCTCAGCACTTCTGCCAGCAGATCAGCAGCAGCTGGGTGCTGTGCTAACATCCCAGTGCCACCACTGCCCCACACTAACACCAGCTCCTACCACGCTGCTTGTCATCTTCTGCCTCCTATCTTGTTCCTCAGCAGGAAACTGAGCATCTCTCATAAATATTCTTCCAACAACCCCTTATCTTTCTCCCCCAAAGTGTGCAGGAATTTAATATCTGGGATCTTAATCACTATTTGCCAAAACAGGACAGGCATCCTAAAAGCTTTTTAGTGTGGGGCGGACAAAGAGGAAATCTCATTCCTATTGAAAACCAGACTAGAAAGGGTGAATAATTACTTACAGAAAATACACCTATTCCTGATAGAAGGAGGAATGTTTACTCCAACAGAGAACAGCACCACATATTAGTTAATTTCTATGGAGAATGGTTGAAGAACAAAAAGGAAGCAACAGCAACCCAACTCTGGGGGCATTTGAATGCCTAAAGCTCAGTCTGCTGCAAAAGGGTCATTAAAGGGCTAATTTCCTATGGGTTTAATCATGGTGCATCTGATTCAATCTCACACACAGTAGCTCTGAGGACATTCAAGCATGGCTTAAACCAGAGAACAGCTCCCAGAAACACAGCTGAGACACTGAGAGATGCTGCACCGAGGTTGTCTTTGAGGATCCCTTCAGTGGTTTCCCAGTTGTAGCTTTCTGCCTTAGGCCAACTGGTGCTGCCCTACGCAGACACAAGCCCGTGATGAAGGAAAGGGTATGTTTAGGATAAATAGATTTAAGCCACTTTTAAAATCAATTTAAACGTGTTCCCAGAGCAGCTTTTATCCAGGTTTATTAAGGCAAAAAAAAATCTGTTTGGTCATAATAAAGTGCAGGGAAATCAAGCACATGATGCTCACTGAAGTGAGACTTCTGGCACCGCAGTGCATGAGGGCCAGTTCTAATGCAATTATGGAAATAACAGCACTCCACATTACTGTGATTCTCATTATGGATAAACTGCTCATACTTTGCAGTCACAAGACTGGCAATCCAAGTTTAATTTTCAAGTTTAATGAACATTATTTACCAACTCCTGAACTCGTGCTGACGAGCACTTTTCAGATGGCAGGGTGTTATTAGTTCCTGGCCCGTGTGCTCTCTGAAGTCTGCATTTCAAGGTGCCTCCTGGTCCTGCTGCTGAAGGGTCAGAAGTCATTATCACTTTCCTCCAGAGGCTCTGGCTTCTTTGCTCGGTGGCTGGATTTGCTCGGGGAGATTTCCATGCTGTCATCTTCCACATCCTCCTCCTCATCTTCGTCATCATCCAGGCCAATCTCACTATCCCCCGATTCCTCCTGCAGGAAAGCACACAGCGCTCACCACCACTTCAGCTCTCAGATGGGAGGCATTTGGGGCAGCCCAGAAGCAAAGGATGGTGCTCCTGGCCAGCACTCAGATGCTCCCTCCCATGCGCCCAGTGTAATCACACACCCCAAGGCTACGGGAAAGCCACGTGTCTGCATGGGTGCAGTTCTAGCTTTGGACTTGTCCACAGCTCACCAACTGTGGGAGCAGAATGTCCCCTATGGCTCCCACTTCACTAGACATCAGCTGCTCCACTCAATTCACAGCAACCATCTTCACGGGGCTGCCAAAAATGAACTTCCTGACTTCTCCTGAATCTGTGATATCAAAAGCCTTGCAGACCTTCAAAGTGATACCCAATGTGAGGCCGAAGAATCAATGCCTTGTGGAAGAAATTGCAGTAGAGGAACCCACCTGAGCCTTGGTGATGATCCCGCACTTGCCTGGCTGGGCTGGGGCAGCTCCCCCCTTGGACAAGCAGAGCGGGAAGAACAGGAGAGGCAGAGCAGGAGAAAAAATGAAAAATAGGAGAACATAAAAGAGAAAAAAAAGGAAGTAACCAGAATGGGAGCAGGAGGGAAGGAGGAAAAAGACTGCAGTGGAAATGGGGGAAACTGAGGCTGACCTTTGAGCACAGACAGGTGCCCAAAGAGCTGCTCACCATGCGGTAATCCTGTCTGAAATGTACTTGATATGTGTGATATGTGGAGACATGGGAAGGGACCGTGAACAGAGTGTGGTAAGAAAGGGAAATGGAAAGGGTGGAGAAATTACAAAGCTGGCAAGGATATGGGCAAGGACAGTCAGGCTGTGACTGAGGGTGCGCTGTCTTCACCTGCAGCACTGACCCGACCCAGAAATGGGCTCAAATGCTAAAGGCAATCTGTTTCTCCAGCTGAGAGGGCAGGTGTTCTAAAGCACTGCCAGAGGAGCTCTGCAAGCACACAGGAGTGGTTACTTACATCTTCCTCTGTGTCTCCACCCTGCATTGCTCCCACGATCCGGGCACCAGCTCTTCCTGCAAATCAGAGAGAATCGCTATGAAGACCATTGAATGAAAGATGAAAGTCAGGGTTTCCTTCCAAAGGACCAACCAAATGGCAGCGAGAGCGTGAGGTCCCAATGCATGTGAGGTCACACAGGGCAGATTTCCCACATCACTGGAAGAGCTGTGACAAAGATGGGAGCCTCGTTTGAGCCTTCAGATACCAAACCCCACATCTCTGTGTGTGGGAGCGTGAAGCAACAGGTGGCCACAGTGCATGTCCCCATGTGCTGGAGGGAAGGCAGGAACAGCAGCATGTCTGCCTGCACCAGGCAGAACTGGCAGCCATGGGGCTGTTTGGCACTTGAAATGTGCAGGGCTCTGTTGAGCTGGGCTCAGCTTGCTGTGGCATTAGTGCTGCACTGCTCTGGCCAGAGGCTCACGCAGCTTCCAGGCAGGTGAAAGCCTCTTATGTTTGCTTACAGATAATGCGAATTCAGCCGGGACAGGCTGTACAAAGTGATAATTAGGTAAAATGCTTGTAATGAACAGACTGTAATTCACTGCACCTTTGGATTCAAATCCAATCGCAGCACAACAGCTACTGAGCAATCAAGGATCAGAAGTGAACGTGCATCCATGATTTTAAGCCTTCTGCCTCTCTTCCCCTGCATGTGATGCTTACCACTGCACTGCCTGGGCAGCTGCCTACAATGGATCCACAGGACTGGAATGATTTATGTCGCCTTACTCAGTAGCGGGTATATGTTAACCCTGTTCCTGACAAGGAACTTAACCAGAGAGGTTAGGAAACCCATTGTGAGGGGAAGGCAGATTTAAAGCTCAAAACCTTTCGCCTCCACATTGGAGATCTGCCTCCCACTCTTAATGCAGATCTCTACTGGGAGCTCCCTTCCTTTCCTCGCTCTCAGCTTCACAAAGAAAATCAGGACAAGTCTTTCACTTGACCTTTCTGATCCATGCACCCTCTGGGAACTGCCCTCCTATGCATGAATGTGGCCCTCAGCAGCAGGCCCTGATCTCAGCAGCATTTTCCAGGCATTGCTAAAGTACAGTGATGAATGAAGCACTACAGCTGCTGCCCAGGATGAGCATACTTCTAGTTCTTACACCCTCCACGAAAAGGAAATTAGCTTGGAAGTGAATCACCTGCCTCAACCCCACTATTTCAGTCCTACAGCACTTCCTCCTCCTCCTCCACTAGATCCAGCGTTGCAGTGGCCATAATAGTGCTAAGAGGATACAGACACACCTCCTCCATCCCAGCGAGCACTTAGCCTTGATGACACAAAGCACACAAAGACATCTCTGCTGGGAGATGATGACTGTACGGTGGGAGTGACTTCTACTTCAAGTTAAGACAATTCATTTCCAAGAATTCCAACCTGAAGCCCCTTTACAGTGGCTCTTAAAACACTTGGCTGCTCCCCTACCTTCAGCTGCACAAGCCTGTCCAGCAGCTGCTACGTCAGCAAACAAAGACTTTGTAGACCCTTACCTGGATGACAGGAACTACAGAGATCTGCACAGATGTGCATTAAGATCAGAAAAGCTTCTGTGTTGGTGTTTTTCCTTTGCAGATGAGTTTCCTTGGAGCGCTGCAGTCAGATCCCCTGGCTCCTGAAACACTTACAGTGCTGACCGCTTCCTCCCCTCCTCTTTGACCTGATGAAGCCCCAGTAAGAGTCAAATCACACTTTGTGATGTTCCCAAGGATGGAATTTGTTGAGATCCTCATTGTTACTTCTGAACACACTGACTGGGGGGAATTATGGAAACAGTGAAAGAGGAAACCTCATCCTGCGCCAAGCTGCATGCCAGCAAGAGGCAGCTCTCTCTGTATGGAGGGAGCTGAGAGATCAGGGCTGGAGTCACAACGTCGGCAATGCCCGGACAACTGCAGTGGGCTACAGCACGTCTTTCCAACAGGATTCCTTCCCACTGAAGCCAAGAATGCAACACACTGAGAAAACCTGCAGAACTGCCGACCATCTCTTGTCTGTAAAGATAAATGTGCTTGTATAAAATTCTTGATCTTGGACTTAAAACTGTAATTTCCTTTAGAAACTGAGAGAAGGAAAGAAATACAACTAAGACTTCGTATACATTTAAAAAAGAAGTGACATCCACAGGAACTCAGTGTGAAAAGGCACCAAGGAAGGAGCAGGCAGCTCTTGCGTATTTGTAACTGAAACCTTCAGTTCTCCTTCACACCAACAGCACACCCCCAGCTTCTGTGCACTGGAGGAGACTGAAGGGAAGAAAAGAGCTCCAGAAATACAGCAGCAGAAGCCCGAACATAGTTATGAGCTGGGGAGAGAATTGCCACATGAAGAGTCTGATCACTTCCACTGAGAACAGGTCAGGACTTTGTGAGCTGAGGAGGGATTTGGAGCAGGACTGTGCAGACTCTCCAGGGAGGATTTCTTGCTGCTCTATCAAAGTCCCCATTCCCCCTGAGAATGTGAGGGCTAAATCCCCTTCTGTGGCCTTTGCCCAGCACACGGTCTATCCCTGGCTTTAGCCCTCTGTCTGCAGCCAGCTCCTACTTAATCACACCAAGAGAAGCTTAAGAAGTTAAGTAGGACACGGAAGTTAAATACCATCATCATCTCAAAGCACTGACTGTCTGCCACAGAAGCAGCATGCTTCAGACGTGCTGCTCTGCACACACTGCCCCTCTGAGATCCATCTCTATCCATCTCTCCAGGCCTGGGAAGCCCCACAGGTACAGAGCAGCTGGCAATGGCAAGCCAGCCCATGTCCACAGGGCCACGCATCCCCAGACTCATCTGTTTTGATTGCTGTATATTTGCTTCCACTCCCTCCAGTGAAGTGCACCTGGCTTTCTTAAAAAAACCCTCTCTTCTCATCTGCTGTCTCCTGACACATTTGTTCTGACCACATTAAACAGCACAGGTTTTCACAGGCTTTTTATCTGTTCACTCGCTAGCAGTCTCGCTAATAATCTGCCTGCAGCTCTTCATTACCACATTGATCCTCCAGTCACTTCTGGGAAGGTAAGAAGCTCTCCCTGCTTGTGGGCAGATTGCAGAGTAACATGCAGCATTTGATAAAGCTGTTTTCTTCCAAGAAAGACCAAAGGGAGCTGAAGGTCTCAGAAACAACAGCCTCCATAGCCCTAACACGACAATACTGCTCCTCAGTAATGACAGCACAAAAGGAAACAGGAGCTACAACATTTGGATGACTGATTTGTGGGAGCTGAAAGACACTGGACACGTGGAGGATGATTTACTATAGATGGGCACAGCACTAATCCCTTCTCTTCCATTCAATAACATTTCCGGTGCCTACCTTGTTCCAAGCACAATGCATGTGCCAGTGCTGTTTCAGGCTCGTGATTCCACAATGTGCTTCAGAACTCTGGATGATTGAGACTGAAAAGGTGGATCCGCATACATAATTGCAACATCACTGTAAAATCCACTTTAATTCAAATGTAAGACTGGAGAGATTCTTAGGAAAACCCAGCACTGTAGTTTCTACACTCCCAGGACAAGGCTTTGCATTTGTCTCCCAGCCACCTGTACCACCTGCATATGAACAACCATCCTGCTCCAAAGCACTGCCCTGTTTCAGGGAAGAGGCTTGTCTGCATTGCAGATGGTTAAGATCTTGTAACCCTGCAAGAACTCCTTTTTTTCCTCTGGCTTCCTGACAAAACAGAGCCTTATTCCAAGCACCAACACTAACTCACAGTTTGACCTCAGAAGTGCAAGAATCTGCAGTTTAGTTTGTGCTACAGCCTCACTCATCTACAGCCAGAAAGAATAAAAGTGGATGTAAATTTTTTAATTACATTTACAATAGCCCAACTAAAAGATGCAGATGAAAATCAATGTGGGCACAGTGGGGTGTGCTGACGGCTGGATGTGATGATCTTTGTGGTCTTTTCCACCCTTAACAATTCTGATTGTACGAAAACAGGTTGTCCAGCACCTACCACTTTGGTGACTCTCTTCCCAGACATTTGCTGCCACCCACGTGTTTGTTATCTCCTTGTACAGAAGCCTTCCTGGTTTCCTAAAGCTGGATTTGCTGTACTGGTAAATCAGAGTGTAAAAACCTTGAAATCACAGTGGAGATAGAGGCTCCACAGCCCGTTTCAACTCCATTCCTAACCAGTCTATTACTCTATATACAAGGGAAATAAAGGTTTGATTTTCTCTGTGTACCACAAGAGCTGGCAGCCTGTCACGTCCCCTCCAGCTCATGCTCTTTTCTGCTCCATGGGAGACTAAATCCTATACCTTCAAGACTTTTAATTGGCAAAAGAATAAAACCAGGAGCGATGCTGTCAAAGCTACAGTCAAATTCAAACTAAATGCATTTAGACAGTCCTGCTGAAAGGACTTGAGAGAGAAACTGTGTTGATTTTTCTCAATTATACCCAGTGGCCTAATAAGAGTGATTATCTCCCTATGAATCTGCTCCTCTAATGGTGAAACACACTGGAGTATCTGCCCTCCTATTACAGAGGGAGGAAATCTTCTGTTAGAGTACTAATAACCTGTTAATTAGAGATGTAAAACTGAATCACATCACAGGAACTGACCGCAGCAGTCTTTTTCTCCCCAGCAATGGAACAAACATGGCTCAGAAGCATCAGCTCGTACGTAAGAAGACAATCCTTCAAAAGAAAGTGATTGGAATCCCTTGGGTTTAAGCAATGGAAAAAGTGGTAATTAACAAAAACTATGTCTTTATTACGCTGCCTTAAATACATTTTAAATGCAAACTTCCTGCGCTGAAGTACACATACAGACTCTGTCTGTTTAATGACAAATGGCCAGTGAATGTTCGGGCTCAATTTGCCAGAGAGGCTGAAGCACACTGACATTAATCTCAGGTTCTGACGTTGTCTTCAGTACTTCAGTTTGTGAGGGTTACATATCCAAACACAGCACCTCACTGCTGAGGAAGGACCAGAGGGGCCCATTTACACAGAAAGAGGCAGATGGGAGCCTGTACCCAAGTCTGGAGCTGCTTGTCTGGATCAGGCTGGTGCTGTGGAAGGAAAGCTTTGACTCACCAGAAAAGGAAGCTGATAACGCTTCACTTAAGTCTAACTATGTTTGCATCCACCTCTGCCAGTACAGACTGTGCTGGAGCACAAGAGGACTGAAGTGCAGTGAGTCAGAATGAGAGAATGCAGCCTCACTCCTCCTGGGTGAACTGTGCAAAAAGCATCTCAGAAGTCATCAGAACACACCTGGAGTTGGTTCTGTAGTTCTTTTTATAGCAGGTGAGAGGCAAAAAGAGGACTGAGCCAAGGAAGACTTCCAAATTACAGAGATACAGTGAGCAAAGCTCAGCATGGTCACCAGGTAGTTAGCAAGCTGCAAACTGAGAACATGCAAAAGCCAGAGGATAATCATGAGGCAGAACATCAGGAAGGGATGCACAGAAGCTGCAGCCAGTATCTGGTTGCTCCACTGTGTTGCCCCCATCTGAGTGGACATCCCAGACAGCTACAGCCAGCCCTAAAAACAGTGTGCAGACTTTCCTATGAGAAACTGAGAAAGTCGTTGGCCCACACGAGAGATTCTGGCACTTTTCAAGAATTTTCATTCGTTATGAAAAGCAGAAATGCAGATAAAAGTGCTTGAATTGTATCAATTTGAGAACTTCAGCTTCCTGATCTGGTCTCAATAAGAAAGAGGAGAGCGGGAAGCACATCTGCAGTCTATCCAAGTAGCAGATTACAGCAGAAGCAGAGGTACATGAAATTACCCACACTGGCACTTCATCCAGAGCCTGGAGAGGCTTTTGCTGATGCTCAGAATCACTCACAGCTGACAAGAACATTTCTGAGAAATAACTTGATTTTCTGGTTTTGTTTTCTCCCCCAGAAGTGTAAGACAGACCCTCAGTCTGTTATTTTCCTGAGTTGCTCCTGGCCTGGGCTCTATGGGAATCAGCAGCCAAAGGCTGAAGTTCCACTTTGCATAACAGCAACAGAAGTCAGACATCCTTCCCTGGCAGGAGTAACTCGGGTGTGCTGTGCCCACGGCTGTCAGTGCAGGAGCCTTTACAGACTCTCTAAAGGTCTCATTTTGAAGATGACCCTACCATGGATAACATCTACACCTAAAGGGAAATGAATGCTTTGACACGAGAAATCAGAATGCCTTGCTAAGGCTTTGCACAAAGCTACTTCTGAATCCAGTAGGCAATACCAAGGAAGGATTTTTCTCCGTTTTTTATTTCCTTCAGTAAAGCCTCTTTAATTCACTCCCTGAAAGTACCATATTTTCTCCACGTGACACTGACCTCTTACAGCTCACAAAAACAGAGCAGTGCCAATGCCCTTGAATGATAACAGTCTTTTATATTTAAGGTTACTCAGATGCTTTGAGCAAGTCCTTTCGAATAAAGGTAGGGCAGGAAAGGAGAAAGTACCTGGCATCAACATCTCCAAGGCTGTGTGCTGCTTCCCGAGCTGCCTGTCCTCCAGTTCACTGTCAGAGCTTTCATCCTCCTGAATCTCCATGTCAGAATCATCATTACCTGGTTAAAAGAAAAGCAGGAGATACACATCATTCAAACCAACCCAAAACAGCCTAGAATCACAGTTGCATGCAAGAGATGCCAGCACTCTCTTTGTTCAGCCCACAATTAACTCAGAACACAGCTCTGCTGGCACATGCAGGGGAACAGCCAGCTTCCACATCCTCACAAAGGGAAGATATCTTCATACAGAAGTGCCACAGAAGTTGAGATTAACAGTGTGTGCAATACTAACAATTGTCTCGAGACCATCCTGAGGTCGTGCCATGGAAGCAATGTTCTAAGTACGCTCTCTGGGTATGAACCATGTGTACACTCAGGAGCTATTTCAGATACTGAGTTCAAAACGAAAGCCTTCCAAAAGCTTTTGGAAAGCGTGAACTTACTAACACATCTCCTAGCGCTACACCCTGCTGTTAGCCATACCAAAACTGTCTCCTTTGCCTCTCACTTAACCACAGGTTAGAAACACACAGGGGTGATGCTCCAGCAAGAAGTGCTCTGCAGTGCCTCGGGGGATCGGCAGAGCTGTGACAAAGCCAGCAGGACTGGGTGTGAAGTCAGCAACTAGTGCAGCAAGGAGTTACTCATTGTGTACAGAAAGCAATTCTTCCCTAAGTACACTTAATTACACACGTCTGAGCTGAAAATGGAAATAACTGATTATGATTAGTGATGGGCTGGCACATCCTTGCAACACTCAATTATCAGGCAATATACAAATATCAAACAATTTTCCATACTTTTTTTTTCATTGCAATATTGAGTTTATGACAAAATATAGCAGCAAGGGATATATTTGATACCCTGGTAAGATTACAAAGCTCCAACAGCATTAGCTACAATTTGTTAGCAACGCACTTTCTTCTTCGGCAGGTGACCGAATCACTGTGACCTGAATGCTGCTTCTGTTTGCTGCAGGAAAGTCAGGTTCTGTTCATGCAAACCCATTGGGAAGATGCATGCACAGCCTAAATAAAGGATTCAGGGCCATGTCCTGTGCAGGCCTTCATCACCACTATGACTGATGTGCCCTCCCTTCCTGTGGGCTCCTTTTAACCCCTTTTTTCCAGATTATATCACACATGCTCCTCCAGTTTCTCAGCACTACAGCCCAGAGCTGAGGATGCTGCCTGGGGCCCAATGTCTGCTGTGCCCATTGCAGAGCACACAACGCAAGCCCCATTAGCACTTCCTCCTTCCCACCCAGCTCTCCCCAGATGAGCCTGGGCTAATGGAGCTGTTGCTGTCTGGCAGCAACCAAAGTGACAATGCAGTAAGCACCCTCTGGGGACAGGAGTCAGAGCCTTCACCCTGCAGAGGCACCATGATGCAATTCTGCACAGCTTTACCATCCCAGGGTTTTGATTTTACATTGTGCTTTTCAGGAAGCTGATCTTTTAACCATTCATGGCAACAGGCTCCCAGAGAAAACACACATAATTCCCTTCTGACAAGGGTAAGATGACAAGGACAGGAATGGATCCACCACCATCCCTTTGCCATACGCAGAAGAGTTCTCTCCCACTCCCCTGGGCCATTTCTCACCCAGCTCAGCTTGCAAAAATGAAGTTTTGCTCATTATGTAATTCCTTGCAGTGCCTTTCTATTGGAAAGTGGGCCCAGCAATGAGATCCCACAGTGAGCAGAGCTTTCAGACAGAAGTGGCACCTCTGCAAAGAGCGAATCGATGGCTGGAGGGCCTCAAGCTGCTGCTTCATGAAGGAAAATGGCTTCAGCGCAGATTTTTTTCCACATCCAATCTTCTTTCACTCAGTTTTTCCACGTCTGAAGCCCCCTTCTTACCCTATTGCTTTTATCTTTTTCCCCCACTGCTTCGGATGCTTTAACTCTCCCCAGCCAGCGATCCAGCTCTGGATCTGCTCTGCCTTCAGCCCGTGTTTGGGAAGCAGAGAAAGCTGGCAACCCCCAGAATCTCCAGCATTCAGCCCTCCCAGGGTGCCTGCTGGGTCACTTCAACACCTGCTTTCACCTACAACCTTTGCAAATCCTTCATTACTTTGCAGTAAAAATGAAGAGAAGGGTCATCAGGTGAACTGCCAGCATGTAAATGCAGCACACCATTATTGCAGCTGATCTGGGACTTGGAAACAAATCTTGTTGCAGTAAGAGTTGGGGCTCTGTGAGCAGCCCGGAACCACACTGCACAGAGCCTAACATTGAGCTTTACCACGCTGCTAAAGCAAATGTGTACTGCAGGAACAGAGAAGTCAGAGCTGCAAAGGCTAATCCAGCAACAGCCTGCAAACCCTGAACCTCCTACCCACACCTGGAAAGACAGTGAGAACCTCTCACTTGCAATAAAACCAGTGCATTGCTCTGACCTGGTGCTTTGTGACAGTTGGCCCTGGGTCTCACCACCCAGCCCAGCTCTGCCAGGGGTGCAGGGCACAGCAGCACCAGGTCAAATCACCAGGGACACAGAATCTGAGAACATAACTGAAAACGTATTTAAATACACGGGATGAAAGCAAGGTGAAACAACCCATTGCCTGAGGAGAGGTGCCAACCCCAACACTGAGCAACAGAAAGGAAGACAAGGAATGTTTCTTATGGAGCAGATGTAGATTTTTCAGCACTGCTATTAAAGACTGAGAATAATAAAGCACGCTGCTTGCAGTTCCCACACACTAGCACACGATGTACAGAACACGTTCTAAGGTAGCTGGATTATGTGATTTGCATGGCTGTACGTGAAGGTTATTTGACTTTTAGCCATAAACTGTAACTCAGCAACCCACGTGCCCGAATTCAGGCCAATGCTGGCAGACTGCTAGAGCTTCAGGTTGGTGTTTTAACAAGCTCCTGTATTATTGCTATGAAAAGGTAATCCAAACAAGTGCCCCACAAACTGCATTTGGCCCACTTCCCTACTGCATCGAGAATAGTGGCAAAATACCTAAGAGAGAAGAGAAGCCAGTTGTGACTGCTAGCATGAAAGTTCATATCTCTGCAGTTCAAATGGAAAGTGTAATGCCATAATGTGATGGAAAGCACAGCAGTGACAGTGGGGGTAGCAAAGTCCTCGACTACAGCAAGTGAGGATAAGCCCAAGTGTAGCAGCTGCGGGCACAGAAACAAAGGAAAGAATCTGCTTACCCCTGGAAGGCTTCAGGTAGGCAGGGATCTCCAGCAAAACACTCTCACCTCCACTGCCAACCCTTAAATGAGGGCTGGGAAGGGGTGGATCCTGGCTCCAGCCCTTCCAGTCACTCAGTACATTGCATGCACCTGAACCCCCCTGGGCTGGCCTGGCCCTGCCTTCCCACCAGGTGCTCCATCACTGCTTCAGGCCATGACTTAGCATTTCCACTACAGAAAGCAATGCCTTGACATACACATTTCAGTAGGGAACTTCTTTTGTCCTTAGCACAAAACGCAGATCAGTTTTACAGAGGGGTCATATTCAGTCAGCTAACAGTTTCTAACAATCTCAAAGGCCAAGAACCCCTCAGAGCACCATTAAATTACAATGTGAATTTGCAGTTATTTTATGAGGGAGAGGCAAGACAGCTGTGGACAATTGCAATCTTTCCTTAGGAGATGCACACTTTTAGCACTTGACAACTCACTGTTCTGCTGCACGGTGCAAAGCGCTCCACATTCAGCAGCCATCAGATCTTAAAGCATCAGTTCTGGAGTGGAAAGACTAAAAGGGATTTGGTGCATCACCACACTGCAATGGTGCTACATGATCTGCTACCCAAAGCCTGGCATCTATTTGCTCTGTTCCACTGAGTAAGATGATAGGATCCAGACAAATGTTGCTTGCTTGTCAAAAAAGAGAGTTTGCTTGGCAAGTAGAATCAGGCAAGAAAGTGTATTGGAACAGGTTGCCCAAGGAGGCTGTGGATGCCCCATCCCTGCAGGCATTCGAGGCCAGGCTGGATGTGGCTCTGGGCAGCCTGGGCTGCTGGTTGGCGACCCTGCACATAGCAGGGGGTTGGAGCTGGATGAGCACTGTGTGCCTTTTCAACCCAGGCCATTCTGTGATTCTATATGATTACACAGTTAATCTGAAATGTATTCCAGCCCAGAACAAGGTTCACTTGTTACTTTTTGCTCAGCAAACATTGGTTTTTCTGTGTGCTGCAACCTGCGACCTTCCTGACCCCTCTCCTCTCACACCACACCATTAGCACAGCAACACTTCACATCCCTACACCTGACAATAGCTCTACCAACAGTTTTCGCAGTGTCTCATCTATTCCCAGAGTCCCTTCCCCTCCAGCCATGTGACACCAGGCCCCAAGGCTCAGGCACTGGCAAAGCACATTGCTGTCCTGCTGCAACTACTTCATTGCACAGATTTCCATCAGCAAATGCTGCTTAAAGCTGCATCTGTATCTGGAGTTCAGCATCTTTATGTAAGTTTTTTTGCCATCTAACTTAGTGCTTTTCTCTATTTTTTTTCTTAGTTCAGTGGTTTTACAAAGACGCCCTGTGACAAATGAAAGACAATTTACCACGTGTGCTAAAAAAAGCAGAAAAAAAAGGAGACTGTTTCTGAGTCGTACTAAACCCTGCTGCAAATCTTACTCAAGTATCCCGACACATCCATAGCCCTTCTATATCTTCTATAACACAACTCCGCCTACCTTGCACAGCCCTTCTTTACAATAAATACCATGCAGGTTTCTCTGGTATTATTTATTATTATTATCTGGTATTATTATCTGGTATTATTATTATTTAGCTGAGGCTAAATGTAAGCTGAGGGCTGCCCAGAATCCCTGCAACTTGTTCTGCAGAGAAAGGCACTGTTAATTTGCAGCCCTTCTTGCCAAATTAGCAGCAGATAAGGTCAAAGGATTCAGACAATAAAAGGACTGTATTGATTACAGAGGTATGCAAAGGTAAGGGTGCTTATGGGGCAGAATGAATGCTGACTTTTATCAGTTAATGGTAACAAATTTATCACCAGGTTCCAGCCTATGCTGTTCCAAGGGCCTCATTAAACACTTTGCAGCTCTCAAGGGCAAAGTGTAATGAGATTTGGAGAACCCTCCCTGTCCCTCTGTGCAGGAGAAGAAAGCACGTGCCCAAGGAGTCTCAGCACGTAGGTGCACTGATGTATAAGTACTTCTGCTGTGCTTTACACTATTCTCCACGCTGCATCTGCTGCTCACAGCGCTCACTGATAAAATCACTGGCTGCCAGAGGAAGGATACAGGGCTCCTGGGAACCCTCAGCTGCAGCAACTCCAGCCCATGCATTGCTCTCTATTTCAAGTGCAAATATCCCAAGCAGCCTCTGAGGCACCAGCGATGCTGCACTCATTCTGCTGCTGTTTCTGTTTCCTCATGTGTAAAATAGTTTATATTATGAATCCTCTGTTTCAGACAAAACCTCTTTTTACTGCACTGACATAAAGAGATGAGATGAAAGATGGTCAGAGATAAATGAATTTCCTCTTCCACGAGTGTGCTCAGAAAACATCTGCCCACAAACAAACTACAAAGCGTAACTCCGATGTCCTTACCCAGTTTGAGCTTTCCTGAGCTCTCCCTCTAATTCTGAGAATCAACCCTCCTCTTATTTATTTTCACTACAACATAGAAATGCAGATGCTGCAATTTTCAATTCACAGGGGTAATTAATGGCGAAGTTCTGCTGATGCTTGACTTGGAAGAAGCAAAATCTGGTTTGTTAGCTCCCTGCAAATCTCAGGAGGTTATTATTCCCTTCTGTTCTTCAGCTAAAATTCTAATTAATTAAAAGCAAGTTTAGAGAAAAAGGAAAACCTCCGATTTTAATTGCGTTCACAATTTGCAGGTACACTAAAACCAAAGAAAAGCGAGCAGGCAGATGTGGCTCACAGTTGGACGATTTGTAATGGCAAAGAGAATTTCAAGCGTGTTTTTCACCCGTGAACATTATGTTCTGATAGATACATCACAAAGAATTACTCCAAACTCAGCCAGCTTCACATCCAAGATGGCAGAGGATGGAACTTGCACTCTGGTTTTGCAGGGCACGCCAGCATGTGTGTACCACGGGGCAGTAAGGATGTCCTACAAAGCAATGAGACTGCCTGCCAACATGAGCATCTCAACGGGAAGAATCCTCTAACCAAAGCTGTTAGCAAACCAATGCTCCTTCATTAGTTCTACTGTGCTGGCCTTCATCCACAGCCTGTAGGGGCTCAGAGGACAGTAAGAAATGGAGCCTCTGTGTTCCTGCTGCAATTGCACAGCAATTGTGTACAGAGGGACTGCTCTCACCTCTCAGCACTGCAGGCAGCACTTGCAAGGTGCAGCACCCACAGCACTGCACAGAGGTCACGTTCCCTATTTCATGGATGTCCTTATATAGCTACTATCACTCCACTTTTTCTAGTACACCTGTTGACTCTGCCATCTATCCCATATTCATGTACTTCAGGCTTGTAAGGGCAGATGTATACATAAGTGCTCAGCACATAATTTTTCTGCCAATAAACCTAGGGAAGAAATCCCACTTACTTCCACTCCTAAGCAGGCGTTGTTCCTCCTCCTTCAGCCTGTTCTGCATCAGACGCAGCATGTTTGCTGCTTCCTGTAACAGATGAGAAGAACTGAATTAGAAAAGCTGCCCCATCATCCAGTCAAGTAGCTAATTGGAAGGCTCTACAGCAGCACTTAAGGGCTCTCACAAGCAAAATGAAACAAGAAAATTTCAGCACTGAAAATATTTTATGGAAAAGAAAGATCTCAGGTGAAGTTTGGGAACTCCTGCTTACTTTGCCCACGAGGTCAGGATATAAAGCACACACCCACACAAACAGAAAATCAACCATACATTCCAACCAGGTGAAACTTCACTTATCATATTGAAAATGAGTTCACTCATCCCACAGAACATCACAGCCATTACAGAACAAAGGGGACTCTCTTTGCAAAGCAGCCTTTGGTAGGTTTATTCAGCCATTAGGCCAATAAAGCGACCAATGAAAGCACAGAAATGGATTAAAGACGTCTTTGCTCCTTGCCCAACAAACATTTCCAGCACAACCCCAATGGCACTCCGCCTTTGGGATGAAGGATGCAGGCAAAGGAGCAGTCCTGAGTCTGACTCTGTGCTGCAGCCGCACTGCACACATGGCAAAGAAAATCAAAGGGAGGTTACAAAAGTCAGGGCACATCCCAGATGCCGCGTGGACATAAACTAAGAAAACATCTTTAAAATACACTTGGTCACAGATTAGGGAAATGATAAGAGTGTGAGCTCAACAGGATTGCCTAATCCTGTTATTCCATGCATATATTAAGCTACCTGCTTCTTTGTACATTTGTGCAACTACACAACAGAAATCCAGGTGAAAACAAATCCAGCCAACTGGAATTAAGCCAGGCCGAATCTCTAGAGCAGCTGTGTGTGCTGCTGCTCAAAGCCCTGACTTGCTCAGTGCACAGCAGTGTGCTGCTGTGTTGGGCAGGGAGGGGGGTAATGCTTCTTTCAGCTCCAGTACTGATTTGTGTGCTTAAGATGCAAGAGAAGTGGAGTCTAAGGAAATCTTTTAGCATGCAGCTGAAGCCTTTCCCCCCTCCTGCAGGTACCAGTAACACAGCTGACCTCACAGTGAGCAGCTCAGAGCTCACTGGCAGAAAACATGTTGATTTTCTTCAGGCTTAGATCCCCTCATAGCTTGATGCGTGGACAGATAAACACCACAGGGAGCTGCTGAGGCTGTGTGCCACCATCATTTCCAGAGCTGCTCTTCCAGCACATGAAGCAATGTCACATGGGGGATCCCAGCAGAGCAGCACCCTGCCCACCCAGCGGCACAGTATGGGATGGCACAGTGACAGTGTGGGGTCTTGGGGGCACCATGGCAGCAGCTGGGTGTGCAGGAAGCAGGTGAGCAGCAGCCAGAACTGAAGCTCTGCTCAGTCTCTCTGGTAAACAAACGCGGATGAAATGCTGCAGGCGAGTGCTGCACATATCCTACCCCACAGGCTGCGTCCAAATTTAGAGGCAGCATATGCTACGGAATCATGGTGTCAAGTAAACATAATTAGAGTGGTGCCAATGAATGCAGAATCAGAGCCAGACTGCCCCATCAGAACGTGGCCCTGGGCCTTCCAGGACACCTGAGATGGAAAGTCCTGTCCTGAAGGCAGACAGATCTCTGCTGAGATGCAGCTCTGCTCTTCGATATGCAGCCCTTTCCAGATGTAGATCTACCCTTTACAGAGCAATCCTGTCAGTCAGCTTGCAGGCTCAGAGCATGCAGCCCAGCACAACGCATGGCCATGCAGGATGTTGCTCCAACAACCCAGGTTCCAAGTGATGTAAAGAAGCACCCACCCCAACCCCTGCTCCCAGCAGAAGCAGTAATGGGATCGCAGCACTGTGTGTGCCCCAGCTCTTTGGGTGCTAACAGACTCCCAGGAATGAGCCTGCTCAGCCTCCTGGGCAGCCTGCTTGGTGCTGCCTGGCCAAAGGGAGAAGTAACAACCACCTGATCAAGTCAGAACCATTTTGCACTGCTGATGACGTGTCCATGCCTTTATCATACAAGGGTTCTGCTCAGCTCCACCATAACTGCACCACCAGCCATCCTCAGCAGCTCCATGGGACAGACAGACCCAGCCAGCAGCAACAAGCAACAGAGAATCCTTCTGCTGACACAAGGAGCTTCCTAAGCAAATGAGCTCTGCCTGCATTTCTGATGATCTGTGCTATTTTGGTGCTCATCTCAAGACTGACCAATTGAGCAAGAACATTACTCATCTTCTCCAGCACGATGGATGCACTATTCCGAGACAGATGTGTGTTCTTGATAGAATGGGGCACGAATGAGCACAATGCAGATACTCCTTATCCTAATGTACTTTAACCAGCAAAGCAGACGGCTTTTCCTCTCACATCTGGCAATGAAATTCTTTGGAAAACAGCAATGAGACACAACATGCCTGTTTGGCAGCGCTTTTCTATAATCTAATCCACCGATGAGAGAAACTTCAGCTGCAAATTCCTGCAGCAGAGCAAACGGCTTTGGGAATCCTTTAATG
This sequence comes from Excalfactoria chinensis, assembly GCF_039878825.1. Lineage (NCBI taxonomy): Eukaryota > Metazoa > Chordata > Aves > Galliformes > Phasianidae > Excalfactoria > Excalfactoria chinensis. The sequence goes on along the minus strand of NC_092838.1, from coordinate 1,643,432 downwards.
GAAACCTGCACAAAGAAGAGCCTGAGAAAGAATTTCTCCTTTATTGTCTACTTATTTAATACAAATTTCAACCTCTTGAAGAGAGAGACCATTAAACACCATGCAATTACAACCACTGGCAAAGTCCGCACAGTTGTGTGCTGCATCTGGGCACGGGGAGGAGAGGTTTGGCTTTTGTTTTGCTGCTGTTTGCTTTCAGACATCCAGACCCATATGTCACCACATTAAAGAACGCCCTCCAGCAGCTGACCCACACATCACAGCAGCTCTGCCACCCACTCGCTGTCTGACTTAGGGAAGTGACCCAAGACTTGAATAAGCCACATCTTCCTGACAGGCAGTCCTTCCTGACAGCACTAATGCTGCTGAGCGTTGTTCTAAACAATAACATCAAGCTGCTGAAATAATTCAATTGAAGACAACTCTTAACCCTTCAGACTGAAGAAGCGGCAAATCTAAACAGGCTGGGGAGAAGAAAACCAGAATTGAGGCACTGTTTGATCATTGAGAGCATCGTGGTATTTTCTTCTTAAGTTAATGTCAAAATTGTATTGGGGAAGTTGTGGAGAAAATGCCAGCAGGATTTTGAATACAAAGGACACATTTCCTGGAGCCAGCTGAGAGGCAGCGTGGTTACAACTAAACGAAGACAAAGAGAAGAAATGAAGAAAACACCACTGGGATAAGTGTGAAGGAACACCAGGACAACAACTGGCGATGGCTGATTTGCTTTTTGCTCAGAAGCTAACATCTCAATTTTTGCCTGGGTTATTTCTTCTGTTCTCAGCCATGCTCCAAACCCCAGAAATCCCTCTCAGCATCTTAGTAATGCTTCCTTCTGGTTTTCTTTTCTTTCTTTTTTCCCCCCAGTGATTTGCTAGAGCACATTGGTAATCGTCCTGCTCTGTAGTACACTCCAAGGGAACCAATTTGACGATGGATTGAACACCTCATCTTCACCTTTCCTATTAATCTCAGCAGCTGTTTCTTGCTTTGTTATAGAACAAAGCAGCTGAGATTAGCTCTTGCTGCATGCACACAATGGGATTTGTTTTTCATAATAGAGTGTTGCCACTCATTCAGCAGGGGTGAGCTACAAGGACTTGGAAAAACTGCTGCCTGAAGAGAGAATGTGACAGTATTGGTAACGAGAGGAAGGCAGCTAGGTGCAGCAGGGAGTGAGGAACGTGGTACCATGGTCCAAATGCACAAGGTGCAGCCTTGATTTCACTTGACTACGACACTTGGAAGTTTTTCCCCTTTCATTGGAACAGACTACCCAGAGCTGTGGGTGCCCCAGCCATGGAGATGCCCCATGGATGGGGCCCTGGGCAGCCTCAGCTGTTATGGAGCAGCCAACCCATGGCAGAGTGTGTGTGTGTTGATCTCTAGGGAAAAAAAAACCCAAACTTGATCCACTTGATCAGTGTTGCTCCAAGTGAGCTGTGATTGTCTCCTGTTTCAAGCAGAATTCAAGCTAGATGTCCGTTACACGATTCACATGCCTGAAATACTTTTGAATATTCAAAAGCATAATGCAGGAAGACAGAGGAGGCAGAGAGACTGTCATATAAACAATCTCCTTCCCCTATCTTCTTACCAAACAAGACTGGGTAAAGAGAATACAAGCTAAGAGCTGAAAGTCAAGCAGCTCCATAGTGTCTGATCTCTTAACAGTTCTAACCGATTCCCAAGCTGAAATATGTTACACCTCGTGCCTCACAGAAACAAGCTCTGGCATGAGGAGGAAGCTGCCCATCACTTACTACACTGCCCTCAGTGGGCCCTGTCCCCCTGATCCTTCTCCACCTGCAGAGCAGTTCATACACAACAGAACCAGCAGCAGCAGGACAGGACTGGAGCAGCCTGTGCAAGGTGTTCGTATCCCATCACAGCACCCAGCCTGGACACACAGGATCCTTTTCACTCTTACTGCTGAGGAGCAGCTGAAGGCACAATCTAAGTGTTGCTGTTGGTCAGAAAACCCTCCAAGTGACAAACCTGTAACAAGTAGCTCCTTCCACAAAAATCACAGCAATAACAAGTGCAAGAAGATTGAGCAGCTGCCCTGGGAACTCATCCTCCGTCCTACCAATCCCCTCCACTCTCTTAATGAATCCCACTTCTCAGATCTGTGGCTGAATTGGATGTGAGAATGCATTCCTGCATCACCCTCCTCTCACCAAGCCCCTGCCACAGCACTCTAAGCTTTTTCTCCTTTAATCCCAAGTGGTTACTGGCCTAATCAAAAATTCTCTCTGCTTTAGCTCATGGAAGTAAATCTCACCTTGGGCTCCTTCTTAAATTTAGTTACACCAGTGAAAACAGTGTTGGCAACACAGAGTTGCCATTCTGTGCTTGTACCTCCTGAGCTACCAGAACATAGTTAAGACTTCACGAATATCAGTTTTATTCTCCCCAAGCCAACCCAGGGGGTATCACACATTAGAATACAGTGTGGTTTATGTGGCATTTTTAGGGTTTTAATCAATTCCTATTTGATCTCTAGGTCTGTGAAAATAATAAGTTCTAGAATCTGTCAAGTATGAAGACCATTAAGGAGACAAAGGCGAGCTTTGTTTACCCATCTGGCACATCAGATATCAAGGGAATCCTAACAAATACATGGATCTTTGAGCACTGAGAAATGCTCATCTCAGTTGTTTTCATTTCCCACAGAGTTTGTGCTAGGGTTTTTAATGCGAGGCAGTATCAATGAGGCACCAGGAGCAGCCATTCACACAACCACTGCAGGGCAACCAGAGGGACCCCTGAGATCTAATTCTAGTTGCCATGATATTGGGAGGGAACTGCAGACCTTTGCTTCAGTGGAAAGAATGCATGGGGCAGCAGCTCCTTGTGCAGCACCATCTTGTCTATGATGCTCTTCACACACTGTCCCACCTTTTCTCTGTCTCCACAACCTTCCCCTTTTGCGTGACTGTAATTTCTCAGGCCAGCAATTTCCTGCTCTCCTTCCTCCTACGCTCAGCTGCCCTCACTCTCTCCTTGTACATTCCCTTCCTCCTCCTCTCCCTTCTCCATATTTCTCTCCCCTTTGGGATTTGCACGTCTCAGCCCACCAGTGCTGTCACACTTGTACTCTGGACTAAAGGCCAAAACAGAAGCAACAAAAATTAAGATGCCTGTGCTCACTTTTATTTCTGATATTCAATGTCATTTAGCAACTCTGGACCAGGATTGCTCTCCTGGTACCTGTAAAAATGCTACCAGTCATAATTCAAGTGTACATTAGAAGATTAAAGACTGTAACCAGCCGCTTTTCATATTAAACTCCTGCCTGGCTATTTCAGAAAGCAGTCATTGCAATGGGAACGTTAGTATTTCAAATGGGATAGTACAATGCAAAAGATATAAAAAGCAGCAGAACCAAAGCTTATCTCAGAGTGCAGCAGAACTTGAATATCCCATCATGTATGTATACAAAACAAAACAGCTGCTTCAGGCACGGAGCTCTGGTAGGAAAGCATTAGGTCACTGCAGAAGGGGTTTTATTTGGGCAGGGTGGGTTGCAAAGAGAAATTTGCCATACACTGTATTTGTGTGCTTTTCTTTTCCCTTAACCTTTCATCACGATGGACTGCTTACTGCTTACTCAGCAGAACGATGAAAAGAAAATGGGTTTGAGCTATCTCAAACCAGAGAGAAGAACTGAGTGGCTTAGAACATCTTTTTCCTCGTGTCCACCATTCCATCTTATTTCTTAGTTGAGATCTCACAGTGCCACCATAGAAGCAGTCTTAAAATACCCTACAAGGAAGCAGCTGAAGGAGAAGAAAGTACTTCAGCAACGTCCTCTGAAAAGAGCAAGAAAGAATAAATTCCACCTAGAGAAAAAAAAGGCCAGCAAATGCTAAGGGATATTGCCAAGTTATCCTGGCATTACACAAACTAGTCCCAAAAAAGCCTTTTTTGACTGCATCAGCCTGTGCTGTCCTTTAAAGGACGGGCATCCATTAAAGCCTGTAGAAAAACTCAGCCCACGAATCTGAAAACCCCATAAATTTGGAATTTTATAGCAGTCAGAGTTCCAATAACTTTAATGTCTAAGCATCAGAACTAATTTCATCACAAAAATGGGGTAAAAGCTACTGAATAGCACCGACTCTTTTTACATAGTAGAAAAATAAGAACCAATCTTCAAGAAGACGTGGCACATAAATCCATGCTCCTGCAAGAAGATGGATTAATGGTGCGAGCAGCACAAGAGAACGGAACAAAGGAGGTGATTGAAAATGAAAAAAGAGGCAAAGGAAACCACAAAGACAAAATGCTCTTATTTAAATTCCTTGGATCCAATAATAAATAGTGCATGACAGGTTGTCAATACGTATGAGAAATGCACCCAAAGGAGGAGTCATGTTAGGACTTCCGACATGCTCATGAGCAAGAGTGGAGGGCAGAGAAATAATTTCAGATTTCTCGTATGTTTCAAAGTGTTCCCACATCAAACAGGCAGGTACTCTGCAGGTGGTAATTTCATCATCAATTAACTGTTCAGTTCTGCCAATTCATTTGGCTGAGATTCAATAGCAAACCTTCAAGATTCTCCTAATGCTGAGGGATGTTTCTCAGTGCAGTGCTTGGCAGGAGATGCCTGCCAGCTTTCCTCCAGGTAGTGCTCCATGTTACTGCAGGCACTGGGTGGGAAAAGGGATGGGAATGTCTGGGCTGGATGGGGCTGTGAGCAACCTGGTCCAGGGGTAGGTGTCCCGGATTGGAATGAGATGATCTTAAGGGTCCCTTCCAACCCAAACCATTCTATGACAATATGAAGCTCAACACCACAACAGCACGGCTTGCAGAGTGAAGCTCTCCATGCAACCATACATTCACCACTTGAAAGAACAAACCAAAGAAACCCACACAGAGAGCCAGCACTGTGGTTTGGAAAGGCCATGCTGCTTCAGCTGCTCAATGTCACTTAATTAAAATTGTGTGCTTGGGTACAATCTTTAAATCACTTTTCTAATTAGGAAATGCACTCTGGCCTATGTCATTAGCTGTGCAACGTCAGCAGGGTACCAAAACAGCTTTGAGGCTAAGGGCACTAAAGATTAGTCTCATTATTCAGCAATGGCCTCTCAATCAGAATAGAAGTTCTTCTCAAAAACATTCAATGAGTCAAAGAAAGGGGTCCGGGAATCAGTTCTCAGTACTGAACAGTACCTAGAGTGCTGGATTAATCTAATTACATTGCCCTTGCTTTTTCCTAGCAAGCTATTTAACAAAATGCATGGCAATGATAGAAGAGTTGACTCGAGCTTCCACTACAGAAGATAATTAAGATTTGTTTGGTGGAGCAAAAGACAAATACAACTAGAAAAAAAAATAAATCAACACAACTTCCAGTGTGTTTAACAGCTCAAGAGGCTGCATACTGTAACAGATTAAATGCAATTATCCTTGTTATGCTTCCTCTGCTGTTTCTGAATATGACACAGAGATGATTATCTCAAAGACAGCACACAGCATCCGTTTGGAGCAAACTGCTTATGTTCAAGCCTGTAATAAGGCACCCCCTGTTCTGCTTCATGACCTTATAGCCATATAGGTCTAGACCTATAGCTGTAGGTCTAGATGTGAGAGGAAAACTTGATGCTGATTGCAGCCAACACGATGCAATTTAAAGATGCTTTAAGCACAAGTAACTTTACCACTTGAGATCATAGTAAGAAACAACCCAGTGCAGGCTGCCAGTCAGGGCAAGAACATTCCAAATGCAGAAGACTAAATGGTATTTTAACATCAAGCACATGTTAATTAAAGATGTTGCCAGTTCTGATGCTTGCTAATACATACCACGTATAACAAGTAACAGAAGTAGGCACAAAATCCACATCTTTTTGTCACGGCCCTTTACACACTTTAATTCTGGACAATGTTGAAGTATTGCTGAGTGCTTATCATAATGGATGAAAAGCCGAAGTATATGTGTGGATTCTCTAGGTTTCTCACAGAAGGAATAAGCAAAGGTAAAAGAAAAGCGCTCTTCAGATTCTAATCACAGGAACACTCCTGAATGACAAAGGCTTTTCCCTCATCTTATTATCTCTTAATAAAAACTCTCTCAAGAGCTGTAAGCCAAGGCATTACTAACTTCTGTGCATGAATTCATAAGCAGTTCCAGGTACTCACATTCAAAACATTTCTACTTTTGGTATTAAATCTCAACGACATTTGAACAGAAGGGAAAAAAATAATCAGATTTTAGGTTTAATTTCTGGATTAGAATTTAATAGAGGACTTTTTTTTTTTTTTTTGGCCAAAGATATGGGGAAGAACTAAGAGCATTATTAAAGCAAGAAGTGAAAACATTAAGCCCGGCCTGATGGTTGGTGACCCTGCATATAGCAGGGGGGTTGAAACCGGATGAGCATCGTGGTCCCTTTCAACCCAGGCCATTCTATGATCAAAAAATGTCATTTGAAAGAATCAAGGAAAGTGAGACTGGAAAGAGGCATCATTGCACTGGTTTAACTTCACCAACTGAAAAAGCAAAGGTGTATCATGTCTATTTGAGAGCTGTTACTTTACGTCAGTGAACTGCCAGTCATTCTGAGCTGGTTCTACAACAAGTAATAGGTATTACAACATTTTCTGCTATATGGCCAAGGACTACAGAGCATACAGTATTGCTGAGCATTTCTAAGCTGTTTTACCTCAAACATCTCCTGCTCAGTCCGATGTTGATCATCCAGGAGCTGCTCCAGATGGGTTAGGTTATGGAATTTTTCCAGGTAGGTAGTGTATTGCTTCTGCAGCTGCTCTTCAATTTTCTCATATTCATCCATAAAAGCAGGACTGGAGACAACAAGAACAAACTACTCAGAGAAATACAGACCTGTACGTGAAGAATTCTGCAACAGCATTTTCATTTTCACAGCTGTTTTTCCATGTCTACAAAACCAATCTAAAAGGACCTTCTCTTTTTAAGGTTACACACTACTTCAAGACTAAAAGCATAAGAGGATGGAATAGTAACCTATCCTGTGAAAATTTGACATAGAAATGAATAATCACTTTATAATCTTTACCGAACGCTCTGTAGGGTCTGCAGCCTCTTCTGGCTTCTTTCCAACTCCAGTTTCCTTTTTTCAATCTTGGCTTCCAAACTGGCTTCATCCAAAGCCACATTGCTCAACATGTCCTTAGTCTTTTGGACCTCTTCCTAAAAGGGGAGGATAATGTAGAATTATCTTTCAGATGCTGATCATGCTTCTGCATTATCTCTCATTGCATTCTTTCAAATAACTTTATAACAATGAGCTAGAAGATAAACCAGCAAAGCAATGATGTTTTTTTCTGTGGCCAGGTTAGTGAACCATGTGGACACTGACCAATTAGAATACCTGCTTTTTTCTCCAAACATTCTTAAAGAAAGAAAAAAACACAACACCCATAAAAAAGTCGCTTTAAAAAAAGAAGTCAGTCTATCCCATTGCCTTCACCTTTCTGAGTCCTGCTGTGTCTATCTTTTCCAAATCCAGGAAGCATCCCAAACATCATAAAACATTACAGGAATAAAGAGGGGAAAGCGGGGATATTTCAGACTGTTTAAACAAATGAGCACATTCAGTGTGCTCATGCTCCAGGAACTGTGATGAGTAAAGGGGACAGAGGACTTCTGCTGAAGCTCTAGCAGTAATTGCTACGTGCTGTTCAGCTACAATAGGTCATTTCAGTGACTGGTCCAGATCTAAACCAGCTGAGGTATGTGCTAAATTGATATTCTCAAGACACCAATTGCTCTAATATTTTCCTGTTAGTTTATTAGCACTACTGCCTAGAATATCAATGCACATTAACAACATTTAGAGTTCATATGGACTGCAAGCAGGAAGAGAAATATAAGGAAAGATTGCCTGAAGCATCTATTGATTATGCACTGGCTTTTTAAACCTGGAACTCCGTGCCTTGTAATTACAGGACTAGACTGGATACAGTTTGCAGCTAAATAACTTGCATTATTCACTAGGATTTAATTAACTACTATACTTGCACAGTGCCTATCAGGGCAGCTAGTGGTTCAGAGATACAGAGCCCAAGTACTGGAGCAAGAACAGCATTCCAGAGATGAGGACAGACCAAGATACCTCTGAAACTAGAAGCACAATGATGCTCAGGAATGCCCCAATCAGCACAGTGCCTGCTCTTCTCATCCTCTTCCCAGTTCAGCTATCCTGCTTCCAGAGCCCAGTTTCACAGCTCTAGGGGTACCAATGCATTCTGGGTTCCAGGTATATCCCTTGTAGCTGTGATTCTAATATTTACGTGGTTTAAACAACGATGTCAGTTCCTGTGCTGATAAAGTCAATCATTCCACTAGAGCTTCTGAAGCTATTGCTGAGACCTTAACAGAGGCGGGGAACATGACTGAAATGCAGAAGGGACTTTCCTTTTCTCCCAAAAGAGAAGGGAAGCTGTCCTTCAGTGCAGCTGTGGTGACTGCAACACCAAGAGTTTGTCAGCAAAGTCATTTCAACTGGAGGAATGTATCTACATGTGAAACCAACACAGTCAACAGTGCAACAAGCAGCAGGGCTGCTCTTTGCACATTCTCCTAGGTACTGCTAACACAGCACATCTGTCCTGCTGTAGGCTGTGATTTCTGACCTCCAGCTCATGATCCTCACCTTGCAGACATCCCCTGCACTCTGCTAAGGAAAGCAATCAGTTACATTTAACAGGTTGGTTCACTTTGAACACAACTCATTTACCAAGAAACCACCTAGATCATCAGTAACTCTTCATTACTGTGACACAAAGCACCATCACATACCAACCTCTGCCTTGAGGAATTTGTGTTTACACATCTAATGTCACCTAAAGACCAATATCCACATTAGCTGTGAACCGAAGTTCCACATTTCCTGTTAACTACCCAGGTGGAACATTACTTGGCCCAGCAGAAGAGAGGATGATTCTGCGATATAATAAATATCAATTTGCTTACCAGAACACAGTTGATGGCAACTTTCATCATCTTCTCAGCTTCGTTTATCTCCAAAGGTCTGGCAATAGATTCTGTTCTTGCTTCCTATGAAATAAAAATACATACATAGATTTAAACACACGCCAAGAAAGTAATATTTGCAGAGCAGAGGATGGCTGAACAACAACAACTCAACCATCTGCTAAATAAACTAATACATTATTTATGCACCAAGGCTCAAACAATTAAAAGAATGGGAGATTGTGAAAAGGTCAGTTAACTGAGGCTGGGGTCAACATGGAGCAATTAAGGTAACTTCAAAACAAGCTAAGTTATCATTTCAACTGCAACTACTATTGAATGCAGATTTTGTTGAAACCGCACTGGTTATCAGGTGTTAAACAAAACATGCTACAAAACAAGATATCCTCATCTTTACAGCACAGCTAGCATAGGCAGCTGAGCACAGTGCAGAGACATCAGCAGAATGAACCCATTGAGCCAAGCCAGGGAGACTTTTACAACCACATGGAACTGAGGTGATGTAGATGTATGGGCTTTCCCAGTTCTGGTCCCAAGTGATTCAACGTTTGATTGGTTGCTGATTTAGGAGAAAAGGTGGAAGGTTTTTCCAGCTTCCCACATCTCCATCCATTTATTTAATGGATGTTTGTAACAGTTTCCATGTGTATCTGTCACTGGGACACATCCCACTGCCCGACAGAAAATGGCTTCCAGGTAACAAACCTGCTCTGACACTCTGTGACTCCACACAGGAGCAAACCAGGCGTGCTTTCCTGCCAGCCCACCTTGTCACCACCGCTACTTCTTACCCTATATGAAATACAGACTGACACAACAAATGGCACTTTTAAAGCCTGTGTTTGTGCTCGTGGGTACAGGCTGTACGCTCAAAAGCAAGCCAACATTCTGATTTTGCCCAAGCACGAGGGAGGCACAGCGCTGCTACCAGCTGTACTCACTATTCCATCCGCTCAGAAAAAAAGTGTGCCAATGAAACCAAGCTGAGAAACAGGGATTTGTTCATTTAAAGTAATGTACTCTTCACAATTAGGTGTACTAATCAGAACGCATACTATAATACGCAAGAGGTTTCCTTTAAATTAACCATTAAAAATAGAGCTCTCAGGAGAGGTGAAAAATATAGAAAAAATTATTGATGCCAGAGGAGTTACGAAGCAGAACAATTTAGGACTAAGGCTGGTAATTACAACTTAGGAAAACAAACATATACAAAAGCAGAGAGGTATTTGTGGACAAACTTGTTGTTCACCACTTACCCATGCTTCCTGTTCAGAGTGTTCAGAGAGCTCCCTGGCCACAGCTTTACATAATAAATACTAATTAAAAATCACAGAAGCCAAGTGTAAAATTATTTCTGATGAACCAAAGCTGACAATTATTAAAGAGAATGCACAAAAGCACATAAGAGACGACACTGGCTGGCACTTCCACCCTCTCAGGATCAGCTACTCGGCATAGCGTGGAGCAGCTGAGATTTTAATTCTTCAAGTTTTGCATCTCACTTTGGAGGAAGCCAATTGGAAGCACTACCGGGTGAGCTGGCTGCCTGGCACTCAAAAACTTTGTTTTCTTTGGAAATGAAAATGCCCTTAAGAAGTGAGGAAGCTGTCAGATCCCAGCCAGCTGCCTGCACACCAGGCAGAGCCCAGAGCCCGGCCTGACAGGGTACTGCCCATGGGACGGTAGAGCTGACCCTGATGTTGCACCAGCCTGGGCATCATGAGTGAAGACAAATTCCCCTAAAGCAAAACCATATTGCAGTTGTTTCAGGAAACACCACTGACTCTGGAGCCTTCAAAACACCTTCTGTGTAAATAATCTACTCAAGTGTTCATCCCAGCTCAGCGCCAGTGCCCTGGCTCCCACACCAGCTAACTCACTCCTACTGCAGCACGTCCCTGTTGGCACATCTGGGAGCACCAAAGCCATCCTGAACTCATGGACTGCCCGGCCACCAAGTAATGCCACCATGCAGAAAAGTCAAACACGCCGACTATGCACAGAAAGCGGGGCCAGGATAACGCTGCCATTCCTGCTAATGCACCCCACCACTGCCTTCAGAGGTATTTTTCCACCTTCTAGGAGCTTTATATACGGTTAAAAATGAAGAGCTGCTACTACAAAAACAAGCGTAGCAGTTATCCAGTGAAGCATTCCCAACCAGCTTTAGTTTTCCATCACACTGCCTCAGAAGCAGACAAACCAACCAGGTCCTGGCATGCCTGATGAATGGGGAACGGGATGTACATCTTCTGAAGCACAGTAAGGACTGACGGTGAGTAATTAAGCACAACTAGCACACAAGTCACTCATGATGAATGTTGTGTAATACATGCATACATTGTGCAGGTCTAGCAGAGGTTTCTAAACATCTTTTTTTTTTGTCATAGGGAGCAGACATGAAAACTTTCCTCCAATGTACAAGTCTCAGCATGTAATTAATGTTTTTTGACCCCACGTTAAATCCTGCTTGGCAAGCTACAAGACTGCTGCATACATAAATACCTCCTCACCACCACTTTCTGCTGCCTTCTGGAAGCATTATATCCCACATTCCATCCAAATACACGTTTTGTAACTGCTGCTATCTGTGCAGGTCATAAAACTCTACTTTTAGACCATTCACTATTCAGGGAGTTCATTAACATGCACTTTGAGCCCATTTGGCCCAAACAGAATGCATCATTAGGTGGAGCTCTGTATGAACAGAAAGGTAAGGGAGGGACATTACAAAGTTCCTTCAGAAGGCCTTGATTATTTCTACTAACTAGCAGCCTATTTTCTTCCTCAGGAAATTAAAGCCCAAGCTAATTGAGGTTGCTGCTGTTTCCAGACACCCATGAAGCTGCATCCCTGTATGCTCATCTCAGCAGCCCACAGACCCACAGAGGCATCCCCTGCCTCCCCTTGGAGCAGGGGCCCTAAAGCAGGAGGAGGTTCTTGATGCCTCTTCCAGCAAGAGGTCAACAAACATGTTTCCTTCAGCACAGCCAAAGCTGTCTCTGCATTTCCTATTCCAGGTAGACATGGCCTTAGGCAGCACGGATAGCTGGGAGCATGCTTTGTGGTTTCTATAAAGGAATGAAGAGCAGAGTGCCCAAAAAGTCAGGCTGGCAGGCAGGCAAGAGGCTGTGCAGTGCCTCCTTTCAAAGTACTTCCTTTCCTTATTACAATAAAAGGAAGACTTCAGGAAGGGTTACGATCTCAGAAAGAAAAAGCAGCAGCAACAACAGAGTGTTCTTCAGCATCTTTCAGACCTTGACAACACACAAAGGCCCTCAGCAAAGCTGCAGTGAGGCAGGAACAGGCAGTGAATGCACAGCACAGCCACCCAGAGACAGTTCAAACTCATAACTCAGATCAAGGCTGTGATTTCCCTAAGCACTGCCCCACAACATGGGCTGCTGTTCCCAGGAAAGCTTGGCCATGGGATGGCTACTGTGCTCATGGACAGGAATACGGAGTGGGTCTATGACACAAAAACAAAAGCAATTTAAGTCATTGCATTTTCCCCTTATGTAATAGAAGTTTTGACATGGCTGTACCTTGTGCCAAACAAAGGAAGGTTAGGAATAATGAGGAACTCCAACCTCACCAGGCAATCAGAACTGTTTGTAATTTAGCCCAATCATCAAGTGGAACTTCCTTCAGTCACACAGGCTTGACAGATGCTTTGACATACAAAAGATGGTTTGGATGCAATTTTCTTCCCAGCCATACTAGAATGGTTTGTCAACAAGGCATTCAGATATCCCAGTCAGTTGATAAAACCTTCCCTGCACTGAAATAACTGGTTCACAAGATGCAAAGGTGCCACCTCTCTGTTTGCTAATGATTCCAAGCCAGATACTAATGGGAAAATCCTTTGTTACATAAACCATGTAATTAAAAATGCTATATCCACATAATATATACCCATGGTTATGGCTAAAGCAATCCAAAGTCTCCACTCAACTTCTCTGTGTAACTGCAAGGTTTCATTTTGGCTTCTCCCTTTGCATTCATCCCCTTTGCTCAAAAAGAGGTAAGCTGGGGTTAGGTCTGAAGCCGCAGTTGGAAAAACCCACCTGCAGTAAGCTAGGTCATTCTCCAGAGCTCTGAACATTTCAAGCCACCAATTTCCACTAGAAATCACTTTATCTCTGAGATGTGTGTGGCAACTCCGTAGCCAAAGCACAGGAAATGAGAGAAATCAGTTTACCCACTTCCCCCCCAGGCAGCACCAGGAGCCCAGAAGGAACATTTGGCAGATGGAAAATGCTTTCAGTGCTAAAACAAAACAATTTCTTATAGTTAACTTTCACAGAGGACCGAAGGGAGCAGCCACAATTCAGTGAGAGCCGCCTCTCTCCTTACAAACAGAGGCAGGCAGCACACAGCACTGAGTGGGGAGATTGCCTTGGTGGTACCTCTTTTCATTTTACTAATGCTATCTCAGTTCCACAGCTGGATCTAAATGTCGTAGCTCTCCTGTGAGGTTAACTCAAGCACGCCACAAGTTGTAAAAGGGATTCTCAATGGCTTCATCAGTTTTGGAACAAACTTACACTGTGTGCATACATAACAGTAACACATTCCAATAGCCTGTACTTAGAAATGTATCGTCTGCAGACTAGGAAACATTTTATCTGGCTGTTAAGAGCTTTAACCTACACAGTTACAAAATTATTTACACAAGAGGATGGCAGGGTTTAAACAGCTTGTTCAAGGTCACAGATGGAGTAAGAGCCAAGAGGAAAACGAGCACACAGCCCAAAGTTGCTGCCCACCCTCTGCACAAAGTGCATTAAAAGAAAGATTATTTTCACCTTTCTTCAGTTTTACATGGCTTAGAGCTAACTGAGATTTAGTCAGTAAACCCCCTCTGGGAGAGACTGAATTCATGTCAGTTTGTGTGCGTTTTGGTCATCCTGAGCATTGAAAATGATGCAGAGAGGGACAGGGAGGATGAAACCTGAATAACAGCTCTCCATTCCTGCTCCACACCCAAAAACCAGCATTACCCACCTGAGAGGAGGAATAAAAGCTAGAAATCCAAAAGTGCGAACGCCTTCTTCTCCTTCCAAAGCTGGATAAAAAACACTCTGAAAAATCAGCCATACAATGCAGAAGTCCCAGTAAGAGAGTAAAATAGAGATAAACACATCTCTGTGCATAGAATTTGTAGGGTGCATATTCAAAACCAGACTCTCTGAATTCCAACTTTCCAGTTTCTATGCATGGACTGGTAAGAGTGGAAGCAGTGAACTGCCTTGCCAACATTTGGGCCAAATGCATTTGAAAACCAAAAGGCTTTTTGTAGGGTTGTTCACTGGGAAATCATTCTCCTTCTCAAACATAACATCCAGATTCTTAGTGAAGCCAAAAGGGACATCTGGGACTTTTTGATAAGCAGAGCTTTACACACTCCTTGTTTCCCTGCAGAATCTTAACCAACTGCATGTGGTTTGAACGAAGCAAAGGAGCACCTGTAGGCTTTGATCCCTCCAGCGTTCCTAATGAAATGATGGTGATCTTTGTTGGTTGTTTCTAACGTTATGGATTAATTCTGAAAGCAATTTACATATACACCAGAAGGGCAGTCAGGAAATGATGGATTTATAAAGGCCTCACAAAGACAGACTGCCACATTTCCAAGCAAACAAGCAGCCTTCCCAACAAATGCAGACACATTCACATCATGATGCATCTGCAATAGATCTAATAGAGACTTTCCCTTAATAAACTCTTCCCTCCTTTAGCTGAAATTTGTTTTCATTCAGAAAGTAATTTATTAAAGTGACCTATGGCTCGGAACAATCATTTACTTCATGCATAACAATTTTCCACACAGCTCCTGTACCAACTACGTGCAAAAAGAGCTCCTAATGGAGAAAGGAAAGGTTGTGACACAAATCAGAGTCAACGTTTCTATAGGAAATAAAAATGAGTTTTACTTCACTTTTCCCAGTGATCTTTCCCCAGGAGGTGCAGAGACAAGGAAAACAGATGTATTCAACCCATTAGTGCCAAATGCCAGCGTTTCCTTTACAACCACAGGAAAATGAAGCAGTCTTCACTCAGGAATACAAACACAAGGCCTCAGCTTAACTAAGCCTGGGTTCTGAGATCCTCCATTTCAGCATTTGGAAATGGATGAACTGGAGTTATCAAATTCATTAGCACAGTATCACAGCCGTCAACACACTTTAATATATGCAACAGGTTCGGCACATAAAATGTAATGAAGAAATAAACCAAACTGCTCTCCTATTGCTCTCTAATAGCACAATCTCTCCACCAACGCAATTTAGTGCATGCATTACTTAGCCATGCAATAGCAAAAGGAAACAAGAAATGGAAATCAATAACCTTCACATTAAAAAAAAATACTAAAAGTAACCTTCAAAGAATGGCAACTGCTTTGATATCTGCACACAAGGTTCTAATTCCCCACGAGTTCACAGCTCACAGCACTTCTGCCCATCTGAAATAGAGTGGGAAGGGCAGGCGTAGGATCCCATCCCAGCAGGCTGTGGAGAAAAGAATCTGGGGAGGATGGTGTGAAATTACAGGCAATTCTTTCCTGACCTCAGCACTGGCTATTTAGAAATAACTGCAACTCTACTGGCTTCCATGGGCATTATCAGACTTAATGGTGATGGCAGAAAACAACTGCATTTGGCTCTCAGCCTCTCACTTGATGAGCTCATTTCATACTCAAGTGAGCTCTATATAGCTCAATTACTTTAAAATATTTGAAAGGCAAAATGAGGATGATGAAATCTAATCTATCAGGTTACAAGCAATGAATCACCTGTCCCAAGGTTACTGTAAAACCCCTATTTTCCTAGTGACATCCTCCTGCCACCAACTGTGAGTAAGAAATCCCCTTTAGGGATCCCCTAACGATGCTGCACCGTAGCCAGGATGGAGCTGCTGCTGCCAGGTGGCTGCTTTGGGCTGTCACACTGAGCTCCCTTTGCCCTTCTGCTGCTCCAACACAAACATGGGAATAGCAGGGCTGGCAGCTCATGCTCTTGGCCCCCATAAGATGTCCAGCTTAACTTCAGCAACAAAGGAGTTTCTTTACAGAGGTTCATTGTGGAAACAGGAACGTGGTAGAGAAGTTCTACAGGATTAAAACACAAAGCCGACCAAGCTTCAACAGTTTTCAAAGGCTTCCACAGCACAGCTGCCCCCCAGGCAACCCGGCCAAGCAGCAAACTGCATGGTGGAGTGCAGAGCCAGTGACCCCACTGCACATCCAGCTCAGCCCTACTGCTCCACAGAGCTGAGTTCACCTCCCTCCTGTAAGTTTGTTCTGTGTTTCCCTCTCCCATTTGCTTCCTGAAGCACAAAGCCACACTCCAAGACAAGTACGTGGCTCAGCAGCTCTGAGACGTTAGCACTCCTGAACTGAATTGTGGCTATAATGAATCACAGCCAGAGTGTAGATACTATCAGAAAACCATAAAACAACATTTCCCCTTATTACTACTTAAGCTCCAGATAGGAAGAGAAAACCATTACATCTGTTTTACAAGCACAGAAGTTACAGTAGCCCCAGTATCTAATTGAGGGTGGGTGAGGTTTTTGATTTGTGGCTCCTGAAAAGATGGAAACTAACTGGGGGGAATCTCTTCTATTAAGTCTCACTTCTATTTTCCAACCTCTCCCAAAGGCACTGGTGTGCCTGCCTCTACTCTCTTCTCATGCAACAAGGGGCATGGCTGCCAAAAGCAGTCAATCTGCCCAGAGCTTGGGTCACAGCAATTCCCTGGTACAAGCAGTCTGTAAACAACTCAGAATAACAGCTTTAAGTTCAGCTCATTTTCAGGAGATTGCTTTCTCCAGCACATGGGCTGCAAATAATTTTTATAGCATCGAAACTGCCATTTTGTAAAAAAATAGTAGCAATAGGTGAATTTTCATGAAGAACCTTCCAGTTCCTAGCAGAACACAAATTCTTCATCCCTTCCCATCAATTCATATGTTCATTATACGATTCAATACATTTGCCATAAAGAATAAAAAGAAGAGATCCTAGTTAAAAACACTCTGTGAAAGTGCTTTTATTGCCCCCATTTTACAACATTCTCTCAATAGAATGGGACACCAACACAGTCCCCAGGGAAGACCGTACCCACTGTGCTACCAGGCACAGACATAGATGTACCCCCAGGACTGGTTACACTCCAAAGAGGCTACAACTGACTTTTGTCCCTTTCTCTTTCAAACACACCACAAGTGCAGAGTCCTCATTTGCAATAAAGAAACTGACAGCAGTAAGAACCAAAAGATAAGTAATCACCATCACCAGTAACCTTTAGAACAAAGCATAAAGCTGCACAGTTAAAGGGAAGTCTGCTTAGTGCAACCTTGTGGCTTTGTAACCCCAAAAGAAATGAGATTTTCAGCTCTAAAAAATCACTCATAAGGTTGAAGCCAGGAACAAACCACAGGAACCCAGCATCACAGCTTCTGTGCTGCATTCCGCAGGCTCTCCTGTCACGGTGCCATGTTATGCTTTTAAGATACAAACTCAGAGCTAATGAGACAGAAGCAGAGGTCATCTTTCCTAAGACAGGATTTCCTGGAGATAACAAATACAGTCTGTCAAATCTTTCTGCAAGATGTAAACTGAGCTGCTCTGTAAAATCCATCAGCTCCCGCTCGTGTCCTCAATCATTACATGGTAAAAAAGACACTCTCCAGTGTAAATAATCAATTGCCCTTTTACAAACTGCACCTTAAATAGTGTAATGCTGAAGTTCTCTTAATGGGCGCAAGGAGAAGTGGCTGCAATGAAGCACTCCCTCAGCTCTTGATTTTCCATTCCACGCTCTCAGTGCTCTGTACTCCTGCAGGTCCCTTTTATAAGGCCCAATACTGCAGTCAGTTGGGCTCCTAAAAGCCTCAATTTCAAGTGATGAAACAATGCCCAAATTCAAAGCAATGCTGAAGTACTTCTTAACCAGGTTGACCTACACTGGCCTGCACCTGGCTTTCTAGCTGAGTTCTAATAGGTGGTGACTACAATGACAGCACAGCTTAATGTTCTAAATCAAACATTAACACATTAAGTGGTCTTCATCTGAAAATTATTTCAAAGACAGGAAATTAAGCAAAGAATACCAGACGAGAAGTAGCTGATTAACCATCCTGGAAGACTGGTGTATGCTGAATTCATGTTGATTATCACTCCTCTCTCCTTTCTAAAAGTATTCATGTCTTTCATGTGTCTGTACACCACACTGTCATACCTTGCAGGAAAGGCAATGCTTCGCACAATCTGCACACCATCTATTCCTTCAAACACTCGCATTCCACCAAGCAAGGACCTAAGAACATTAGCTGTCAAGGCACACAGCCTGCTGCTCTTACAGGATGTGCTTCCTACAGCTCTGATATTACAAACATGAAGGTTACCAAAAAAATGATACCAGAACTTCCAGGGCTTCCCTTGTTTAAATGTCTATTATCAGTAAACAAATAACCTCCAGCATTACGGATAAGCTCATTAGAGAAAGAAATTGGGAGACTTATTGGCAAAGTGTTTGATGACACATCCGTGACTTCATGCAGTAGCTGGCAATTTTACAATTAAACTGAAGAATTTGTACCCTGCAGGCTTCCATGCCTTTCAATTACTGTAACAGAAATAATGAGCCTTGCACTTGGATAACTCAAAGCATTAATAATTTATATTTCAGAATATGTGTCTCAGCACTGCTGAAACATAAACGTAAAGGCAATATTTCCAAACAGTTCTACAGAGATTACTTCAGTTTTCTTCTCAAGGAGAAATGCCAAAAGCGTTCTCTCGGTTTTACTGCAATCCAGGCATTAATGTGGATGGGAAGAAAACACAAACTTTGACCTATTCCTGCAATCAACAGAATATTCATTTCAGATGCAGCTGTTACAAGCAGCTGCTCACACTTTCTGCACCTTTCTCCTTTACAGCGCCTAGCAAACAGATGTTCTTATCCACTCTCCAGGACGTACTTACCCTTAGCTCTACCTCTTTGCCAAGTAAATCATACAGATTTGCTCCTTTGGAGGTGATTTCAGAAGCAAGCTGTCTTGCTGCCTTCAAGTCAGCAATCTGGAAACACAGCAACAGCACAGAACAGTAAAAGAGAATCCACAATATCACAGAGAAAATCAACAACAGATTTTTCTTATTTTTACGTTAAAAAGAAGGCCATCACAGGGACTGAAACTGCCACAGCACTGAAACTGTCCACTGGAATCAGAGCAAGTCCACCTCCAGGATTAAACATGGCCTTGATTAGGCACCATTTAGACATAGGCTGCCTGGACACTGTGTAAGAACTGAGCACGGATCATCTGGAAGTGTTTTTTCTCATGATTTCTCTGAAGTGCTTTCCCCATAAAGAGGAATAATTGTGGTTCTGCCATCTTTTCAAGAACAGCAATATTACTGCCAAGCAGGCAGACACCGGAGAGCATTGCTACAAAATAATCAAATGTTACATAAGGATATAGAAGAGGTGCTAAAAGTAACAAAGAGCAGCAACAATAACTCTTATTTAACAAAGCATGGCTTTCTTTAGTATCCCAGGAAGGCATTTAAAGGCTTGGATGGCTTTGATGTCTGTTTGGGCAATATGAATATTCCCTTTTAGCTCAATGCAAACTGGCCCAAAATCCAACGTTCTGTCAGTATTTAGGAAGCTCGCATGTTGCAATGATGTTAATAGATAGAAAATCACCTTTATCCTTGTGTACTCCAACATCCCTGCAATTTTAACAGCATTTCAAAATAATTATAACCAATTTGGTGCCACTATTTCCTTGTACTATCTAACCTCAACCAAGATGAAGCCGTACCAACTTCCTTGTGAGAACGTTCTCTCCTTAAGTCTCAGAAAACACATTTGTTTTTCACAGGTTCACACAACACTCTCGCCCATACCAAAAGTAAAAGCTTTCCTTACTTTGGAGCCAAGATCGAACTTGAATTTGCTGCTGTCTTCCTCGGGGATGTCTGTGTGCTCCATTCCCTCCGTATTCATTGCGCTGTAAAGCACAGAGGTGACTTTCAGCAGTTCTCTCACCGCATAGCCATCTGCCTGGTAAAGCTTCTTGGTGTTGAGCTTTATGTGGGCCTTGGTAGCCTTTGCAAAGAAAGAAACCATCAAGCCACAAAAAAAAACAGCAAAATCTCCATCTACCCCTTCCTACTTCACTCAGAAACTCTCACTGGAGGCGCTGCTGTCTGCTTTAAACAGATAAATCTTCCTGTTGGGAAAGAGATTTGCTTAACCACATCACTGTCATTTCTAAAGAAACCTTCCTGAGATGTGTGTACTTTCTGTATGTCAGAACATTTGCAGATAATTGCCAGAATGAAAAAAACTCAAACTGTTCATTAATTCTTCCCCATGTGAAGATCAGCAAAACCCCTGCACACCACTTAAACTCAAATTAGGTTTAAGTGGAATGTAAGTGCTGCCCAGGTCTTGTGATGATGCCGCAGAGAGGTAAATTTCACCCTTAATGAGTTACAAGAATAAGATCAATTATCCTAATTTATCTGCCTTCTCCTCCAGCAGTAGATTCAGAGTATTTTATTGTTTCTCAAATTATTCCCTGTTATAATATTACTGACTTCATTCTCTTGCCTTCCATCTCTGAAAAGAAAAAACACATTAGAAATTACAATATCTTCTTTTTATACTTCAAAATAGCAAAGGAGAAAAGCGAGCATCATCGAAACCACACATCTGTCACAGAATGGACACGAGTGTAGTTCTCGCATCCCCTGCCAGGTGGCTGAACCTACTTCATGCAAACCACACAGCCAAAAGGAGGCCCTGGAGCCTTCAGAACAGGTTATGGATGTTGTACACTCTGATCAGGGCCACTATGAGACTTGCAGTACAAAAACCCTTAATCGCTTTTGAAAACGTTGTCTGCCACGACCTCAGCTGAACCAACATTCAATGTGGAAAGCCAAACACGTCCTCTTTCCCACTCTTTCAGTAGAAAGGATCTAAAAAAAAACTGAATCATGGAAACAGCAGGGATAAAATTTTAAGAGAAGTATGTCATTAAATGTTAAACATCCACTACACAAAGAAAACCAACACAACACACCACGGAGGATGTGGTTAAAAGCAGGAATTCCAATTTCAGCTCCATTCAGCCTCAAGAGAGAAAAATCAATGCCAAGCAAAAAGAAAAAGAAAAAAAAGTTTTTCACTCAAAGACAATTTAGGAAAAAAGAGGCAAAAACCACATACAACTACATGTGTGTCCCAGATTGCCATAATGGCACTGCTTATTCAGGCAGGTAACCTCACATCTGGAAAGCCTGAGATGCAGCCACCTATTTTACAGCAACTCTAAGTGGTGGTAAAAGATTAGCTCTGAGAAAAGTATGCCTCAATTGAATAAGTGAGAAGGCACGCACAGCAGAATGCTGAAGTATGATTCAATATCATAATGAAAACATCCATCAGAGTTTATAACCACTGAAGCACACAACTGAATCTGGCATCCAAAGTTATCTGTAAATAAGCAAGAATCTCCTCTGCATCTATTTTAAATAGATTCACTATATCTTTCACTCTCATCTTTTTCTTCCACTCAAAGTATAAAGTGATAAAGATTAATACTGTTTTAGCATTAGATGTGTAGTTCCCAATTTTATAAAGTCAGATGCAACAGCACAAGATCTCAGTAAGGACACAGACTGCTCTGTGCAAGCTTAGGGTCACTACTACAGCAGGACCCCACAGGGCCTTGTTTTGGAGCCATGCAAATACAGAACTAATACAACACTGAGCCCCAAACAGCCTATGGATCAAGTAGGACTATTCCTATTCTACCTACTCCTACAACTTAAATGAAACCACACACAAAATTAGGGATGGAGTTGTATCGCTTCTATCACTGCAAGGACTGAAGCTTTACTATTGATGAGTTCTAAAATAAAGTTCCCTCTCCCTTCCTTTTCATCTTCTTATTATTTTTTCTTTTTCTTTTTAATCCTGAGCAGAATATGTCGGTCAGTTTTACAACCTGAATGTGATTACTTTGGACAGGAAACAATGCTGCCTGAAATTTGACATACATCACAAGAATACAGCACAGATCAGCCACCCCTCACAAGGAAACTGTGAGGGATTAAGAGGGAAATCACTCAAGCTAACATGGAACAAGTATTTCAGTGTGAAATAAGCAGACGTACCATGAACTGAGCCACAGCCTTAATGAAGAAAACCCGGTCCTGTTCTGTCTCAACATCAGAGGGAATGTCAGACTGAGGTTCATACCTGTGGAAGCACACATAGATTTGGATGAGAAATACACATGCAGGGTTAAGGAGACGCTTCACTTGAGAGGCGAAGTCAGAAAGAAATGAAAAAAACCCAACACATATGAGACTGGAAAACAGCTCTTCAGCTCCTACTGCAGTTAGGGCTGTCAAGGCCCCACAGTGCCACACTGGGGCTGTGCCCAAAATGCAAAAGCTGTAAAGCCTGAGATGTTTCTCCAGAAGGAATTGGTCCTTTGGGGAACTATGTACATTTTCAATCCGGGTTTTGCAAAGGATCAAAATGGAGTTGACAAAATGAAGTCCATGAAACACTTAGAAAATAACTTCCTACTTAAAGCACAAAGAGCTTACAGAACTCAAACTAAACCCCAATCTTCTCTTTCAAATCATGTTTGCAACTAAAAGCAAGGCACGTGCAAAGTATTTTCTGTGCTTTAAAGTGCAATCAAAAGGCTTCTCCAGCAGAAAAGCTGTCTGTCAATGCATGAGCCTAACTCTGAACAGAGAAGGATGCTGGTGTTCAGTTGTGGTTTGGTCTGAGATCAAACCACCTCCCTCCTGGGCTCATTAATGTTACAACACACAGGTTTGAGCTTCTTAAGCACGTGGGTACATTAGAAAAATGCTGTTTTAAAAAGCAGTAGCTTTAATTTCTTTCTATTGTCGTGTGGTGGTGCTGCTACACACCACGAGGGAACTCCGATTTGTGGCTTTAAACACGAGGTGAAGGCAACAAGTAATGCAGACACCGTAACAGCCCTGTTCCAAAGAATGTGTATGTAACTCAATTCCAGCACTTGTGAATCATTTATAAGTAACCCCCAATTTTATTGATAATACACTGTGAGAACATTCAGGAAACACATCCATTACGCTTAAATTCCCAGCTGTTAAATATTAATTACAAATTCAGGCCAAAGAAACAGTAATTAGGCGAGCAGTTCACAGTCGTGGTTTCCACTGTAATATACCACGTTACGAGCAGCAGCTTTGGTTATTTTTTCACTCACGTGGGAGAAAGGAGATGATTTGATTAGGAAGCCAGGTTCCATAAGCATTCAAACAAAGTCTGTCCATGGGTTAAATGGCTGTGAAAGTACAGCAGGACAGCACCTCTTTTGGAAACAGCACAGATGCTCTACAAAGCCAAGGTGAAAGAAGAAGGTGATAGAAGAGCTGCCAGTGTGCATTACTCTGGTTGGGGTACAGGGTACTTTCAATATCTAAAGGGGCGGTAAGGAGGAAGGGGGCAGCCATTAGCAGGGGCTGCTGTGGTAGGGCAAGGGGAAATGGCTTTAAATGAAAAGAAGGGAGATTCAGATTGGATATAAGGAAGAATTCTGTTACCATACAGGCAACGAGGCACCAGCACAGGCTGCCCAGAGCGGTGATGGGCGCCCTGCCATCCGTCCGTACCCACCTCCTCACCAGCCACAGCAGCAGCTCGGCCACCAGCGCGAAGTTGGGCGCGTGGAAGTTCTCCATGGAGACGAGGCGGGGGTAGCCCAGCGCCCGCAGCATCTCCGTCAGGTCTGAAAGAGAAGGCGGCAGGGGGGATCAGGCCCAGCGACACCAGGCGGCCCAGAAGGACGGACCACGGCAACCGACGCCGCCATTTCACTACAAAAAGCTCCGCAGAGCGACGCGGGGACTTTGAACGAGCTTCTGTGTAAAACAAAACCTCCCCCGGGCCACCCCGGGCCCTCCCGCCCCGCCGAACTCACTCCGCACGTCGCGGTACGACATCGCGCGGCGCCCACACGCCAGGCCGCGTCGCTATGGCAACGCGCTACGGCGCGGCGGAGGGGCCAAATTTAGTCTGAAAGCGAAGCGGTCCGTGCACTAAGGGGATAATCCTGGTTTGGAGAAGCGGCGCTGCGCTTCCCAGCTCCGAGTAAGCGAGATGTAAGATCCAAAGCCATAAAGGAAATGAAATCGGTGATAAACGTGCTGCTCGCCTCAGCTCTTCCCTTCGTATTCAAACACAAATACCAGGCAGCACAAATGTGCCGCTGAACTGGGTGCAGCTTTGGAGCAAACAGGGTGCACCGAGCAGCAAACCACAGCTGCAAAGCCGTGCTCCAACCACAGCATGTGCACCCAACTCCATGGCCACGACTCCCCGTCGCACAGCCCAGCTCACACCTCAAGGCTTTTTCTCCTTCACCACTGCAAAACCTGCAGATCTTGTTGGAAACGAAGCTTTCTACTGCTCTGCCCCGTTATCACTTCAGAAGCGGAGGGATCTCCCTGGTCTCACGCTGCTCCTCCATCAGCCTGTTGGGTTTTTAATGTTTGTTTTTAGAGTTCTGCTCTTTGCTGAGGCTGTTTTTTGGCAGCGCTTGACATGGAAGTTGCTGTCACATCCCTCCAGCCAAATCCTCACATCCTCCCATCGCAGCACCTGGCACATTGTCCTAAAGCGTTTCTTTTCCATAACACTTTGTGCGGAGCTGCTGCTTCGCACTGTTCCCATCACACGCAGCCCAAAGGAGCAGCCGTGGTTCCTGTGCCAGATCATTGCAGCAGGGATTTCTGATGCTCAAAGCTCCCAAACAAACCATTCTCAGCAGCAGACAAGCCATGCAGGGCAGCTTGGAGATGATATGGGGATGTTTTGGGTGCACCCTGGGGACACTTTGGGGTGTAGGAGCACAGCAACAAGAGCTGCGGCCACAGAGCCCTCCTGGGCAGGCTGAGCCTTGGCAGCAGAACTGTGCCCATATCATGTGCAGGAGACTCCTCTGTGCCCCAGCTTCATCCAAAACCTCACCCTGCCTCAAAACTTACACATCTAAAGCTGCAAGAAGTCTCTCTATATGCAGACATACTATTAACGAGAGGAAGAAAAGTCTTGGGTTGCATCTCATGTCTCCAGAAGAGAGGACGGGACTTCTAAGGAGCAATTCTGAGCACGGGAGGATGGGGAACAGCTGGGAAAGAAGCCACAGTGCAGCTTGTGCCAAGAGACCCCAGGGATGCAGAGCTCTGCCTCCGGGGAAGGGAAGCATCCAGGAATGTCACGCTCCTGGTAATTACTTTGCACAGCAGCTCCTGCCTGTGCTGGCATTAAGGGAGCAGGGAGAGCAGAGCGCAGTGCCAGGCCGAGCAGCAGCCCATGTATCAAGCAGGAGGGGTAATAAATCAACCGCCTGCTTGATCACTCAGCAGATAAGTGAGAGAGGATACTTAGGGTGAAAAACATCCCCATGCAAGTAGACTGCCAGAGCTATCTCAGCCTTTGTCTGACAGATCAGGAGGGGAGGCACTGGGGTCCCAGCAGTGAGAAATGCAGCAATATTCCCACCCTCCAGCAGCTCCCTTCAAAGCTGAGTGACAACAGCCCTGCCTGAAGCCAGCTGTAAGAGCTCATCTCCCCCGCTCCCACCTCATTTTGGGGTGCCCAATTGAAGCTGGCTTGGCACAGCTGCATTTATTGACAGTGTGGGGCTGAATGCCCAGATCATTGTCACATCCAGGGTGATGATCACGTTCTGGGCCCCTGCTGGGCTGGCCAGGACAGCAGTGGATGGGATGAGATCTGCTTAAACGAGTGGGAATGGAGAATTCCCACCCAGCTTGTGAATGAACAGGAGCAAAATGAGAGCTGCAGCCTCTCGTCCCTGAATTAGGGGTGCTGGGGGTACAGCAGCCGCACCACAGAGTATGGATGCAGCGCTGCCTGCTGAGCCCTTACATATGGAGGAGGGCAAGCTGTGCCCTTCTGCAGAGGATGGGTACAAAGAGTCCAGCTCCAGGGCAGGATGTGAATATAGATGATTTTCACAGAAGTTCTTGATCTTATCACAGCCTTCCTGCCTGGATGAGGCGAGTCTGGTGGAAGCGAGGGGGATTTGGGCAGCTCTGAATGCGGAGCTGTGACCCACATTGTGCTGCGGGCTGCTGGGAGCAAGTGACAAATCCAATTGCAGCCCTCTGAGCCCAGCACAGGTCTGTCAGAGCAGGCGGTGGGGCAGTGTGGCAGTGCCATTCCCTGCAGAGTCCCAGTGTCCCCAAGGGCACGGCTCCATCCCATATATGTGGGTCCTCTGGGATGCAGGGACTCACTTGGCATGTGCTCAGGAAAGCATCCCTCCTTGACCCCGCTGCCCTCTGCTCACCAGCACCTCACAAAACTACTTTCAGTGGGGAGAAGCACCTGCTCTCTGCTAAACTCACCAGTCCACCCACAACCCATAATGATGGGAAGGGTTCCCATTCCTGCTTCCACGGTGCTGTGCTGCACTCTCACAGCTACCTTTGATAGCACCATCTGCTGATATGGAAATACTTTGCTTTTTAAGCAGCCAAAGCCCATCCAGAGCTCAGGACAGGCCCGTGGATCAGAAGAAGCCCCATAGCCACGCACAGCCCCGTGCTGCTGGATCTCTGTACCCAGCGAGGTTCCAGCACCCTTTTCTGAGAAACTCACTGAATAATTGCAAATGAGGACGTGTTGATTTGCATTCCTGTTCTGCGAATTGCTGCTGTGTGAGGACCAGCACGGCTGCTGCACTCAGGCTGTGCCCACACTCGGTGCTCAGCTCCCCCAGGCACCGTGGGCTGCCCACAGCGCGATGTGGGGTGCAGATGTGGAGTGCCCACACATCCCCAAGTGGGGACAGGGACACCCCTGTCCTGGAACAGCGTGGGGAGGTGGAGCTGGCACACTCCAGAGGTGCCCCATGGTCAGGATCCGGCCCCGCAGAAGCGCAGTCGCTATGGAGACCCTGCCTGAGGGCATCAATATGGAGAGGCACGGCGTGTTCCTCGTCTCCCTGCTCCACCAGCCCCGAAAGCAGAGCTGCATCCGGCCTTGTGGTCGGGGAACATGGGGAGCTCAGCCAGCAGCCCTTATGGCCAAAGGGGGTCAGCAGCCAGCAGCCCTCCTGCTCCCAGGGGACCATTCAAGGGTGCTCCAGACCACCGAGCATCCGTGTGTGCTGGCATCAACCACTGCAGGGTGGGATGGCGGCCACAAGATGCAGGGACATGGGGAGCCCAACCCCAACCCCAAGTGTGTGCCCTGGCATTCTGCTGCAGCCCAGGCTCCCAGCACAGCCACATCCCAGCTGCTGGCTGCACCCAGGGGGAGAGCAGCAGAGCCCCGGGGAAGCAGCACAGCAGCAGTGCCCTGTGGCTGTGCCTTCTGCTGTCCGTTCTAACTGTCATCCCCCTTCCAGCAAGGCTGCTCCGGGGGGAAGAGCATTTCTTGCCCAGCAAACGCTGCCCGCAGACACACACACACTCCTTTGCATCACCCTGTAGGATTTGCAGCATCCCACAGTGGTGTGGTGGGCAGCACCGGGCTGTGCCCTTAGCCACACGCTCAGTGAACCCCATAGGATCCACCTTTCATCTCCACCCCACACAGAACACACCAGACCCAAGGCCACCCATTTCAAGAGCAGAATTCTGTGCTGGGGAGGTCACCCCGAGGGCAAACCTCCCCCCGGGCAGCTTTCCTCGCAGCAGGTTCTGCTTCACTCCAAGCAGCCAACCCTCAGCCCTCCTTGGTTTCATCTGAGTAACGGATGCTGCTGTTAATTGCTCTGAGCTGCTTCTCCTGTGCAGAGCCCACCGGGTTGGTTTCAAGGTAAACATCACATCCTCTGCACAATAGATGTGCGTTTAGGGACAGCCCTTCCCACCTGCTTCCCTCACGCTTTGTCCCCACGCTGTCTGCCGACAGACCCTCACTGTGGGCTGTGCCCCCCACATCCCCCAGCTGCCCCACTGCTGCCCGCTCGCTGTCCCCCTGGGTGGGGTGACCGCAGCATCACCCCACTAAGGGACAGCCACCACGGGGGGCACAGCGCCCCGAGTCCCTCCCTGTGCTGTACCAAAGGGGGTCCGCACCCCTCACCCCTCTGTCACCGCCACTCCAAGGGCTCAGGGGAGCCCTTCTTATCCCCGCGTGTTCCCCCCGCCTCCTCCCGGGGCCGCGCTCTCGATGGGGCGGCCCTGATTGAGCCCCGGGAGGTGGTGCCGCCCCCAACCCCCTCCACCCCCCCGTCGGGGCTCGGCGTTGGTGGGAGGCGGCGGGGCCGCATTCGCCGCCCGTTCGCTGTCGCGTTCACGTCGCTGAGCCCCGGGCTGCGGAGCGGCCGCACACGGTAAGGGAACAGGGGGATGCGGGGGGAGCCGTGCTGAGAGGAGGGGTGCGGAGCCATGGGAACCCCTCGGAGGTACTGGGGACCGGGTAGGGCGGCTGCTGGGGGGCTCGGCCGGGGGGATGCGGGGCGAGGGAGAGCTCTGATGGGAGGGAGAGCTCGGGGGGAAAAGGCTCCGGACCCCCGTGGCAGCCGGGCTGCGGGCTGCGGTGCGGTGGTGGCTCCCCGAGGTGTCGGGGTCCGGCAGGGACGCGGCCCGGAGCTGCGCCGGGACCGACCGCGAGAAGCAGCGCGCAGGAACCGGCACAGCCATGAGGGACGCCCCGAGCTCCGGGTACCTCGTGCACCTCGCGTGGATGTGCTTCTTCTCCACCGTGCCGGTAAGGGGCGGCCGTGGAGCCCGGAGTGTGTGTGATGGGGTGCCCTCGGGGTGTCCCTCTGAGCCGCTTTGCGCTGCAGCACGGCGGGGCCAAGGTGCTGGAGAGGACCTTCGAGGAGTGGATGCGGTACCGGGATGAGTGTCTGCGGAGGATGGCGAGCGAGCCCTACCCCGCGGGTACGGCTGGCAGCGGGGCTGCTCCGGGTCGCAGTGGTGTCACACCGCGAGGGCCGCGGGTCTGAACGCCTCGCGTGGGGCACCGGGGGTTGGTCTGAGCTGCCGGCATCCGACTGTCGGCTTCTCCCCATCGACCCAAGGGCTCTTCTGCAACCGCACGTTTGACATGTACGCCTGCTGGCCCGATGGCAGCCCCGGCACCGCCGTCAACGTCTCCTGCCCATTCTACCTGCCCTGGTTTGAGAAAGGTGACTCTGAGCTGCAGCCGTCCCATAGCTGGGGGCTGTGGGGCCTGGGGCTGAGCGGGGTGGGTTGGGGTGAGAAGGGTTGGGGGCACGTGTGACACAGGGAGGGCAGTGAGAACACAGTGCCATTGGGTGCCCACTGCCACGGCGGGCCCAACATTGGCACCCCGAGGAACTCACCACACTCTGTGCCCGCAGTGAAGCACGGCTTGGTGAGCCGGCGCTGCGGTGCTGACGGGCAGTGGGTGATGGTGAACGGCAGCCAGCCATGGAGGGACTACTCACAGTGTGAGGAGGAGCTGGAGGATGGTGCCGAGGAGGTGGGAGCTCGGGCAGGGAAGGGGCACCCCAGGGTGCCTGGCAGGCAGCGGGTGCTGACAGCACAGGGCTCACCTGCAGGAGGGCGCCCGCAGGCTGATGGTGAGCTTCAAAGTGCTGTACACCGTGGGCTACGCGCTGTCACTCCTCACCCTCGTCTCTGCTCTGCTTGTTCTCACTGTCTTCAGGTAGGAGCAGGGCTGTGGGCGTACCGTGCCTTGAGCGCAGCAATGGCTGAAGGGTGCCCCCGCAGCTCCCTGACCCCACGGCTCTCCCCAGGAAGCTGCACTGCACCAGGAACTACATCCATGCCAACCTGTTCGCCTCCTTCGGGCTGCGGGCCACCTCGGTGATGGTGAAGGATGCGCTGCTGGAGAGGCGCTGGGGCGCGGAGGTGCTGCAGGTGGCCGACTGGCAGGCACTGCTCAGCCACGAGGTGAGGGCACAGGGATGGGGGTGTGTGAGAGCAGCGCATCCGGTGGGTGAGCTCTTGGGCTGTGCAGCCGGCCCGTGGGCTGTTGATGTGCCCATGCACCCTGTGAACGAGTTCATGAGACGCTCACGGATCCCACAGGCAAACTTTGGTGCAGTTTCCCCACTGTGGCTGAGCTCTTCGTGCACCCATTCATTCTGAGGCAGCTCTCAGGGCACACACGTACCTCATACAGGAACCCTTGGTGCACCCACGTGCACCCTGGCCGAGCTCTTGGGGCACCCTATGGACAAGCCCCCAGCCCCACCACATCTCTTTATGACAGGCAGCACTGGGCTGTCGTGCAGCGCAGGTGCTGATGCAGTACTGCATCCTGGCCAACCACTACTGGTTCCTGGTGGAGGCCGTCTACCTCTACAAGCTGCTGATTGGTGCAGTCTTCTCTGAGAAGAACTACTACCGGCTGTACCTGTACCTGGGCTGGGGTAGGAGCCACCCGGGGGGTGCATGGTGGTGTGGGACCTCTCCTGTGTCTCACAGAGTCCCCAGCCTGGGGCTGGTTTCTCAGCTCAGGCGGGTGCTTGGTTTTACAGGGTGTGCTGTGTGACTTGCAGGGACCCCCGTGGTGTTTGTGGTGCCCTGGATGGCTGCAAAGTACCTGAAGGAGAATGCAGAGTGAGTAGCTGTGCGCGGGGCCTCATCCTGCTCCCCAGCACCACGCAACCACACTGCTGTCTGTGTGTCGTGGGCAGGTGTTGGGCACTGAACGAGAACATGGCATACTGGTGGATCATCCGCATCCCCATCCTGCTCGCCTCCATGGTAGGGGTCCCCAGTGACAGTGCTGGAGGTTGGGGCAGCCCCAGCCTGGGGTTGGGGTGAAGGAGGGATGGCCCTGCTCCATGGATGCCCTGCGTTGTCCATCCCAGATCAACCTGCTGATCTTCATGCGCATCCTGAAGGTGATCCTGGCCAAGCTGCGCGCCAACCAGAAGGGCTACGCTGACTACAAGCTGCGGTGAGGGCAGGCAGGCTGTGCTGGCTCCTCCATCCTGTGCCTCATTACATGAGTACCCTGAGCTCCAATAAGGGCTGCTCCAATAAGGGCTCCCTGCTGGCTGCCGTGCCCATGGGGAAAATTTGCCTTCTTTCAGGCTGGCAAAAGCCACACTGACACTCATCCCCCTCTTTGGGATCCACGAAGTCGTCTTCATCTTTGCCACCGATGAGCAAACCACGGGCATCCTGCGCTACATCAAGGTCTTCTTCACCCTCTTCCTCAACTCCTTCCAGGTGATGTGGGGCCACAACCCATCCCTGTCTTGGGCCATAAGAATTGGGGGCCCTCTCTCCCTTCCCTCTGCCCCATGGTGTCCCAGATGGGGACAAGAACAGCCCCCTCTACTCAACCCACATGGACAGACACTGTGCTTGCATCGGGGACACTCTTAGGGATGGCCCCAAAGGCAGCAGTGACAGAAAGCCCCCAGACCGAGGGACTTACAGCCATTTTGTCTCCATAGGGCTTCCTGGTGGCGGTGCTGTACTGCTTTGCCAACAAGGAGGTACGTGGCCCTGTAGAACGGAGCAGCTTTAACTTTGGCTCAGGGGGGTGGGTGCTCTGCTCATGCTGGGGAGGGCACTGCCACGGAAAAGCTGTGGGTATCTCACCCCAGGTGAAGTCAGAGATGAAGAAGAAGTGGCAGCTGTGGAAGCTCGATCACCCCGCGCTCTGCTGCACGCAGTGATAGCAGCACCACAGGGCTCTGCTCCGGCTGCTGGAGGGTCTGACCCCAACTCCCACAGTGGGGGAGCAGCCACCACCAGCCCCACGTGTGTGCGTGCAAAGCTGCGAGGAGCAGAGCCTGCAGGCTGCTGCCACCAGCCCCAGCTGTGGCACCCTACCTGTGCAGGCATCCATGTAGCAGGACAGGAGCACGGCTGTTGCATCCCGAGCTGTGCCAGCACCATGCTGGGCATTGCACTCCTGCTCTCCTCACCAGGGCCACCTTGCCACCATCATGAGACCTCTGCAAGGCATTCTGCAGCACTCCTCTCCACATCCAGGTGCTGCTGCAGCTGCTCACCACCACCTTCCCTGCAGCACACTGCATGGAGCAGCCCCCTCCCGTCCCCCAACCCTCTGGCTGCCAGCTCTTCTCCCCAGTGCAGCTCCTGCAGCAGCCCGAGCCCTGACACTGCTCAGCGTCCCAGCTGCATTGGCTGCAGCAGGAGCTCTCTTCCAAGTTCTGGTGCCCCCATAAAAGCTGATTGCAGCAGCAGAAACCACCACCACCCCCCAGCCTCTCACTCTTACCTCCAGTAGCAGAACAGGCATGCTGCTGGGGCTGCAGCTCCCATCACACAGTGCTTTGCCTCATAGAAAAGGCTGTTCCAGCAGCAGGGAGGCTGCAGCTCTTACACCCTGCTCCATGCAGGTGAATACAGGTGGTTTTCTATTGCTGTGAGCGTGGCCCACCCAGCCCCTGCTGCCTTACTTGCTGAGCCTCTGAGAAATGCAGAGGTTGGAGGAGGCTGCACCAGGCTCCATTGGCTGAGTTGGAGTCTAAGCGGGTTTGCTGGACAGGTAACCCCTGTGAGCCCATTTTGCACACTGACTCTTTTCAGATGTAAATAAACGTTTATTTTTCAGCAAGCAGAGCATGTCACTTATGTGCCCTGAGGGAGGGAAATGGCTCTTGGGCACTGGGCTAAGTGCAAGTGTACACATACAGCTGCATTTATGTATACACACTGCTGGCTGCAGGGCAATAAACAGGAGCTCTCAGGTATCCGTGCTCAAGATAGCACTGTGTTCCTCTCCCTGGGGTTACATTACAGGTTACACAAGGAGGGAAGCAGCAAAATAAATCAGCATGGTGATAAAGTGATAAATAAACCAAAGAGCCACTTCCAGCACACAGCAGCCCTGCTGAGCAGCGCAAGGAGCTTCTCCCGGACAGGAGCTGCATCGCTGTCTGCCTTCTCTGCCCTTTGCCACTCATGCAGCAGTGTGCGCCTGGATTCAGCTATGGAAGCTGATGCCAAACTGCTTTGGGAAGAGGAAATCAGGCTGTTCCAGGATGCAGGACTGCAAGACAACCAGAACCTGAGAGCATGCCTATGTTGCTCCACTGCCACAGTCTAGAGTGCCAGAAAGCTCAGTGTTAAAACACAAAGCTTTAGAGCCAATCAGAGATCTAACTTATCCTCCCAGCTCTAGTTGCAGCTCGAGATCAGAGCTTGGCTGAGGTTTTGGGAGCACAGTCACACCAATACAGCTCTGAGTCCCAGGCTGGAGCTGGGCACAGGACAGTACCTCGTCTTGAGCAGAAAATCCCAGCTCAATGCAGCTCAGCAAGGCCTAAATACATTTGTGAGCTACTGCAGAGGTAACTCCTTATCACACCACTGGACAGTGGGGGGGGTATAAGAGTGACAGCCCCAAATAGGAAGAAAAAGCTCATGCTTTGTTACCTGCCCACAGCTGCTCTCAGCCCATCTTCCCTGCTGGTGCCGTGAGGGCATCACCTCCAAGATGAACCAGGCAGGGACTGGGAAACCACAGATAAAGCTGTCCCAGAACCCTGCAGCGTGCAGCTCCCGTGGGGAGAAGGCTGGAAGCAATGCATACTCCTGAAATAAACTAACAGGTTACTCACAAACCCACAACTCCCTCTGGAGAAACCCACACAGGAAGCACCAGAAACAGGTTTTCAGCCTTTATTGTTTTAGCTGAGTAACAAACGTCACACTTAACACGGACAGCTTGACTTGGGGTAGCACCAGACGCCCTGCTGCTCACACAGCTGCCCGCTCAGCATTGAATTACTGTCCTTAATGGAACACTACTCTATAAAACCCCACTCCTGGTGATCCCCTTGGGGCCTCTGGGCTCCTGCAGAACCCATCTGTAGAACTCCTTTCACACTTTGAGACTCTGGCCTACCCATACTCTATAACAAAGGACAGGAGTTAAACGTGAGTAGGAAGCAACACACCCCAGCTGAGCACGCTGCCAAGCACACACGAGCTGCAGCACTGCAGGTGCACAGCACAGGCTGTACCCACCTCTGAGCCCCCAGACTGTCCCCAGGCAGCACAGTCAAACCAATGGCAGACTGAGCTCCAGCTCATCTGAATGGCTGTGGGCAGCTGATCGGGGTGACAAGCTCAAAGGATGGAGCTGAGATGGATTTTTGTACTTTTTCTGGCCCTTAATCAGAGGTGCTGAAAGAGCATGAAGCTTCTTCCCAGAGAATAGATGGAGACTGTTCCAAATTCATCAAGGCCATCAGTCAGACAGAAGGTAATTCTCCCCCAGGACTCAGCATTACACAGGAATGGAGTCACTGCAGTTCTGGAAGCCATTTTACACCCAAGTAGCAGGCACCAGGGCTCACATGGACTCGATGATCTCTGGGAGGCCCCTTCCAACCCCTACAGTTCAGTCACTCTGTGATCCTTCGCCCAGCTCCAAGAAGTCAGGCAGTCCCCCTTGGGAGGCAGCCCCTTCCCCACACCTTTTGTTTGCCCTATGAAACTACACCATGCTGCCAACACCAGAATGCCTTGGCAGGCCTCCATCCCAACACTGAAGCCTGAAAACTAAGAGCAGGCAGCAGCTGAGGGCTGAAGCACGGCAGTATGGTTACATTTGGGAATGGATTTCTTTCATCCATCTCAACAGATCTATCCCTCAGTCCTTGTTCAGCCTGCCTTGGAACTCTGCTGCTTGTCAGAGGCAAAGCAGACCAAACAGTCTTGAGCTTTTCCTCCTCTCTCATGTCCTTCCAGGGACACATCTGCTTTGCAAACACTGTCAGCACCAGGATCCTGGCACCAGCAGACCTGACCACTGGAGTCTGCTGCTTGTAAATGCTTGTCACAAAGCATCTGCCACAGAAAAGTTTTTTTGGGAGTAGAGAACATGATCAAAATGACCCCTGAACGGGCCAGGAATCTGAACTGAACCAAGGCAGGCTGCTGAAGGGAACCACCGATGTGTTGGAGGCCTTGGGAAGGACACAGTGTGGGAAAGGATAATTAGTAGCTGGCTGTGGGCAGCTGCCAGCTTTCTAACACAATGTAGGCCTGAACAACAAAGGCTGCAGGAAGTTTAAGGCAAATAAATCCTTTGGGCTCAATGCTTCTTCTCTTAACTTGAACTTCTGGAACAAACAGCACAGTCCTGGAAACCTAGAGGGGAACCAGGCCCAGAGAGCTGCTGTGTCTTTGTCCTCTATCACCCCTTGTTCTCCCAGGCATGTTCTGATGGCCGAGACCTCTGTCCACACATCTGCCAGCTGTCACAGCACTCTCTCCACAGAGCTGCAGCACTGCCAGCACAGTCCTTGTGCTCATTCTCCCAGGCACGCTCAGATTCCGGGTGGAACAGTCACCCGACGTCGGTATTCCTGCAGGCACCAGGAAGAACAGCACAGTTACCCTTGCAGTGGAGCACAGAGACCGTGGATTTCCTGAATGAAAATCCCAGTCAAAGGCTACGGCAAGCACTGGGCGCAAGCAGCAGACAGCTGTTACTTGCAGCAAGGAACAATGCCCCCTCCAACCCACAGCCCTCTGTGGCTGTCCTCAGTCCCCACTCACCATCCTGCTTTGTTACGGCTCTAACCAGCTCTGCGCACCCTGCCCTGGGGCCTGGAGCCTTTGGAGGTTTTGAGTTACCATCTGCAGAGCTTTTCCTGAAGGCAAACCAAAAGGAAAAAGTCACTGTAAACTACATATAAGTCACTATAAGCTTGCAAGTGGTCAAGAACAGTCTGCAGATTGCTTCTCTGCCTTTATCCTTGGAGCTTTTAGGGCCATGAAATAAGAATGTGCCCGCTGCTGTGATAACCTCCTATCCTCAGGGCACAGGGTTTCATAACCCCTGCACCAGCAGCTCTGATCACTGATTAGTAGGAAAGAAATGGGTTATGGACTCCTTTCTCTCAGACCAGACCTGTCAGCAGAGGATGAGGCAGAGTCCAACACCCGCAGTTAGGATTAAGCACAAGAAAATGCCAGTGACAGCTTTATAGCTCGGATACTTCCCTTGATAAGAGGGGGGTTACCAGGGCCCCCCAACCCACACCTCTATGAAATAATCAAAACCCAGCCCTGCCAAACCTCCCTCCTCCAGCAGTCACTCCATGTGAGCAGATTTCTCCCCCTCCTTACCCATTTCTCCCACACATTTCTCGAGGACAGCTGACAGCTCAGGCAAGCTCAGAGACTTCAAGGACAGCGGCCACCCATCCCGTGCTGTAAGAAAGGAACCACACATTCATCAGCATGTGCGCTCTCTGCAACAGACAAGGGTCTGGTGCTGCTGGGAAGTGCGTACAAAGTTGTTTCAGTTATGGGTTGAGTCACAGGTGAAGAGAGATGGAATTGCTTGTGACAGAAATTGAGTACTTGTTTTCAAGCAACTCTATCACCTATAATTACATATTTCCCTCCCCCCCAAAGCACAGGTTAGATCACAAAGAAAGATCTCAAAGATTAACTGCAGCAAGCTGCAATCATCATCTCTGTACATCTCACTTCTACCATCCAATCAGCAAAGGACACTGCATCCAGGGCAGCGTGACTGTTTGCTAGCTCCCTGTGGTAAGGAGCTGCTGGGCCAACCCTGTCCAGTCACACACAGCAGTTTGCCTCAGTACGTGAGCAGCACAATCTCCCAGACCCAGCCTGAGAACCAACAACCATCCATCACTTTTGATTCAGACCCTGCTCCATTGCACAGTGCTGTAACACACCTGAGAGGCCCACATTACAGAGTAGGAAGGGGAAGC
Organism: Excalfactoria chinensis; assembly: GCF_039878825.1. Lineage (NCBI taxonomy): Eukaryota > Metazoa > Chordata > Aves > Galliformes > Phasianidae > Excalfactoria > Excalfactoria chinensis. The sequence goes on along the minus strand of NC_092838.1, from coordinate 1,606,669 downwards.
TACAGGCACATGAAGCAGGACTCACTGAGTGCCTGTGCTACAGCTTTGCCTTTTTAGCCAGAAACAACTGCCAGGCCTCAGGGCTTCCCACCTGCAAAGGATCAGAGCCTCCAGGAAATTCTGCTGCAGTGAAAGTCTCCAATGCTTTAGATGCTTCCCCCAGGCAAGACTTCTATGCTTAAGTTTAGGCATTTAACTGCTCATCTGTTCCCATACTACACCCAGGGTCACACTCAGCAGTAAAAGACAAGCATGCAGCCTGCACTGGGCTCTCCCACTGTATACTCACCCCCTGCACCTGTTTACCCGCCCTGCACCCATTTTAGTTTAGAAGCTTTTCCATCCCCAGACACAGCACTCGACTCTCACCAGTTCCCAGCTGCCCCTTTGCGTCCAGCACTCTGCCAGCTGCCTGCTCTTGTGTCAGCCGGGAGGACAGCTCTGCTTGACAGGATCTGCCAAACAAGACAAATAAAGGCTGTTAGAAGTGGACACGATGCTTTCTGGAGCAGCATGCTGGTCTGTGCCCTCCTACATCCTGCAAGTACCTGCTTGGGATGCCGAGGGACCACATCTAACGCCCTGGGTTACAAACTGCTCCTTGTTCCTTCCCAGGAAGAGGAAGACGTGCCCCAGACAAAGCTCAGGGCGCTCTCCACTGTGCCCCATCTCCACAGCAATCTCTGCCCCTGTCCACAGAGGAGCTGCGGGGGGAGAAGAGAAGGAGGGGGCGGAGTGAGCAGGAGGAAGCCTAAGCCAGGGGCACCTGGTTTATATGAGAATCAAGCCCAATCCAGTGTTCCTAGTGGGCAAATGAAGCTACCTGAGGACAGGCATCAGGGGCATGTGTAGTTTTGATTGATGTCACACCATCAGTTCAAACAGTGCAGCCTCAGCTCCTCAGTGGGAAAAGCTCACTGAGAATATCACTCTGCTGTCCTTTGGAAGCCAAACCCAATCTCTGGCTGACCCCACTGCCCTTTTGGGTTAGGAACTGTAGCAGTGGGACCAGTGTCACCTTCAGTGATCTCAGTCCCACCAGCCAACACACCAGGGCCCAGGACAGACCAGGAGTTCAGCATGGCTCAGGAAAAAAGCACCAAAAAGGCAGCGAAGGATATATTATGAGGGAGGGGACGATGGAACTCAAAGGCAGTGGGCAAAAACAAGGCAGGCTTTTCTGTTAGGCATCAAAGGTAGGACACTGAAAGCCCTCTGATACTATTTGGAAGTTGAAACTTTCTTGCATTCATGCAATCATCAAGCTACACCCTGCTAAGTTTCACGTAAGCACAAATAAACTACTTCAGCCTTTGGTTTCAAAGGAGCTGAACACCTTCACCTTTAAGCTGGTACAGGAGCACTCAGCATCTCTGAAAGGCCAGAACATTCATAATTCACACATCTAAGGCTTGAACTCTATTCACACGGCTGTGATTTTCCACTAGAGAAAGTGGAAGAGGATTCAGAAATGGTTCAGATACCTAGCAAGCTCTCTTGCCTCAAACTAGAAGTTACCTCTAAGAGTGCCAGTGTCTGATCTCTGCATTGCCCAAATCCCCATCTTCTCCATTAGCTTCAGTACTATTTTCTGGGAACAACTTACTTGATCTGGTCCAGCAAGAGCCCAGCATCCTTGGTGACGGTCTGAGCCTCTCGGAGCTGGCACTGGACAGCATTCCAGGTCTCATCTCGCTCCATCAGACAGCTTTCTGCCACTGCACGCAGCTTCTGCTCCTGGCATACCTGGCCCTTCATCACTTCCACCTCTTCACACCTCTACAGCAGAGCAGAAAGGAACAGATGACTAAGCTGCAAGTACTGTACATCACTATCAAATACACCTGCTGACATCTCTCTATTATTATTATTGGTTAGGGTCCCTATAAAAAGGGTTCCAAAACCAATTGAAAGGAATCTGTCCACTGTTCACATGCTACAGATTCTATCCAAAGACCAACTCAAAGCTACAATTTCCTCTAGCTCTCTATTTCCAAAGACATTCAGTTGATCCAATTTTCTATATTGACAGAAGCCTACCTGCTAATGACTGCCCAACTTCACATAAAGAAATGCTATCAAGAAAATAAAAGCAGGTATTCAATCCCACTCACCTTCCCACCCCTCCTCTCTGCTTTTAGAGAAAACAGAAGAAAAGACTTTACAAGCATGAAACAGAGACAAAAGGAGTGAATATTTTGCTCTTATGAGAGGGGTTACGTTCAGCAGACACAACAGATGTTGAGTAGGTCAGTTATTTGTTCTTTCACCCCGATCCATTAGAGGCAAAACATAGAAATATGTTGCTGAACACTCACTAGAGCATAACAAGCCACTGAGCATCTCACGGCAGACTTACCTTGTGCAGCTGAATAGCCAGTTCCTGCATCTCAGCTTCCAGCCGATCTGCATAGGCCAGCTCCAGGGCATCACTGGGTGGCCGAGCATTGCTGTGCCATCGGGCAATAGCTGAAGTCATCTTCCTCTTGGGTCCAAACAGGCTGGTGGGAGAATGGCAAACTCAGGGAGCAAACATTGTACCGCCTGTGCCCAGGCCCAGGATGACAGAAGGACTTCTGTAACCTCCTGCTTCCTTCCAGAAACACCCCCAGCAAGAAACTTGCTGCAGCCAAGAACTAAGGGATATCACAGTTGTGTGGGAGGCTGCCTAATTAGAGAAACACTCACCAGCTACGCTTTTTTGACCAGGTTGCATGTGTGGTTTTAGGCAGAAAGAACTACCTTACAGACACTCACGTGATGCCAATTTCCTTCAGATCACTTTCTGTGAGGGTCAGGAAGATGCGGAGGTCAACGTCTTGCTCTTCAAACACTTGCAGGTATTTCAGGCACCCAATTTGCTCAAGGAATGTTGCAAGGTCCTGCAGCACATAAAAACTATTTATATCACCTTGAACAAAATCATAACTACTCCCCTCTTATCAGCAACATCTTCCTCATTGCTGCTATGCCTTCCTAAGTTCTAGCAACAATCTTGACTTTCTCTCATTAACTGCCCTTTTCTTTATAACCACAGAACACAAGAGGACTGGCTTGCACATTGCAGTCATCACCTCTGGAATACTTCCCCAAGCAAGAATAACACCTAAACTGGCAGTTTTTCCACACCAGAAATCCCTTTCACAAGCATTTATATTTGGGCAGTGGTTTGGCATCAAAAACAGCTTTCCGTTTATCTGAGAAGGCCAAGAAAGCAGCTTGGACAACCTTAAAGAAACGCCCCAAGCTTGTGACATGATCTGCATTACTTCAGAGATAGCTTTCTGTCCTTAATTACCTGGGGTCCCGTGTAGGCAGGGGGCTCAGGAAAGATGAGGTGCTGACTAGAGGCTCCAGCCTTTCCTGGGCAGTGGGTCCACTGACCATCGCTGTTGCTGTAGCGGTTCTTGACCTTAAAGCTTTTGGCTTGTTTCCTACTAGGAGGACTGCCTGCATGGTCAGAATCCTAAAGAAAAAACAGGAAACAGAAGGTGAAGGATGGTCATGCAGAGATGCCATGATCACTGTCTAACAAGTGTAGGCTTCAAGTTCACAGCTCTAAATCCAGGCAGTAGTCCCAAAACACAAGCAACAAAAGCTAAAGATGCTATCAAAAAGGGTTGAGTCAAACCACCATCAAGATGGCAACTTGTTACAGTATGACCACCTGTAATGGTGACAGGCTCCTACAATCCCAGTCTATGAAGTAGCAAAGAGCAGCAAAGAGCAGCAGTGAATACTCCCTGAAACACTACAATGCTCTGAGCTTCAGCTGGTGAGAAGCGCCACAGGAGACAGAGGATTTATATGTGACTCTTCTCTACACCAGCCCAGAGCTGGCTTTGAAGAATAAGCTGTGATTTGAACCACAGGATAACTGCCATCTCTTCTTCCCCTTTGATATTTCAGAATCAACAAAGTAACACTGTTGTGATTCTCTAGATCTTACAGAACTGCCTGATACCTCACCAAGGAAAAGGACTGACACACCTCTAGCAAGAGACAAGCACCCTTTACAGACTGCTAGCCAGATGGCATTCAAGTGTTCACAAGCAAGAGAGAGATTAGAAAAATACTGACCCATCATCAACAACCTATGCTCTCCAGCTGGCTACTAGGCAGAGATCAAACAAGCCAAACCACAATCTTTAAATATAGAAGCTTATTTTTCTGTCCCAGTATACTGGCCATCCTCACTCAGTCAGGTACTACAGCCCCATGTGGAGGTAGCAGGCTGTGGAAGGTTGACAGCACAGGCCAAGCCAAAGGTAGACAAAGGAAAGGGTACAACCTCACCTCATTGCTTTCCAAGGAGCCTTCACTGCTGACCCCCAGAGCTTTGGTCAGACATTCACTACTGCTGCTGCTACTCCTGACAGCTGCTAACTTGTTGGTGAAGAAAATGTTATCCTCTGGAAAGGAATGGGGGGCGAGAGGGAGAAAACAAACATAAAAACCTTGAGGCAGCACTTGATACACTCAATACAATTCAATACTTCACTGTATTGTTTTACAGGAACAGAGAATGGTTGAGTTCGGAAGGGACCTCCTGAGGCAGCTCTGTCCAAAATCACATTGAAAACAATTAGAACCACATAGAGGAGCATATTCAAGGACAGAGACTCTACAACTCCTTGGACACTCCACTCCAGCCTCAGACACTCACACAGTAAGAAAGCACTTCCTTAAATTCAGAGGAAAACTCCTCTGTTTCAGCTTGTGCTTATCACCCCACATTGCATCACTGGATGGGAATGAGAAGAATCTGGCTCTATCTTTACATCCTCCATTCAGATATTTGCACATTCTGATATGCCCACAGAGCCTTCCCCTCTGTACACAAAACCATCTTGATTAACTTGAGCATTTCGTTGTGAGGGAGATGCATCAGTCTTCAACATCTTAGTGGCCTCTTGCTGGACTCTTTTTCACTAAGGGAAAGTCTCCCTTGCTCCAGACTCAAGGTTCTGGGCATTTCTGAGGGCTTACTACTAAAGTTAAAGGCAAAGCCAGCATTGAGAACCTCACTTTATTTCTACCCTGTCCTCACAAGGTGGCATCTCACTCTGCTTGGAGAGCCAGATGCAACTGCTTTCTGGCCACTGATACAGTGGTGTGACACTACAGACATAGGTCAGACGTGAAGATCCAGTAACCACTGCTGCCTAACAGTCTAAGGAGATTGGGAAGTGATGATGGAAGCCAAGGGATGGGTCTCACCATCCAGTTGTGCACTGCAAGTCACGTTCTTTTTCTAAGATAGTGACTTACCCCGGCTGCTGCTGCTCTCCACATCTTGCTCATTAATTGGAGAGGTAACATCCCGGTTCCGGATATCATCAGCTTCACAGCTGCCATCATCATTGAAGGTTACATAACCTTGAGGCAAGACTTGCTCTGTGTGCAAAAGGAGGAATGAACAGAGGAATTAGGATGCAAGTTACCAGGGAAGTCCCAGCAGAAAGAGCAGCAGGTTGGGTATTGCATATAGCATCCCATTCATCAATACCCAGCTCAGACAAATGCATTCAGTGGGTTTCATTTTGTTGTTGTATAACCTTGTATGAGGGAGTTAATTTTTTGTTTCTGTACAAGCCATGCATGAAAAACTCCAATGAAAAGAAAGATATTGTTGGCAGAGAAATAGCTGTAAAGCACTTGAGAAACCATAAATGACTCTCAGGTAGGCTTCTAATTATTCCTACCGTAGCAAGACTGCTTCTTTCCCCCAATTCCAACTGCTGTTATCTTAGCCAAAGCCTGGGGTCCATCATGGATGCTGGGACCCTTGGTCCTGCGAACAGGTCTCTGTCTCTGGGGGGCAGAACACGATTCATCTGAGGAGCTCAGCTCTTCGTACTTTCCTGAAGTCCAAAGAGAGATTGTTAGCAGCACTGTAATTCATGTATCTACTTACAACTGAGCCTACGAAAGCAACAGTAAATGTTATAAGACAGGAGAGAGTTTAACTAAGTCAGAAAGGGGCCAGTAAACCACAACAAAAAAGCATTGAATCTCTGCCTCTCACATCCCCACAAACACTGGAAATTCAAGAGCAGAGCAGCTAGTTTTACCCCTATCTACGTCATGCCACACTTATTAAGCACCTATCTTCAGCTCTTATTTTAAAACAAGCAAACTACACCTGTTACCTGGACCCCTGCAGAAGACCTTGGGTACTGGGGCTGCGTGCAAGTCTATCAACCCCACAATCTTTGTATGTCCATACTTCATAGCCAGTGCCCGCGCTGTGGCTCCAGTGTTATCTCTGGCATCTGCTTTCACCCCCTATAGGAAAACAAGCATTTGAAAAGCTCATAGCAGGTGTGTACTATGAAATAAGATATTCAAGACAGACAAACTGCCTCAGTTCCTCAAGCCCATCAGAAATACAGGCTCACCTTTGGTAGCTCAAGCTCCACTAAAAAAAAAAAACCAACAAACAAAAAACCTTTATTGCCTTTCTCGTCATTTAGTCTCAACAACCCTCACATACCAAGTAGCTTACTTATACAGCTCTTGTGCATCAACAGTGGGAGCTAGCTGGTTTTTATCTGAATGCTTTGCATTGCTGCCTCCTTCTGGAAGTAAGATGAACCATTAAATGAGATATTACAAACTAATTGTCTGGCACTAAGACACATGAATGCCAATAAGCTTCAGGGCCAAGACAAGATACCAAGTAGCTCAAGCATATAAACTTGTGAACACAGCAGAGATTACTGAATTAGCTGCTTCCTGATTCAGTAAGGATTCAGTCACTCACATCAGACAGACATTACAATGCTTGCCTTTAACAAGCAGGAGTACAACTGGAGTACTAGCCTTCACAAACAGATACTTTCAGAAATCTGGGGCTACAGATCAGAGATGACTGTCAAAGATCAAACATAACACTGAGGAGATGAATATTAGTCTTGTGCTTCTTTCTCCGAGGGTCAGAACCACAGATTTTCATTTATAGAGACCTGTTTGAACACTCACATGATTGAGAAGGTACTGAACAATTATCTCATGGCCAGAAGCAGCTGCTTCCATCAGAGGAGTATAGCCATACACCGGCTCCCTAGGGAGGGAAAACACACACAAGAGCTAAAATAAAAGATAAAACATGTTGTATTTGTCGACATACCATAATTGGCCTGACATACCCTTAGCCTTCACCTTTATCTGGTCACAAACTGTGATACGTTGGCCATTCTACTGCATTCTGGCCTCTCTCAATAAATACAGCAAACACTCTGTACAGAAACACATTACTCCTGTAGCTGCACCCCTACCCAGTGACAAAACCCCAGGACCTAATGGAGCAAAAACCTCTTGCTGTTCTTAGGCAATTTAATGCGCATAAAGATACAAGCAGATCTCAAGTCACAGGAATTCACTGCATGCCTCAAAAATGGAGTTCAGAAGGTGCCGCGTCTGTTTTCTTTCAGTTTATTCCATAATTAAGCCAGCAATAAATCTAATCTCTCTTGACAGAAATTAAGCAATAGATTCTTCCTTACTTGCAGTTGGCATTCGCCCCGTTGTCGAGTAAGAACTTGACCATCTGCTGATGACCAGCACTGGTACAGTGAAATAAGGCAGTCCAACCATGAATATCTTTCATCTCCAGCTCTGCGCCTTGCTTCAAGAGAACAGAGAATGTTCTTAACTGCATCCCCTCTGCCCCTCTGTGCTGTGATACCAAGAGAGTCTAAATCCCTGTCAGGAAACCAGACCCAACGGAACAAATAACACACTGGTTGCAGCTGATGAAGAATCCTACTCTGTGCATTTAGATCATGTAGAAGAGCTTTAGTTATTTCTTAAGGAATACACACCTGGAGAAGGAAGTAAGCAACGCTCTCATTTCCACAGCTGGAGGCTAACATGAGTGGTGTCTGCCCTTCTGGTGTTGGGATGTTCACATTTACTCCTGCCTCCAGCAGCAGGTGCACAACAGTGTCATGGCCAATGTAGGAAGCATACATCAATGGAGTCCAGCCGCCGCAATTCTTCTTATTTAAATCCACATCTCCGCTAAATAACAAAAACAATTCAGCTGAATTACTGGCCCAGAGCTCACAGTAGGTGCCTGTAGTCTCTGCTATAACCACTGTACTGAAAGAAGGGTTAAAAATCACAGAGTTTTTGAGTCAGCAGCCTTGGCCCTCCACAACTTCACGCCTAAGAACACATGCAGAATTCCATGGGGTTGCCCCTGTTGCAATGTTAAACACACCTACACAGCAGAGAAAAAACCTCAAGTCACTGAGAACAGCTGAGCCGTGCCCTCTCCAACCCCTCCTTACCGCTGAATACACTCCTGCACCACTTCATACTGGCCGATGGAAGAGGCTGTGTGCAAATCCAGGGGAACATCCAGTTCTTCCCGACACAGCATCTGACCAACCCCATGCCACATGGAAAGACTGCGGCTCAGCAGCTCGGACTCGCTGGCTTCGTCACTCAACTCTGACATTCTGCCCTGAGTAAACAAAGCAAAGCAGAACTTCTACATGGCTGACCTCTGTTTTCCACAGAATCCTGCATCACCTCTCAGCTCTGCAGCCCCAAGTTACACCAAGCTTGGAACATGAGGTCAGCTCAGAGGCAGAACTTCAAATTCCTACCTTTACTTTGATCCCCTCCTTATCCTGATGTTGTCTGAAGAATTAAGGCTTGTCAAGGAATTTTGGAGGCAGTTCTTTCTTGCAGAAGCAGACTCTGGGATTTGAATACACTGGAAAACAAAAGCCAATAATGCTAAAAACATCTTTCAAAAATCACATTTTAAGACATCAGAAAGCCTGGCTTTATCTCCTCCAATTGTCATCAGAATATACCCAAGGCAGCTTTGGATATTTACATGAAGAGAAGACATTAAACTCCTACTTCAGTGCTGACGGCACACTTAGTGCTGCACAACATAGTTCTTTGCCTGCATGCTTCATAACTCATAGATAGAATTAAGAATCTGTGTCAGAAGAAGCACTAAAAACACCCGACCTGAAGTTCAGCCTGAACTAAAATTGAGTCATTAATAACAACTGACCACTACACTCAAAATTAGTCACCACCACCTGAACAGGGTGCACACTTCATTATGTCATCAGATCATAAGCACATTGTTCCTGCTATCCATCATTTCTGCAGCAGCCCAGTCCTGTCTCTATGAATCCTAAATAGCTGAAGTGCTTTGAGCAGCAATGCACCTGCCCCATTGCTATTGGAGAACATCCACGTTCTGCAGACAGTAACTTAATTATAAAGCTAGGGCCATTTCAGGACTGTCTGAAAGGTTTATTTCACCATCCACAGCCTTGGGGAACAATCGTTTATTAATCATTTTAACTACTCACAGGAGAGTTTTCTTGTTTGGTACTTCATAAAGAGCTCTTGAACACAGACACATCCATCATCTGAGGTCTTCAAGCTGTGGTTTCAGGCTACATCTGTGTCAACCCAATGAGAAGTGCTTTCTCAGCCCTGCAGCCTCATTGCCTCCCATGCAGCACTTCTGGGGTTTGACGGATCCCACCACACGTTACAGAGGGCAGCTAAGCTAACAGAGATATTTTTCCTACCTGATAACTTCTTACCAGTTTAACTCCTCAGACTGATTCATACAAGGGCCCTATGAATGCTACATTTGGCACCAATTAATAAAAAGAGACAGCATAACAAGCTTTTCAGTAGCAGCTGCTCTTTTGATCACCTCAGCTGTAACAGAAGAAAGCAAACATGCTTATAAGAAGAAGCAAGAGACCTTCCTGCAAGCATCAGCCCCTTTCATGATACCATAAGCAAAAGTCCTTTAACTCCTACCTCTTCACTTCCCATCTGATTTTCTTCCTCCCACACCTTATTTCCTTTCCCCTCCTCAACCCCTTCATTGATTTGTTATGGCCACAGAAGACCCATCCTTTCTTCCTAATCAGTATGTGTTAGTCATAAATAATTCCTTCCTTGAGGTATCTGCAAGGATACCTGTTTCACCTAATAACACCAAATCCTATGCATCACACCAGCGGGGTGGCACAAGCCTTGGGCAGGAACATACAGGGCTAAACAAAAACACAGGAATTCCTGCATAAGTAAAAACAGAATGTAACAACTGAAGATCAACGCAGCGGAAGGGTGATACAGGAGCATAGCAGCAAAGGGACTAGTACAAAGGGAAAAGTGTTACAAAGGAAAAGCCTCTTCCTTGTCTCTGGATACCGAGGCCCACAGGGAAAACTCCACAGAGGAGTCTCTCCAACCAGAGATCCTTCCCCAATGGCAGCCAGCCCTTCAGCGGGGTCTAAGAGAGGGACAGCCAGGCTCCACCCCTTCAGGTCTCACAGCTGATTCTCCTTTACCTGTGCTCCCAGGACTGGCCAGGTCCTTCCCCAGGTGCTCAACCAGTACCTGGGCCCTGACTCAACAGTCACCATACACAGACATGGATGGGTTCCCACTGAAGATCTGATGGTTAAAATGAGCTAGATATCACATTGATATCACATTGATATCACATTGCACCTGCTACGCCAGATGAACACCCCAGGGACGTTATATAAGCCCTCAGGATGGAGACGAGAAAAGCAGCACTCGGGACGAAAGAGATGAATGATAACAACTATAATGAAAACCGCACTAAAAAACCTGCACTAAACAGCGCTTCAGCAACCCTGTGGGGAAGGAAACTCCGCGTATAAGCAAGTGGCGTTAGAGACAAGAAGAGCAACGTTAAAGCCTCAAGGGCCCTCAGGACCCGGGAGAGCAGGCCGGGCCTACACCCGCCGCGGGTCGGCACAGCAGGGTGAAAGGCTGAGACGGCCCCGCTGCAGGACACAGCACAGCAGGACGCAGCGCAGCTCCGTGAGGCGCAGGGGCGTCTCTACACGGTGCTGCAGACAGGCGGGCTCCGTGCGGGAACACAACGCGCCGATACCGAGCTCCTCACCTGCGCGGCCGGTGCGCTCCGCTCCCGGAAGTGCACGCAAAGGATGCCGGGAAGTTCCGCTCCCGTCGCCCCTCAGCACTATAAGTTCCGAGTGGAAGAGATAAGTCCCGCCCACAGAGCCAGCGGACCAATAAATGATTCCTCTCGCAAGGGGGCGGGCCGACGAGCAGCCAATGAGATTCGAGCGCCGCGGCAGGGCGGGCGCTTGCAGTAGGCGTTACGGTGCCTGGCGGTGGCTGAGGTAGGGGGAGAGCAGCCCTAAAGTGTGCGGGCTGTGCTGCCGCTGCGTGTTCTGCTCCTTTTATCGGCTACTTCTCTCGGTCTCGCCCTGTTGGGTCACGCGTGGGGCCGCTCGGAGGCGCCCAAAGGCCGCTGTGAGGGCAGCGGGGCCGGGCCGGGCTGCGCTGCTCGTGTTGCCATGGCAGCGGGCACTGGCTGATGTGCGCGTGCGCAGCGCTCGCCGCCATCTTGGCAGTTGTTGCTGCCGTCCCAAAGCTGCCGGTGTTTGTAGTAACGGAACTGATGTGAGCCCGCTTTTGGTGCCCAGAAACCACACACTGTGGCAACGAAACCCAACAAGTGGAGCTTTGATGTGCGGGTTAACGTTCTGACTTGCTGGCATAATAGATCCATATTGGGTTGGCCTGGCCTCTCTTATACGTGGAAGGAAAACGCAAGGAGAGAGCTTAGAAATACTTTAAGATATCAGAGTCCAGGAGCTTGTCTGGTCCCAGCTGTTCTGATATAAACACTGCGAAAAACAGCCACTGTAAAGCACTTTACCTGCCACTTGATTTGGGAGGAGGGAACGTGAGAGAAACAGGAAAGAAAGGAGCAGCTGAGGGCAGGCGGCCCCCCCTGCCAGCACAGGCTGTGAGGATGGCCTTTCCTAAGGGATCCTGTTCCCACCTTAGGAGCACTGAAGGTTTCACTGACCCCAAATACTCACGATTTGTTCTTGCTCTGTACTGACGTTTTGCTTTTCTCTCCTGAGGTTTCCTTTCATTTGGCGGAAGGTTGGATGTTTAAATGGCCTCAGAAGGGCAAAGTGAGGATGCTGAGCATCCGGCTGAGCCTCCTATAGTTCCTACTGGGAGTAACAGCTCATTTCGATGGGGAGACATACTTGCTGCAGTGAAGGACCATCTCCCGTCTCTGGACTCTGACTCTTCTACAGTAAGCAAGGTTTTCTCCAATTGAGGGTCTCAGGAAAGTCATATTCTTGAAGTCTTTGTGGTCCATTGAAAAAACATTTGGCTGATATTTGATTCCTGGGTTCTGCTTATTTCTCTGCCTGTAGTTCTCACAAAACCACATCGATTTCTGTTCAGTTCTATCTGCAAAGAAAAACAGCGCTGTTAACCTTTCAATATAAAGCATGAGATTTATAGACATGGCGAGGTATTTTTCACCCTGACGTGTTTTTTTACTTGCTGGGTCCTAATGGCTGGGACAGGCTGCCTACTGACAGCTAATGACCTCTGCTCACAGGACGTCAACAATCTGGTGAAATTTCTATTTTAGTTTCTTAGAGCAACCGTTGCTTTTTATGATGTGTTTATGCAGTATGGATTTAGGGGCAGCACTCAGGGATGATTTCTAGTCATTCTTGTTCTAAAAGCTTACAAAAAAGTCCTGACAAAGTGATAGTTTCGTATCTTTGTGCCAAGTAACAACTGATAACTACAAGTGATGGTCTAAGTGGTGACAGCACTGAGTTCATCACCACAAAACGGTGAAAGTCACATTTTCAGTCTTTTGTTTAACTTCTCTTTTTTGTTGTTGTTGATAGTCTGACTGTGAGAGTGATGGGGAGCTTTTCATCTTCCAGCGAGACCAACCCAACTTGATTCCTGACCTGTCAGATGAGCTACTGGAATTCTCTCTGGAAGACTCAGACTTGCAGGTTGTGGCTGTTGTGTGCAGTCTGTATTACTGGCTGTATTACTTGTATTGTAAACCTACTCTTCCAACCACCAATTTCTAGTCAGAAAGATCATACAGATATGTATAGGCTGACAACTACATCAAGTTCTGACGGAAGATGTTACTCATTGACCTTATGGACCTTTCTATAATAAGCCCAGTACTGGAAAGTTACCTGCAGCTCAGCTGCTGTGGGGTTCTACCCTCAGTCTGTGCATTAACAGTAGCACTTCCATGGCTTCTAAGTTTTTGAGGGTTTGAAATAGTTTCAGCCATTACTTGACGTATATAGAAAAATAATCGCTATGACAGTATATTAATGAGGATCAGTATGAAGCTTAACTCTTGTACTGCTATTCTGAGATACAGTGTTTGCAATACATCTTCAGTGAAGACTAGCCGTCATAAGAAGCTGTAAGAAAAGCCAATTTCATCATGGGAAGGCTAACCTACTATGCTGCTTGTTCTTATCCATTAATCTTGGTGTAAGAAATGTTGTTTGGTGAGCAGATAGAAGGCAAATAAATGTCAAGGATGTTTAGCACATCCTGAAGCTGTAGTGTTTGCAAAGTGAGGTCTTACTGTTCAGTGTGATGGACATGGTGTGTGCTGTTACCAGATGGTGTCTGAGCTAGAGCTGCTATCTGCCAATCATTTGTTTTGGTTTAGTGTCAGCTCCCATAGCTCAGGAGATGTGACTTTTTGCATGTATATATTTTCTTTACTGGTAGAAAACAGAAGAAAATAAGTGGAATGGAGATCTGAAGAGTCTTGGCCATCAGAAAAAAATAGATGGTGCCCAAGTCGTTGCAAAAGAATATGTTCGAGTGATTAAAGATGAGGCTTCCAAACTTTCCAGCCATACTGAAGAAATTCCAAGCCAAAAGGAAGCTGTTCTTGAAGAGTATCTTGCAGATTCCACAGATGGACTTGGAGAGGAAGAACCAGGAAGGCAACAGGCCAGGGAAAAAGGGAACTCTTGCCTTAATACATCATTGTTATTGGAGGAACTGTGGAGTAAAAAAGAGAGAAGAAAGCTGATAGAGACAAAGATACTCTCAAAAATATTTCTAGAGCCATCACCAGGCTACCCTGAGCTAAATAATAAGCCACCCTCACGTGGCATTAGCACAAGTCTAGAAAGAAGTGCTAAAGAAGAAAGTTCTGCAGCTGGCCATCTTCAAGAACTAACCCGTCTGTCTGCGCAGGTAGGTGGCCCAAACAGTTTCATAGAGCACTGCTCATTCAGTAGAGAAGCTAGTGCATTGCTTCAAGATTCCTACCAAAATAAGAAATCCAAATGCCAAATTCTGCACATGACATTTTGTTGTTTTTCTTGATGTCCTGAATTTGGTTTTCTTGGGTTGTGTTCTATGCAACCTACCAAGAAGCTGTCTTTGTCTCATGGAGATGCCCCTACATGCCCATAATGGTAGCAAAAGCTTTTATTTTGTAGCAGCCTTTTGATGGTGTTTTCTTTTTCCATCTCAAACGTGGTTTTCTTTCAGAACACCGAGATCTGGGATCTAGACAAGACTTCTGCAGAGCTGAAGCAGCAGAAAAATACAAGTAATACTCATGCGGAAATAGCCTTCTCCTCAGCAGATTATGGTAATGCTGTTAATCTAATAGCAACTATATTGAAAATATAACTAAAAACAAGTACAACTCATTTTCATGTGTTTGTCATTCCCTGTTACATCATCTTGAATGTTGTGATCCTAGTGGGTTGTTTTGTTCTATAATTTCTTTAAAACAAAGCTTCCTCTGGGTCTTGCTTTTGTGGCTTGGAATTGGTGTTTTGTGGCCTATAATGGCCTAGGACAAGACAGATGGAAGTTTGAAGTGAATTTCATCAGAGCTGGATGACAACGGTGTCTTCATCCTTCCCTTTCTCTCTGGTTGTAGAGAAGGGTACAATGATGAAAGGAAATGTTGGGAAGTCCAATGGCAGAAGACCAAAAATGACTGTCTTTTTCTTACTGTTCTTCTGTAGAAACCTTCAGAGGTAGATCTGAAAAGCAGCTCATGGAAAAACTAGAAGAGCTGTGTGACAGGCAGTCCCGGACACTGTCTTCACACTGCAGGTGGCCATCAGCCAAAATCTCCATTCAAGAAGAGCAAGAGAACAAGAAGTAGGTAGTTGTCGTTAGTGGTAGAAGTTCACAGTGCTTTTCTCTGTAGGAAGTCTGTGTTGTAGTTGGAATATGCTACAGTGGCATTTAAGGTGAAAACTAAGGCTTGGTCATTTATGTAAGTTACATATATATATATTTTTATGCTCTGAAGGATAAAATGGAGTTGCCAAAGGAGGCAGAGAGGAAAAAGGGGCTTGTTTGTGCTGATTGACAACTGGGCTCTTTTCAGACTTATACGTTTTTTGGTACTGTAACTGCCTGCCTTTGTTCTACAGAATAGTTTTACAGTGTCAGCTTTTAAGAACTAAATATCCTTCATCATGCTGCCAGTGGTCTATATTCCTAGGGGGAGCCTGAATCTTTGAGTTCAGTTCTGAGAAGTGATGGATAGTAGGTAGAAGCAGAATCTTTCTGCAGGAGCTGAGCACTAAGCTCCTTTCACAATCCAGTTTTTATTGTAATCCATGCCCTGCAGGACATCTTGTCTTGATAAGGTACAGGAAATGCTGAAACAGTGTTTTTTGTACTTAGGGATGTTGCCTTCCTCTCATCTTCACCAAGCTCTCTGAGGATGGATGCAGTGAGAATGCAGTGCCTGCCAGAGCCTCTAACTGTGTACATAGATTTAAGAGATTCTGAACCACAGAAGTCAGTAACATTCCCTGATGAGAAACAGAGGTAAATTCTGGCTTTATTGTTAGCGAGAAGTCAGTAATAATCAGTGGAAAACTGAAACCTTTCTCTCTGCATCTCATTCCTGTGAAATGTAACTTCCACACCTCTGTGACCTTAGTAGGAAAGCATAACCCACAGCAGAGCATTCAAGTACTCTGGAGAGAGAGTAACTTTATGCAGAACAAGTAAAGGTGCAGGAAAGGAGACAACACAGAAAAGACATGCAAACTGTCCAGGGAATAACACTTAGAGAACTTTCTATTCTCTGAAGGAGTGAGCACTGACTGCCAGGCAGTGATTGCAGCTGTTGGTTAGAATTGAGCTAACATTCTGACAGCACTGTGTATGAAATGGCTTTTCTTGACTGTGTTCATGGAGAGCAACTGTTAGTGCTGATTTCTCAGTCTCCTATGTGACAAGAAGGCCCTACATAGTCAGTTACTGGAAACCAGATTCACCTCAATCTGCAACAGATTCTAGCAAGCTTCTCCTTTATTCAAGCTAAAGGTGTCTGAGATAGCTTTAAGTTCCCTTTTCAGGATGCATGTTTATGAGGAACCTTTCTGATAAAGAGCAAAGTGTAGCTAACATGTCGTGATCTAGAGTTGCTTGAGTGCTTTATTTCTAGAACAGTAAAATTAGGCTCTATCAATAAGACCTAGAAGTCTGCCCTATGAGTCTCTCCTCTTTTTCCTGATGGCCCTAAACTTGAATCTTGGAAATGAGTAAAAGTCAATGCTCAGTTTGAACACTGTCCAATTTATTCCATAGTGCAGGTGACAGCTCCACTGATGAAGAAGAGACTGTGACTGTTATGGACAAAGAAGAAAGGGAAATGTAAGATTCTTTACCTTGGCCACAATTCAAGTCACCTGGTAGTTAACTTTTTCTGAAACCGAACAGTAATTAGAGTGAGTGTTTGTGTATGAAAGTGTCTCTGTTTCTCATATTTACATCAGAAGTGTCTGGCTTAATAATGAAAATGTTTCAGTCTGGACCCAGAGTTCTCTTGCATGGTAAAGACACTGGAGTTAGAAACCAACTGTCAATGTGTGAGACAGTATAGCACCTTGCATCTTTACAGCTGCATGGCAACAAGTTAAAGAAAGTAGATGTGAGTGGCTGGGAAACCTGGCTCTTTCTACAGGCAGGTTTGAGTGATGTGAGAACTGTTTCACATTTTACAAGACTCAAAACCTAACTTCCCAAATGTTGTAGGGAATTGACTCAGCCATGCCTTTATTTTTAGAAATCATAAAGTAAGCTAGAATGTTGATTTAAGTGTGTTGAATACGTTGTGTGGGATGGGATGCTCACAGCTCCCTTTAATTGTTCTTCTATATGTTCTTATATACAGTTATGGAATCCTAAACTGTAGATTCTTTAATAGGCACAGATGCCAGCCCTTTCCTGTTACTAAATTCAGGCCTTGATTCATACTTATAGGTAGTTATTCATCCATTTAATGTGAAGTAGGTATGTCAGATTTTAAATATCTTACTGTGTTTATACTGTTATATTTAGAAGCCTGATGCTTGGGAGTTCACATTTCAGCAGTACAGTGGACAAAGCGGAACAAATTGTATTGTTTTGCCAGCCAGTTACTCTTACTCAAAGGCTATTATCTGTGTTGATGCCCCATCCTTATTTCGAGATGTCCCTTGTGAGACGTTCTTCAGTGTATATGTTGTTTGGTTGTTTTTTGTAATGCTCTTTCTTGATTAAATCTTTATCAGCAGGAAGAATTGCTCAGGGAAGTGCCTGCTACTGCAACAACTTCGTAGAGCCCATAAAGAGGCCTCAGAGCTTCTTCACAAAGCATCTGCCCCAGCTGAAAGACTCAAGGACATAAAATGGGATCCAGGAAGTCTGGAAGAGATGGATGCCTTTAAAGACAGTCAAAATCTTAAAGTGAGAGAAGGGATGAATGAGGTCATTTCCAGGAAACTGGTGAGGTTGGAGCCAGAGAAAAGAAATACCTCCTTGTTGAGCCAGAGAGACAATGGAGCTGATATAGAAACAAAGAATGTAATGAAAGCTGAGAAGGTTCAACATTCAGGAAATGCTTCAGAATCTCCCCTACCTACAGAAGAATTTCCAAGGTATTACACAAGAAAGGTCACCAGTGATTTTCATTATGACTTATCTAATTGTGTAAGATTAAGGAGCACTACTTACACGGTATATAAGTTGGAGCAAAAGAATGTGTCTGATTTTTCTTGCCTAGGAAATCAGCTAAGCCTGGCAGCTATTGTATAACTTTTTACATGCAGACAGACTTAATAGATCAGAGAATTGGCCTGAGGTTATGCATAGTAAGTTTGGTCATTTTCTCTGGGCTTTGAACCTAGATAAGAGGAGGATAACAGAATTGATCTGCGTTATTAAGGATAAAACTGAGATTTACTACACAAAGTATCATAGAAAATAGGTCTGGAGTGGTCCATTACTCTGCATCAATGTAAGCTGAACCACAATCTAATCCTTTCCTCCCGGTCTTTATGCAACCTAGTCTTGAAGTCTTCCATGGTGAGGATTCCCTGACTCCCCAGGTAGTACGTTTTACTGCTTGATTATCCTTACTGTTTGAAAGCTGTTACTTAATCCAGTTTAAATTATCCCAGCTCCAATTTAGGTTTCTTACTTCTTGTGTTCCTCGTGATGTGGAAAATGATTTATTCCCTTCCTTGGCATAAAAAACACCCTTATTAACTGGAAGTTGTATAGCTTGTTTCCTTGTATCATCTTCATTTCCCCTGAACAAAAAGCAATTCAATTCTAACTCTGTCATCAAGAGAAGAAGGGCAAGAGCTCAGAGAGGAAAGTGTAACCATGAGGAGCTGGTTATTCCACAGAAACACTCCAAGAAGCTAGAAAGGAGAAACAGCAATGGTAACAGAATTACAGGTTTCTGTGATTCTCTGTGTGTGATTGTTTTGTCAAGTGATTCCTGATATTAAAGCTCAATGCTTCCATCAGTTCTATAAAACACCACTTTGTCTGCCTGCTAGCCTGCCATGTAAATGGCAGACTGTGGCTTGGCAAACCGTTGCTGAATAAAACATCACAATGGTTTTAACAAGCTTCAGTTTTCTTTCTTACTATTCTAATCATTGGGTACCTGAGGCTTGTGAGGAAATTGAACTTAGTGTTTACTGTGGAAATGGCCAATGAAATCTTGTCACAGACATTAAAATACAGAAAGGCAGGTCTTGCTTCAGGGAAAATTGGGACTGACTGTTTTGGTGAGGGGAAAGGGAGTGAAATCTTGAACAAGACTCTGCTAAATGGCATGTTTTGGTCTCCAGCCAGTTGTCACCACCTATCAGAGGTTTGAGGTCTGCTCTTTTGCTTTGCTATTTTTACACAGGCAGTTCAAGCCAATGATGAGTTCTTGTGGTCCCCCACCTCCAACACAATACGTGCTTTCTAAGACTTTTAGCCTTTCAAATCATGATTCACGCTCAAGTGTATGGTATAAATATGAGGGGGAAAAAAATGTAAACAGAAGAACAAGGGTGTTTTTCTCCCAGGTAAAAAGTCAAAGCAAAGAAGAATCTGTATATTTTTCAGGACTGAAGAAGGTGACAGACAGCTATCCCGAAAGGAAGAACAGATGAAAGAGAAACACTCGGGATGTGGATCCCAGGAGCAGCTGGAGAGATCACAGCCTCAGCAGGCGGTTACTGGAAAGAAGCCCATGGCAGAGAAAGCACCTGTTTTGTTCCACATGGTTAGTAGTTCAGCATAGGACGGTCCCTTTCGGAGGGACTTCCTGGCCAAACGTAGATGCGGTCCTAGAAGCAAGAAGTCATTTTTGTTGCACTATTTAAAATCTTTGGGGTGTTTTTGTTTGTTTTGTTTGTTTTTGTGGAGCAGCATTACCTGGACAGACAAGCAGTCCTACAGCTCTTCTCCCACCTCAATGACTTTTTTCACCTCTCCTTGTATAGCTGCCCACCAGGCCTGGTGTATGAGGGCATGGCAGGAATCCTGGCTCAGGGTCATTTAATTCAATGGTGCCAGACTTTCACATGTGATCTTTCATAACTTTGTAGAAAAGAAATGTTTTCACTGCTGTACTTCTAAAACAACACCTATGCTGAGTGTTATCTAGCAGCTTTGTATTTCACTTCTGTGGGCATTTGTGAATAAACAGTTGTTGAGGATTGTGATTTTAATAATAAATCTGGCTTTTGGCTGGAGCCCCGATTAAGGGAATGTGAAATTATCCTATTTTTTCCTAAAACATGGCTCAGAGAACAGAGCGATGTTTCCTTCTGGGAAGATTTGTATATGTGATCCTAGTTCATCCTTGCACTGATTTCAGCAAGCAAAGAATGTGAGAGAAACTACACAGTTTGTCCACAGGTTCACCATAATGACTTATCTGGACTGAAAGCAATGACAAAGTGTGATCTAACCTCAGGGCTGGGCTATTCAGATCTGCTTGGTTTTGAATGAATTGAATGCTGTATTTCTGCAGATTAAGAGCTCATTGTTTATGTTGGATTAATCACTGTCAAGAAGTACAGGACTAATAAACTAGCAGGTGAATTTCTCCTTTATCAAGCTGCTGTGGAATGGGCAGTGCACTGCATGGGGCGCTGTTCCCATAACACCTTCATTCCCTGTTCTGGAAGCTGTGAACCCAGCCCTCAGACTTCTTTCTGTCTGCCGGGAGGTGCTTCCAGATTCCAGTTAGCCCTTATTAAGATGCAGGCACTTTCTCATCAGAAATATACTTGAGCTTTGCTAACTCATTCCTTGCAATGCACCAAGTGATTACTGGATTGTGCTGCATCTTGATCATTTCCCATATTCGCTGCACTCACGCCAAGGGAAATGAAGATAAAGACCTGCTACTGCAGTTTCTCTCAAGTGCAGCTCAGGGTGTACATGCCTTGTAGTCTTGCTGTAAATGTACCCCTCATAGCTTTAACCATATTACTGCCAGTCGGTCATGGCAGTGTGGACATTGGCATAAGCTAACTGGTGCGGCCCCACTGCTCACTGGTCCCTGCAGCAATGGACGGAGCGCGTGGAGGAAACGTGCCCAAACAAACGAGGTGCTGTTGATAGAAACAGAATCAGCACAACCCGTAATTTTTATTACAGCTTTTTCTTATTGCAACTTGACTCTTTGTTCTGTTTCAGCAATATTCATTATTAAAACTAAGAATGAAAAATGGATCAGCATCATCCATCAAATGCAAGTCGTTTATATGGTTACTTGAAATTCATCTTGACAGCCGCCTTTTTTGTCTTTGAGTTAGAACAGGTTTTTCTCTTCTTTTTTATTTCCTCATCTGCACACAAGGCAAAAAAAAAAAAAACTCGAATGTTTTGACACTTAAAACTAAAGAAGCTGTAATTTGGCAGCTGTTTCTCTTGGTGAAAATACTCTAATATCTATATATAAACACGTATACCCAAAGAACAAGCAAAAATGTTTGACAAAGTAGCACACTTTGAAACTCGCTTTCAAAGTCCTTTGTTTTGGCAATGATAGATGTTCAGATCTGGATCACTTGTCATAGTTTGCAGAATTCCTCTGACTGGTTTTAATGTCAATAAATAATTGAATTGAGTAATAATCAGAGAGGAAGTTTAGAAAGTCTGTAATTACCGTAACTGAGGTGCTGGGAAAGAGATGTAAAAGAAAATACAAAATAAAAGCTGCGTTATAGTTACATTAAAGTTCTCGTTTTAAATTTAAAAGCAGTGAAATGGAGATTAAACATTGCTGCTTTTTAACCTGGTTCAGCCAAACTCTGCAGGCCGCTGCGCTCTGTGGGATGCACTATGAGCAAGGATCGTGTTTGCAAAGAGCACTTTCAAAACTGCACAGGTAACTCTAGAGAGCAAGAGCAAACATGCAGGGTATCTCAGCATCTAAAGAAGGGGCTGATAAGCAGCGGTGTCTTCAAGGCAAGCAAGTACCCAGTTCCCATGGAAATCAGCAGCTCCATTCTCTGAATTCTACCTGTCATTCAGACACTAAGAAATGCAGGCTGCTCACACATTCTGACCCAAGTTTGCCTTTCAAAAATGCATAGAAGAGACTTTATTTATTTATTTGCTTGTTCTGCCCCCACCACAACTTTCACTGAAACTTCAGGCTGACACAAGTAGCTTTCTTCTGAAAACAGACCCTTAGCCACATTTTAACCTTGGGTTTGACTTCAGAGCTGATTGAAGCACCTGCAGTTTTGCTGAAAGCCAGTGCTGACGTAATCCGTGTTGTAAGGTCAGGTTGAATTAATAGCTCAAAGTAACGTGTAGGTTTTGGTCAAGCAGAGTATTGTTTACAAGGGATAGAGAAGGAACGCTGCGCAATGCATGAAGCAGTTACCTGGAAGATGTAAGAAGTGGAAATGCTAAGTCAGGACTTAAAGCAGTGATGGAGCACCTGGTGGGAAGGCAGGGCCAGCCCTGGGGAGCTCAGGTGCAAACAGTGCAACTGAATGACCAGGACTGGAGCCAGGATCCACCCCTTCCCAGCCCTCATTTAAGGGCTGGCAGTGGAGGTGAGGGGATCTTGCTGGAGATCCCTGCCTGCCTGAGCCTTCCTAAGAGTAAGCAGACTTTTTTCCTCTGTGTCTATAGCTGCTGCACTTGGGCTTATCCTCACTTGCTGCAGTTGAGGATTTTGCTATCCTGCTGTTATTGCTGTTCTTTTCATCATATTATAGCGTTGCAATGGATTTGGCCTTTTGTGTAATGGACCTTGTCTATTATGATAGAGTGGCTTAGTACTAATGTTGATTTTCATGTTACGCTGACATGTAGGTACGATACAAATAGTAATAGTTGCTTTTGCCTGGCTCAAATCTGGTTTATTTATTTGTTTTATTGTTGGGGTGCAACACAAGCAGGTTTCCCTATAGGAGAAAACTCACTAGGAGCTAAAGGTGACAGCAAGGCAGGTAGGGATGGAGGCCTCACTATCAAGGAGCACAGTGCCCAAAGGGGATGAGCAGATCAGGTCCAGTGGGGGTAACCAGTTGCTTCCTCTGTAGGGATGGGGTAGGTCCGAGAGCAAGATGACAAAGCCAGGTGGGTGAATTAGGGGCAGGGTTAGATGAGTGAAGTGTATGGCCAGGCACAGGTGTACCTGCACTGCAGCTGGGTCAAGGGCAAGTAAGTGTCACTGCTCAAAAGCAAAGAGAGAGCAGCCTGGCAGAGGCTTCATGCAGGTTTTGTTTCTTGTAGCAGCAGCACCTGACGTTACCAGCTGTGCTGTGTCAGAACTGGCCTTGAACACAGGCAGCTGAACTGCTGCAGAGGGTGGTGCTCGTGGCCGTGATGCTTTACATCCATCTTTAGATTTAATTTATCACACAGCGAATATCAGCCAGTTTGTCTTCAATTCTGTCATTTCTGAGACAAAAAGCTGTT